>NW_026731556.1:75000-675000 GCF_028476545.2 Physella acuta
AAGAGATTTAAGATGGAGAGCAGACAGATGAGGGAGAGGTTGAGGGTGAGGGAGATTGTGAGGGAGAGGATGAGGTGAGGATGAGGGAGAGGGTGAGGGTGAAGGAGGGTCTGTTGCGGTTGGGCTTAAGTTTTTATTATTATTATTTTTTTTTTATTTTTTTATTTTTTTTTTGGGAGGAAATTAAAATTTTACTGGTTGAAGTTTCTCATTTATTTTTTATGATTTTAATTTTCCCTGGACGACGTACGACCGAGGCAAAGTAATTTCTCAAAGTCAGTATCGGCGAAGTCTTTAGACTATGCGCCTATAAATAAATGAGAACTCTTTAGGTTTTATAACTATGTTTTTATTAGTGCGGGTTTAACTAAAGCATTGAACACAAAATAAAAGATAAATAGCATAGAAAAAAATACAAGTTTCTTTCATTAGATATACTTGCAAGAGAGAGTCGAAAAAAAAGTTAGTCGCATAAGAATTGTCTTTGTTACATGTTATAAAAAAACTTTCCTACGTTTGTGATGTTAAGAGAGATGTATTTATTTGCAAAATTTAAATTAAAAGTAATCGCTAAGTTCAAAATTGCTTAAAAATGAGACTGATTTGTCAAATCCACCACAAAACCACAGAAATTGTAACTTAAGAATAAGCATTTTGCATCATGACGTTTAAGCCTCCGACAATTTTCTTTCATAATAATCAACTGATATTTTACCTTAATGCGATTAAGATTGACTTCAAAGACATACAAAAATAACATAAGTAGACGACAACCCTACAAAACGACCAAGTAATATGAAACGATCTCATCAATTATTTATCCGACAGTGAGTTATAAAAACAGCCATTAGGGTCAATACTCTTCTTTACTTTTCAGTCTGTAGTCACTTTAGTTAGGTAGGTATTCTTTGAACTGTCGTATTTTTTTTTTTGACTTCGTAATGCATTTCGGTTTCAATCATAACCTTTGTGCGGATTTGTATTTTGTTTTTTGGTGTGTAGAACTTTATTTGAAACCATAACACTGGATCGAATTTCTTCTCGTGTTAACTGTTCAAATTTGTTTTTACAATACAACTGTGGTTTTTTAAAATCTCTACGCTTGTGTTTAGTGTTTTATGAACTAGGATTGATCAGGGTTTATTACAAGAACTAGCCTGCTCTTGTGGTGAAGATTCAAAATCATCACAACTCGAAGTATTCACCATCCGGAAACTCAACCATCCCCTCGGGCTACTGGTCCGAGATGTAATCCCAGGAAGTTTCATGGCCAACTATTAGGAATCCAGGTCACGTGGGAGGGGGTGGGTTAGGGCTCGCCCTGGTACGACTGACCACTGAGATTAACACGGCCATTGCTGGACACACGTATGCTATCAGTATCTTAACGTGTATGGAAGTTATGGCAACCTGTGTATATATAACACAATGTGTAGCTGTAGCCAATCTTGTCGATTACAATGTGTAATTATGGCAACCAATGGTCATATGTGTATACAAATGTTAGCCCGAAAGTCTCGAGTTCGGAACTCCGGGCTCGTGTCTATGAGTCCACTCAGCTTTGATGGGTACCTGACTCGCGTTAGGGAAACTTATGCTGCTGGGGGTAGTGCTGACCACAATATCCCCATGTATGCCGGGGTCATTGAAACAGATCAACTCTACTTCATCAAGCCGATGTGTCTTGGCACGAAAGGGAAAATTTGATGATGTCAATATGTATGTGTAGATGTGGCAATTCGTGCTCATATGTATGTCTAGATATGACCCAGTGGCGTAGGCAGGGGGGGTTAGGGGGGTCATAACCCCCCCCCCCCCCCCATAGACCCCTCGGTATTTATAAAAAGTATGAGGGGGGGTGCAAATCGAAAGTTTGAGGGGGGGTGCAAATCGAAAGTTTGAGGGGGGGGGGGGGGTGCAAATCGAAAGTTTGAGGGGGGGGGTGCAAATCGAAAGTTTGTCCCCGGGTAAAAATTGGAACCCCCCCCCCCTTGAGACGATCCTGGCTACGCCACTGATATGACCATCCATGTCTAAAAGTATTATTTATATATGTATGTGGGGATATGGCCATACATGCCTAAAGTTTGATTTGTATATGTAACCATTCAAGACCAAAAGTATCATTTCTATATGTATGTGGAGCAATAATCATCCACATCCATTAGTATATGTAGCTATGTTTATCAATAACCAACAGCATCTATATTGACGGTCGTATATGTGTATGTCCATGTATACCAATTCATGTCTCAATTTCCACATAGTTGCAATTATGTTGTTATGCCAACCTATGTCTGCATACACCCCACCCACCTATCTGTTTAAGCCGTGCCCTTATCAAAGCAAGACAAACGTTTATTCCAACTTGAATAATTCAAGAGCGGCCACACCTAACATTTAACTCATCGATCGATTCTAATGTCATGTAGAATGTGTGGGATCAGCATTGGCTTACATAGGTGGATGTGGATTAGGCTAAACGGTTGGCTAATGTATGTGTTAACGTGGATGAGGCTAAACGGTTGGCTAATGTATGTGTAGATGTGGATTAGGCTAAGCGGTTGGCTAATGACTGTTTAGACGTGGATTTGGCTAAGCGGTTGGCTTATGGCTGTGTATAGGTGGATTAGGTTCGGCTAAACGGTTGGCTTATGGCTGTGTATAGGTGGATTAGGCTAAACGGTTGGCTAATGTCTAAGTGTGGATGTGGATTAGCCTAAACTGTTGGCTAATGTCTTAGTGTAAACGTGGATTAGGCTAAACGGTTGGCTATTGGCTGTGTGTGGTTATGGATTAGGCTAAACGATTGGCTAATGTGTATTCGTGGCTTATGCTAAAAGGTTGGTTAATGGCTGTGTATGTGTATATTGATACGTATTATAAACATATTATAAATGAGGTATTTATTTTATGTAATGGGGAAATCTAAGGACAGGAAGTTAAACATTTTCTCTAAGACCCGCACTATACAAAACATTCTGAAAGAACGAAGACATTAAATTGGCACAGTATGTTATTTCAAAGACAAAAAAAGTATACATTTCTTATACGCTTTGTTTATTCAAAAATAGTTAAAATTCACCCCGTCTAAGATCATCCCTATCACACATTTATATAAAAGATCAAGTTAGGTAACTCATTTTCACTTTTAAAGGGACGTAATCACAACTGTTATAGGTAACCCTCGCGATCTCGGTCTCCCTCACTCCCCCACCGACTTAACCAGATCTGATCCGCTCTCTCGGTTTTCAATCACTCAATCCCAGGGTCATTACCACGAGTCTGCTCCCTCCAATCAAAACATGTGACCCAAATCTGAGCTTCCGGTGAAGTCTCTGACGGTGGACAATTGAGTGGGTCCTCCCAGCGTCGTTACACTCACTTTCTCTTGGCTCCGTGGTGACGGGACTAATTTGGGACTCGGAGGACTAGCTGAGGAGGGAGAGAAAGTAGGGAGGGGGAGATAGAGGAGGATCTGGGTAGTAAAACACAGAGAGGAGTGTTTGAAGCGTGAAAGAGAGTGAGATAAATAAAAGAGGTAGGAGAAAGTAGGGAGGTGGAAGGTTCAGGAGGCATTGGATAGTAAAACAGAAAGAGGAGTGTTTGAAGCAAGACGCGCGGAAGAGAGTGAGAGAAAAAAAGAGATAGGAGAGAGTAGGGAGAAAATATCAGAATGGAGAGAAAGAGGAGGCTTTAAAAAAAAGATATGGGAGGGAGTTATTAAGGGAAATAGTGATTACATAAGGAGATACTGGTCAGTGAAAAAATGAAGGAGACAGTAATAGACCAATAAAGTATGGGAGGAAAGGGGGGGGGGTAGAAAGTGATGAGGGGATGTGAAGTTACTGACCAGTAGATAGAGGGTACTGACCAATAAAATATTGGGTACTGGACAATATATAGAGGGTACAGACCAATGATTAGGGGGTACTGACCAATATATAGAGGGTACTGACCAATATATAGAGGGTACTGACCAATATATAGAGGGTACTGACCAATATATAGAGGGTACTGTCCAATATATAGAGGGTACTGACCAATATATAGAGGGTACTGACCAATATATAGAGGGTACTGACCAATATATAAAGGGTACTGACCAATATATAGAGGGTACTGACCAATATATAGAGGGTACTGACCAATATATAGAGGGTACTGACCAATATAATATATAGAGTGTACTGACCAATATATAAAGGGTACTGACCAATATATAGAGGGTACTGACCAATAAATATTGGGTACTTATCAGTAAAAAAATAGCGGGTACTGGCCAATATATACAGGGTACTGACCAATAAATAGAGGATACTGACCCCAATAAATATTGGGTACTGACCAATATATAGATATACTGACCAATAGAGGGTATTGGCCAATAAATAGAGGATACTGACCAATAAATATTAGGTACTGACCAATATGTTGATGATACTAACAAATAATTAGAAGGTACTGACCAATAAATAGAGGGTACTGACCAAAAGAAGGTTATTGACCAGTAAATAGAAATGAACTGACAAGTAAAAAAGGTACTGTACAGTAAATGGAGAAGTACAATCCAAAACATGGAGAGGTATCGGTGTTACTAAGAAGTACGTAAGAGGTTATGACCATTAAAAATTATAACAAAAGAAGAAAAAGTGTGGTGGGTTTTGTAAAAAGATGTGTATGTGTGTGTGAGATAGTGGGGGAGGGAGGGGGAGGGAGGGAGTGACATTGTTAAGTGAAAGAAAGCAAACCAGATATAATGTAAAGAGGCAAAAGAATGCATGGGGCAATTCTCTATAGGACGAGAAAGTAAAGAGAGGACATAGTGTAAGCATAGAGGCTAAACATGGACATTAAGTCAGTCAAAGGGATTGAGTGAAATGAAGCAGGAAGGAAAATATGAAGACAGAGATTCCGAGGGAAGGCAAAGCAAAGTGTTGAGGCTGAAATATGAGGATGACTTTAAGACCAGATGAGTTCAATTTTTTTTTCTAAAGATAAAAACGATGTAGAAAAACGTTGAAAGAGAGATGGGAGAAAAAAATGGGGAGGTAGTGACCCGATGAAATGCATTAGAAAAAAAATCGTTACACTTGTAAGCAGAGGGGAGTTGAATGGAGAAAAACGTTGAGGAGTTTACCGCTGGTCTTTGATTCGTTATCCTCCCACTATGATACAGATAGGGAGGATATACAAGAGGAAGGCTACAACACGCAATGTGCAGATAAACAATAAGATACCCCCAGCCGTAACTCTAATCTCTGAGAAGTAAACAATGAAATCATATCTACAAAAAAATGTTTACAATATAACACATTCGCAATGGCCCTTTGAAAACGCTCCAGAAATAAAGTAATGAAATTAGGAACAACATTGTTACTAGAGACTATCGGTACACTGTTATTGCGTCGGTAAGATTAGATCACGTCAAAGTTCCAATGTTTGAACCTGGCTTTTCAAAGGATAAGTAACGTAGAGTTCACTTGTTTCTGTGACCTTGGCGTATGTGCTCAGCACTATCCCAGCCGCTTTGTTTTCCTTAACGTAAGTTAGGTACCCATAAGAGCTGGATGGACTCAGTGACATTCTACTGAACCCAGATTTGAACTTGGAACTTTAGGTAAGCAGTTTAGGGCTCTTCATATAGGACACGCCGTAGTAAAAAAAAAAACAACACACACACACACACACACACACACACACACACCACACACACAAAACACACATACATTGATATCAATAGTCTTCATTTTAATTAAAAATAAGACAACCATAGCCTAGTGATTAATCAGGTTCTATATTAGAGTATTAAAAAAATTAAACACATAAACAATACTATTTTTGCCAAACTGCGTTAAAATTAGCACGATCATACAAACAACTAACACAAATCATCGCCATCTATAATAATAGTTTCGCTGTCTGTCTATCTATCTATCTATCTATCTATCTATCTATCTGTCTGACAAGAACGCTCTAGAGAAAAGACAAGCAATTTAAAAACATGCATAGTAATTCGAAAAACGAAGTATGACGTCGACACATTTAGCGCACAGAGTAGAAAATAATCTCACAGTAATATAATGACGTCATTGATTCTGGCGTAAATATTGAATAAAGAGGAAATGTTGTCTAATCTAAGTGGTTTGCGTGAAGAGTTTCTTGCATACAATTCTTCGGGTAGGGGCGAAGCCCCACCCCCCGCGTAAGAACGTCTGAGCCCCTCCCCCTCCCCAACTCAAAAGAAATTTCCTCATCGATACTCTATAATAAAATTACCGCCTAATTAATGTGTCTAATCTAAAAAGTGGTTTTCTTGCAATGGGACGGTAGACATGATTTTTTTTTGGGGGGGGGGGGGGGGGGTGGAGTGGTTGGGGGGGGGGAGTGTGTGTGGGGGGGTGGTGTGTGTGGGTGGGGGGGTGTGGGGGGTGGGTTGGTTTCAGTGTTTCTTTCAGACTTTTTCCTCCCCGGAGAGGGGTGGGGGGTACTTGAAATTTTCGGGGGCGGGGGTAGAATTTTCTGGGAGGGGGCGGACACTGGAAAAAGTATATAATTATATTTCGTTGAATGGGACGGTAGACATGTTTTTTTTGGGGGTGGAGGGTGGTGGAGGGGTGGGGGTGGGGGGTGGTGTGTGGTGGGGTGGGGTGGGGGGGGGGGGGTGGGGGGTGGGGGGTGGGGGGGGTGGGTTGGTTTCAGTGTTTCTTTCAGACTTTTTCCTCCCCGGAGAGGGGTGGGGGTACTTGAAATTTTTGGGGGCGGGGATAGAATTTTCTGGGAGGGGGCGGACACTGGAAAAAGTATATAATTATATTTCGTTGAATGGGACGGTAGACATGTTTTTTTTTGGGGGGTGGGGGGGTGGGGGGTGGGGGGCGGTGTGTGGAGGGGGTGGTGTGTGGGGGTGAGGGGTGGGGGTGGGGGTGGTGGGGGGTGGGGGTGGGGGTGGTGTGTGGGGGTGGGGGTGGTGTGTGGGGGGGTGGGTTGGTTTTAGTTTAGAGAAAAGAGACAGCACTATCAGCCTAGCGCCCGTTGTACCCTTCCTCAACGGGCCATTTTTCTCGTATCTATAATAATAGTTTCGCTGTCTGTCTATCTATCTATCTATCTATCTGTCTGACAAGAACGCTCTAGAAAAAACACAAGGAAAATAAAAACATGCATAGTAATTCGAAAAACGAAGTATGACGTCGACACATTTAGCGCACAGAGTAGAAAATAATCTCAAGCCGGATAGTGCACACATTAATATGACGTCATTGATTCTGGCGTAAACATTGAATAAAGAGGAAATGTTGTCTAATCTAAGTGGTTTGCGTGAAGAGTTTCTTGCATACAATTCTTCGGATAGGGGCGAAGCCCCACCCCCCGCGTAAGAACGTCTGAGCCCCCCCCCCCCTCGGGGAGGGGGCGGACACTGGAAAAAGTATATAATTATATTTCGTTGAATGGGACGGTAGACATGTTTTTAGGGGGGTGGGGGGGGGGGTGTTGGAGGGGGGGGGGTGGTTTTAATTTAGACTTTTTCCTCCCCGGAGAGGGGTGGGGTACTTGAAATTTTCGGTGGCGGGGGTAGAATTTTCGGGGAGGGGTCGGACACTGGAAAAAGTATATAATTATATTTCGTTGAATGGGACGGTAGACATGTTTTTTTTTTGGGGGGGGGGGGGGGTGGGGGGGGGGTGGTGTGTGTGGGGGGTGGGGTGGTTTTAGTTTAGACTTTTTCCTCCCCAGAGAGGGGTGGGGGTACTTGAAATTTTCGGGGGCGGGGGTAGAATTTTCGGGGAAGGGGCGGACACTGGAAAAAGTATATAATTATATTTCGTTGAATGGGACGGTAGGCATGTTTTTTTTTTGGGGGGTGGGGGGGGGGGGGTGGGGGGGGGGGGTGGAGGGGTGGGGGGGTGGTGTGTGTGGGGGGGCGGTGTGTGGAGGGGGTGGTGTGTGTGGGGGGTGGGGGTGGGGGGTGGGGTGGGGGTGGTGTGTGGGGGGGGGGTGGGTTGGTTTTAGTTTAGAGAAAAGAGACAGCACTATCAAGCTAGCGCCCGGTGTATCCTTCCTCAACGGGCCATTTTTCTCGTAAATGTAAATTTAGCCAATATAGCGCACCATAAACACATCAAACTCTGCTGCAGTGAATGCCTTAACACAGCCACTCATCCTATGAATATAATTAAACTGACCTAATTAATTTGACGCTTAATTACAGCAGTTCGTTAAGGCGAAAAAAAAATTTTTTATATTAAAACCTTCAGATGTCAGATTACGTCATCTGTCCACCGCAAAGTTTTGTTAATTCTGACAATGTGTGCGACATTTCCCAGCGGTGAAATAAAAGGACAGGGGGGTCGCTAACGAATGACATTCAGAATTAAATGATTACGGTGCCGGCTGAGGCCTTGATTGGGACCGCACAATACGGCTCGTTAGGGTGGGGGGGGGGGGGCGCTATACAGCTGTGGTTGGCAAGGTTCTGGTTCCTACATAGAACACGGGGTTCTAAACGGAATCTTTACACGCACAAAACACGCACCAACACACAGAAACACACAACAAGCAACACGCAATTCACACACGCATCTACACTAGCGCATTCATATAAACGTTATATAAACATGTTAATATATATATATATATATATATATATATATATATATATATATATATATATATATATATATATATATATATATATATATATATATATACACACCTATAATAAATATTATATGTGTGTAATCGTATGTGTATGTAGTGTGCTAAGATTGAGATTAACAAATATAGATCTATGTACTAATGTATATGTCCACCATAAAGGATTTTTTAACAAAGTATGAGCGTGATAACATGCGTGTTATTTTCAGTGATATTGAAATAACCTTTGCATTCATAGCTGTATCTTGTCTAGACAGTAGTTTGATATAATAGTGTTTGTGGTTTGATCAAATACTAAGCCCATCTTTTTTCGCATCTTGTAAAAATGCAACAAGGTGTTCCATATGTTTAAACGTTTTATAAAAGTAATACACCGAGCATTCAAATGCATTGTTTAACATACATATTGATGCATGAAATATCAATCGGGTCTAGTCTATTAATAATAAACAATCAAGGGCTCAACAATGCAGGGGAGGGTGTGTGGGAGTTGGACACATTAACACAAGAACCACACGTTTGCATGAAAACGGAACCATTTTCCTCTATAACCACGACTCGGGGCCTCTGTGTATTGTCCGTGGCATCATCTGGGAAATCAAACATGGCGAATATATGACACAACACGCACACATTTGCACCGAGGGAAAAAAAAAACGTACCTATACAAAATAATCTGACATGTTGCGATTGTTTTTTTTTTCTTTGTTTTTTTTTTTCTGAGAACGTTACGGGAATTTTTTTGGAGTTTAGCGAATCCCTCAAGAGAGAGACAAACATATGAGGAATAAAACAAAGATGGGGTGAATGTGCGAATAAAGCAGTAGGGGTGGCTGACACGGAGGGAGGGATAATGGGAGAAAATCTTGGCTCATCAAAAGATAATGATACAGCGATAGCCAGCGATTCACGCGCAAACACGGCATGTATCGGGGGTGAGCAGACGGACGGGCGCGTGCCGAGAGCACGTGTCTGGGGCGAGGGTAGACCGAGGGGGGTGGGGGAAAAAACATGAGAACTCGCTGAGAGTTGAGCAGATGGGAATAGATTGTGAGATGATGAAAATGGAAGATTGAGAATGGTTCATGGTCAATCGTAGATGGATCGGAAGTGGTGCCCAGTAATTGATTTTAAAGTGTCCGTGTGGGTGTATGCATCAGTATATATATATATATATATATATATATATATATATATATATATATATATATATATATATATATATATATATATATATATATATATATATATATATATGTATATATATATATATATATTTATATATATATAATGTATGTATAAACTTGTTTAGGTAGAAAGAAAACGAAACTAAAATAGTGATTGTGTTGGTTTACAATTACTCAAGTCATCTTTTAAAAACACCTGGTCGGTGTACAGTGATTTAAGACGTCTTGGCGGTTTACACTGACTGAATTCATTTTTTTTTGTAAGTCATCTGTTCGGCCTACAATGACTTCAATTCCCTAAAGATTTACAGGGGAGACCTAGCCTAAAGGCGACAGGGAGATAATCGATGTTTTCATGTCCAAGCCGAACTTCCACGATCCCATAGCTGGTACGACATTGGTGGGAATGGTTCAGCCAACATCTGTTGCGACATCACAGTCGTTCTTGCGTTAATATACTTAAAAAGTACGGAGTCTAATTATATAAAGTCGATTCAGGGAACGTCGTTCTTATTAAAGTACGGAGTCACCGGTTTCTGTGACCTCGGCATATGAAGGGATAGTGTGGTCAGCGCTATACCAAGTCGCCTTTACTTTTCCTAACATGAGTTAGGTACCCATCATGGACGTTCTTCGTACTTGAACCCGGATTTGAACTCGAGATTTTCAGGTTAGCAGTCTAGCTCTCT
Organism: Physella acuta; assembly: GCF_028476545.2. NCBI lineage: Eukaryota > Metazoa > Mollusca > Gastropoda > Physidae > Physella > Physella acuta. The sequence continues at coordinate 85,535 of NW_026731556.1, forward strand.
ACAGCTAGGCCACGCTGTTCCTAAATGCCTAAAATATACTTACAACACACGAATGGCTTTTAAAGTATACCTTTTGAATGAGGATTACATTATTTTATTGTAGCATGTAAGCCATGTTAAAATTGTACATAATGACGTCTAGATGATCCCTGACCAACCCCCACCCCATATTTGTTTAGAACCGTCCCCTCCCCTCCTCCTTATGGACGTCACAGATGACCCCCTTTAAAAAGTAGCCACATAATATTTTTAAAAAAAAAAACGCGTTTAGCGAAAGGCTATTTTTAAAAATAAAAAATTATTTCCATTAACAGGAGATATTGTTGGTTCAGATCAGTGGTTCTTAACCTGGGTTCGATCGAACCCCAGGGTTCAGTGAGTCAGAACCAGAGATTTGGCGGAGATCAAGACACATACCAGACTCATGTGATTCACGATTAGATTTTGTCATGTGGACGACAAAATTATTAAGAAGGGTTCGGTGAATGTGCATATGAAAATGGTGGGGTTCGACCCCTCCAAAAAGGTTAAGAACCACTGATTCAGACTGTCTTCAGTATTATGGAAACTGATTCCTATTCATCGTGAAAAAAATAAAAATAAAACACTAAGCTTTTTAAAAATGGGGCTACTATCTATACCAGGGGTCTCCAAACTACGGCCCGCGAAGTCCTCTCATCCGGCCCGCGGAGATCTTTTTGTCCAAGGAAAAATCGTTTGTTGGTGATGGCTGAGGAAGTCTGCCCAGAAAAATCAAAGACATGCCTGGAAGAAACTGGCCCCCAAACTGAAATTTGATAGTTAATGCAGCCCTCGGACTGAAAAGTTTGGAAACCCCTGATCTATATCAACAACTTCAGACAGAACTCGACACTTTAAAAATACCACATGCGTTGATCGTAACTTAACACCCGCAGCTCTTATAAATAAATGACAAACTCCTCGCTATTGTGAAATCTCACCACGGCAGATTTTATTTACCTTTTTTTAAACGGGAACAGACACTCTAAAAATAGATTTGTTCTATAGATCAGCGCATGGTATCAGTGGCTTGACTAATCAAGTAGAATGGCAATTTTTACCGGACAAACGACGTCGAGAAACAAGGGCGGCAAGGTCTATTCATGGTAGCCGATTGTTTTAGTTTTCTGGCGGAGGTTGGCTTAAAAATTTTTTTTTTCGAGCGAGCCGTGAAATCCAGCAAGAAATTATTTATATCCCTTGTCTGTTGCAGGAGAATTAGCAACGCCTCGTTGGAGGCTAAATAGACTTACTAAAGGCTGGGTTGAGTGAATAATAGAAAGAATAGGAGAACTATCGTGAAGTAGGTTGTATGTGTAATGGATGGGGGGTGGTGAGTAGAGGGTGGAATAAACATATAGGCCAACTAGTCCGTGTGATATGAAGGTCTCCGGTATGTAGGTTAGTGCTACAGAGGTTAGTGACATTGAGGTCTTGTCAAGCGAGGGTCTTGTCAGATGTAGGTCTTGTCATATGTAGGTCTTGTCAGATGTAGGTCTTGTCGGGTGGAGGTCTTGTCAGATGTAGGTCTTGTCATATGTAGGTGTTGTCAGATGTAGGTCTTGTCGGGTGGAGGTCTTGTCAGATGTAGGTCTTGTCATATGTAGGTCTTGTCAGATGTAGGTCTTGTCAGGTGTAGGTCTTGTCAGGTGTAGGTCTTGTCAGGTGTAGGTCATGTCAGATTTAGGTCTTGTCAGATGTAGGTCTTGTCGGGTGTAGGTCTTGTCAGGTGTAGGTCATGTCAGATTTAGGTCTTGTCATACGTAGGTCTTGTCAGATGTAGGTCTTGTCAGATGTAGGTCTTGTCATACGCAGGTCTTATCGGATGGAGGTCTTGAGACGATATGTGACTAATGTCTTTGATCTGTAGGTCTATGTAGTAGAATATGTGAAACACAGATACACGGAGAAGGTCTGTGACACTGAGAGCAGAGACACCGAGACCTAGGACCTGGAGGTTTAAAAAAATAAAATTTTCTGACAAAAGATTGTTAAGTGTAGGTCCTTGACGAATAGGCAAACGACAAATAGATGAGATGTGGGTGGTGACAAACGTCAGTAGCACGCACTTTATACAGATACGCTAGCGAGGTGTGTACCAAGAAAAAAGACTTGAAGAAATCTTAGAAGAGATGTGTACAAAGAAAAAAGCCTTAAAGAAATCGTAGGAAGGGTGTATACCTAGAAAAAATAAGATGAAAGAAATCGTAGGAGAGAAGCGTACTAAGAAAATAATCTAAAGAAATCGTAGGAAAGATGTGTACCAAGAAAAAAGCCTGAAAGAAATCTTAGGAGAGATGTGTACAAAGAAAAAAGCCTTGAAGAAATCTTAGAAGAGATGTGTACAAAGAAAAAAGCCTTAAAGAAATCGTAGGAAGGGTGTATACCTAGAAAAAATAAGATGAAAGAAATCGTAGGAGAGAAGCGTACTAAGAAAATAATCTAAAGAAATCGTAGGAAAGATGTGTACCAAGAAAAAAGCCTGAAAGAAATCTTAGGAGAGATGTGTACAAAGAAAAAAGCCTTGAAGAAATCTTAGAAGAGATGTGTACAAAGAAAAAAGCCTTAAAGAAATCGTAGGAAGGGTGTATACCTAGAAAAAATAAGATGAAAGAAATCGTAGGAGAGAAGCGTACTAAGAAAATAATCTAAAGAAATCGTAGGAAAGATGTGTACCAAGAAAAAAGCCTGAAAGAAATCTTAGGAGAGATGTGTACAAAGAAAAAAGCCTTGAAGAAATCTTAGAAGAGATGTGTACAAAGAAAAAAGCCTTAAAGAAATCGTAGAAGCGATGTGTACCCAAAAAAAAAAGCAACTAATTCGATTTGATGTTGTTCTAGAAAGACGGGCGGGGAAATTGATAAAAAGTGGATTAAAATCTGTTGTCTGTCTAATTTGGTGGAAGGGGGAGTAATACGTGTCGTTGTTGTTACATCGATGGCCACACAAAACAGATTTCACGTGGCGTTTGGGGAAAAGTAGGGAACCAAATTCCATGTCATTTGGTGAAAAACTTTAGAATCTAATTTTACCTCTACGTAGGTGAAGTTAGTCGTGGAATTATTTTTCATCTGGGGACTAACTTACAAATGTAATTGTAAGTCTTTTGGGTGGAAAAAATATAGGAATACTAGCCGTCCCGGCCAGGCCCTGCTCTGGCTTCTGTGAAAAACCTTTCTGTTAAAGATCATTACCTGTGTGTTTAGTAATCATCATAAACCCGGCATTGCCCACCCAAACCACAACCAACCAAAACCAAAACAACAAAACGCAAACATAACGCTAACACAATTACAAATACAAACGAAAACAAAAACCTAACAACAAACCCAACCACAACCACAAACACCAATACAAACACAAAGAAAAAACAAACAAAAAAGCAAACGAAAACAAAAACCTAACAACAAACCCAACCACAACCACAAACACCAATACGAACACAAAGAAAAAAACAAACGAAAAAGCAAACGAAAACAAACCAAATCCAAACGCAAAACCAACCACAAACACAAATACAAACACAAACCCAAAGAAAAAAAACACAAACGAAAACGAAAAAAGAAAGAACAAAAACGAATCAAATAAAAAACGCAACCACTAACGCAAACCCAACCTAAACACAATGAAAATACAAACGCGAACATAAACCTCAAAGTGCTCACAGTCTAGCCCGGGGCAGAATCGCCTGTTTCAGCTTAATAAACGACTATAGTACCCCAATTTATTCATAGTCTTTTGCACTCACTTAAACGAACGCAGTTGCCAAACCAAACCAAATAAACAATTATAATACTCCAAGCTTATCCGTAAAATACCTACAACATTTGCACTTGATCAATCCCCGCTAATTATGTAATTATTTTTTTTTCCCAACACCAAAACAAATTAATAAAAAGTAAATTCTTTTCCACTAATACAATGTTTTATAAAGGGAAGTAATTGTGTTTTCCTAATTTATCAAAGGGAAGTAAGTGCCAAAGGACTAAATATAAATAATTTTCAGACATAATTAGAACTTTTGCTATTTTTTTTAAATTGTGTTTAATGAACATGCCGACAATTATTACTATCAGTTTGAAAAATGAAAATTATTTCCCAACACTTTCAATAGTATTTTTTTAACTCATAAATTTAGACTATGAGCACGATAATTCATCTAACACTTAAATCCAGCCAAGTATGTCAACGACAAACTTATTACAAACAGAATTGAGCTTTATATATTAGGATATATCTTATTATTTGGGAGCACATTTTGGATTCTTTAGTAATAGCTTTTTGTTGGGTCAAAACTAATAGTATGTAAATAGGGACGAAAAAAGTAGAAACAACTGACATTTGAGAAAAATGTGGGAATCCAGTAATGAGTATTTTAGCATTGTACTGACCATCATTATGATCATTAATTATCTAGTACTGACCATCATTATTATCATGAATTACATAGAACTTACCATTATTATTACCATAAATTAGATAGTACTGACCATCATTATCACCATGAATTACATAGTACTGACCATCATTATTACTATAAATTATTGGTACTGACCATGATTATTACCATGAATTAGATATTACTGACCATCATTATTACCATGAATTACATAGTACTGACCATAATTATGACCATGTGTACCACAGTACTGACCACCACTATGACCATGTGAACCATAGTACTGACCATCATTAAGACCATAACTACCACCGTGAGTACCACCAAGTGCCCCACCTATTCAATCGGTGACCCGCAGACCTGAAGAAAATAAAACATATTGGTTAATGTATGTACGGGACAAATGTCTGTACAGGACAAATGTCTGTCCCAATGTGAAGGGAGATAACCCAACCAAAAAGAGCTAATAAAACGATGAAGTACTCGCGCTCTTAGCCCTAGGCTGTCGGGAGAAATCAGGGGAACGGTACATACAAGATCCCCATAAAGTAAATAGGGGAGGAAATCCATAACAGAATTATCTTTCTTGTCTGATTTACATTTCAGCCCCGGTGGTACTTTCAACGAACTGGTTCTGTTTTATTCATTCAAAAATCTTAATTGATTTTTGGGAACGAATACATTTGGCGATAAAAATAAAATAAAAACAGGTCAATGTATCTATTTTTAGTAGCTTGTTCAATTTCATAGAAGTTTCGGCACATGCTAGATGGATGAGTATTTCTTATTAGCGTTTCTTGAAAGCCAGTGCTAGATCTAATTGTAGTGTCCAGAGTTAGTTAAATTGACGTCATAAGATGGACGTCAACACAAATACATTACCGTGACGTAGGGTTAGTGAAAACGATGTCAACAAAATTAATTCACTTCGTATAAATCAGTATAATCTAAATGGAAATTAGAGGTTAATGTGTTGCGTGTTAATAATGATAATTGGTAGTAATCGTTTTTCCCATAACGAATATATAGGCTGTAGATTATTAATTTCCACGAATCTTGATTTATAGCTAACCGTAAGAAAAATGTGTATATATTTATTCCTACGACAGCTTACTTTAAGAAAAACATGTATGTATTTCTTTGAAAGCTTACTAAAGAAAATTGTGTATTTATTCCTGATTGCTTACTTTTGAGAAAAAAAAATGTGTATATATTCTTACTACATTTGTAAATATTTCTACAAAACTTTTTCAATAGCCTAGGACAATAGAACAATCTAAGTAACGTGTTAAGACAATAGAACAATCTAATGAACGTATAAGGACAATACAACAATCTAATGAACGTGTTAGGACTATAGAACAATCTAAGTAACGTGTTAGGCCAATAGAACAATCTAATGAACGTATAAGGACAATACAACAATCTAATGAACGTGTTAGGACTATAGAACAATCTAAGTAACGTGTTAGGCCAATAGAACAATCTAATGAACGTATAAGGACAATAGAACAATGTAAATCTCATGGTTGCTAATCCGAAAAGCCTCGAGTTCGAACCCTCGGGCAGATGAGGCTCGTTAGCTGGGGACAGTCACTATTATAAGAGAGACAACTGCAAAATCAACTGCTGCCTTGTAGTTTGTTCTTGGTTGGACAAAGGCTATGGAAGCAAATCCAAAAAGAAAAGCAGGCTGAAATCGGAGTCAATGGCCTCAATGGCGCATAACCTGTTGACACGTATACTTAATTGTGTTGGAAAGGGGTCGACGTGGTCGAGTCGGTAAAGCGCATGGTTGATAAACCGAAAAGTCTCGAGTTCGATCCCTTCCAACACTAAAAAAAATATTAAGAACGAAGTAGAAGAAGAAAGAATAGAACAATCTAATGAACGTGTTAGGAGAGAGAGACAACATTTAGCGTATACCGTGTCAGCATGTCCTTCTATTAACTCACACTGTGGTATTTCGCGTGGCTGTACTAGTCATTAGCGAACAGCTAAAGGTCAGTGGGACAACGACCACCCTTCTCTCGTATTCAGGGGTATTAGCTACAAATTGAGACACTAATTTATTATTACGTAACGGTTGTGGCGGCTTCGTGGTGTAAGGAACCTACTGTCAACAGCTAGGCGAGGGCAAACTAGAGAAATTGAGGGCTTAAGTGATAGAGAAATGTTGGACGGTTTTGACATGGCTGAGGTTTGGGTGTTTGGTCGATAAGTTCATGTCAGTTGTAAGGATAGTATATGGCCAGGGCATATGTGGGCAGTTGGTAAATGCCAAGGGTATACATGGTAGGTTATGTAGGGTGTATATAGAACGAGCATATAAGGGCTATTGGGTACATGCTCAAGATATACATAGGCGGTTATGTAGCATGCAATGGTCTTATTTATTTTAGGCCAAACATTAAACTTAAAGATGATTGGAGTGGTGCAAATAAACGTTATTAACGTCACAAAACTTTGTACATCCAAGGAGTGTATAGAGGCATTTCTATTATTTTTATTAAGCCACATATAACAAGAGCATTGTAAAGTGTGTATATAGCAATATAATGCAAGGCCTATAGTTCAAATACTGAATACACGTAATGGTAAGTTTTGCGAATAGATTCATAACTTAAGCCCATAGGTAATGATCACTTTTAAAGTATCAATGCGATGATTAAACTATAAACCAGTACGAAGTGGTAAGCCTATTTAACATTATCCAATGCTATCTTAGATAACTCCTGAAACAGACAGACACGCACACAAAAAACAGTGCCTGCTTGCAAGAGCACTTTTACCTACCCAAGACAGAAGTGGAGCGCCTCTGAACAGGGGCAGGGCGGGGGGCGCCACTGCAGCTCCCTGAGCGCCACCTTCTCGGCCTCACACTTGACGCACTCGTGACTCACCATGATCACAACACGGATCCGCCCATGTCACGTATCACGGGCTAATCCATTACAGGGGCGTATCCTTATCCAAGTCGTATGTGATTCAACGTATTAATCCATAACAGGTGCGTATCCTTGCCCTAGTCGTATGAAGATTCAACTTTTTCAATAAAAAAAATTAATCCATAACAGTGGCGTATTCTTATACAAGTCGTAAGTAGATTCAATCAATAACAGGGGCGTATCCTTGCCCTAGTTGTATTGGGATTCAACTTTTTCAATAAAACACTTTAATCCAAAACAGGGATGTATCCTTATCCAAGTCGTAAGTAGATTCAACTTATCCAAAATAACACATTAATCCTTAACAGCGGCGTATCCTACCCACAGCTTAGTGATATTCTTTTCTTCGAAAACAACACTTTGAACTAGAATTTTGAGGCACAATGTTGAATAGAACACCTTAATCCATTACAGAGGCGTATCCTATTTCAAATACGGGCTTTCGGTTGCAACTGGAGTAAAAAACAGAACTTTAATCCATTTTTGTAGCCTGTCGTTGTCTCCTATTCAGACAAGACTCTTGATGCACACATCTGGAAACAACATTTCATCTACAAACTTGCAAATCCATATCCGAAACATCCAACGCCTTATCCACGTTAGAATAAATTATATCCATAATCCAACATTACCAATATACCGTCGATAATCCGACCGTAAAGTGAACACTCCAAACTAATGAACAGTAATTTAGTCTACACAATTTTACTCAGGACACAACGTAGAGAAAGAACAAAGCTTTTAATGTTAATCGATGCTAGTGTTTATTTTAACTCGCACATTCGAAGCAATAACAGAGTAGCTGTAAAACAAGGAGTACATTTTTATTGTGATCTGTATTGATTGGGTAGACAGTTTGAACTGTTCTCTAATCCTATGGTATCAGGGATGTATATTAAAAATATCAAATTAAATTATGCTGGAGAATTCTCTACACGGAGAGAGTAAAGGTGTATGCATAATTTTTTTTGGAAATCTAAGCGAAGCTAGGCAGAATGCGTGGTTAAAATATTTTAAAAAACCCACGGAAATGCATAGTAAGATTTCGATTGTTGTGAAAAATAACTAATAACGATGTTTCGATCGCAATCATTTGTCAGGAAATAACGAAGAATAACATAACTCTCCGAATGATGAATACAATGTTACCATTTTGTTTACTGCTTATTAAATGATGAAATAAAACGTATACTTTCTAATTATCAATAGAAGACTTATTAAAAAATTGGAACATATCTAGAAAAAAAAGTCGAGTCCGTATTCGGGTTCAAGTCTGTAGAACGTACCCGAGTCCCACCAGCTCTATTGGGTACCTAACTCACGTTAGGTAAAGTAAAGGCCAACTACTTCATTGGCCGTCAGGGTAGAATAGAAAACTCAACTCTACTATTAATTAATGACTATGAATACAGTTTACTTAGCTTCACAAAATACGTTACAACTGAGAGCTAACCACAGCAAACTTCTTAACCGGCTTGGCCTTCAACCCCCCCACCCCCCCGCCCACCACAGCTGATGACAGTTGATAAAATCAGAGAGCAAATAATCGATATTTGCTTCAAGTGTAGAACTGTTGCTTCGATTGAACCTCAATGACCGTCCACATAATCCAAGAACGATTAAACGATCATCGGTTTAAATAGATGAACTGCAGTGCCGTCTAATCTAGTAATTCTTTAATAACACTTCAAGTAAATTAAAAATAAACCGGTAGTGATCTCCCCTAAACTTTCTCGAATATTCTTATATAAAACAACAGGGGATGGTAACTGGGGATATAGCTATGATTTTTAATCCATTTTAAATACTTAAACTTTTAAAAATAGAATAGAATCTCATAAAAAAAACATTGCGCACCAAGCAAACGCCGAATAAAAACGCGTATAATAGTGCGCAATATTATTAGTACTTTAAAAATTTACATTAGTTTTTTGAGAAATCGGAAGTAGCGTAAATTACTACTTCCAGTCAACGGAAATTACTCAAAATTTAACAGAAGGTAGAGAATTAGATCTTTTACTTACATGTGAAATTTCATTTATCTATCTGAAATAGTACTCAAGTTATAGGCTTTTGAAAAATTCAAAGTAGGAAAAGTACCACTTCCGGTTGTCGGAAATCGCTCAAAAGTTGATACGGATCTACGATTTTGATATAATACTTATATATGAAATTTCATCAACCTAGCTGTAACGGTACTCAAGTTATCGTGTTTACACACGGACAGACACACACACAGACACACACACACACAGACATACGGACAAGATTGCAAAATTATGTTTTTCCGTATCAGTGAGATGTAAAACGTCGAGAACTGTAAAAATCTCGATTTTTTTTTTTGCACGATTACAATACTTTCTCTATACTTCGTATATACGAGAAAGTAAAAAAGATGATTAAAATTGTATGTCAGTAAGAACAAAAGATCGAGGTTATATTTAATGAAGAAAAAGAGAGAATAATAGACGTAGATATGGTTTCAGATGTGCTGGGTAGGTGTGGGTAAGGTGGTTGGGGGTTCTTTGTTTAGCGGGGGGCTGAAGGGTGCAGTTTAAATTAGTTTAATTGTCAGGCAGCTGTTGCCTTAGTGTTTACTAGATAACAATAGACATCTTTAGTGGAGAGTGGATGGCTACATACCTAGACACTGATTGGATAGTTACACACCGATAAACGGATGTGATAGTTACACATCTAGAAACAGATTGAATGACTACACATCTAGATACAGATTTGATAGCTACAAACCTAGAAACAGATTGCATAGTTACACACCAAGAGATTGCATAGCTGCAGACATGAAAACATATGTGATCTTTAAACATAATAATCAAATAGAATGAGTAATTCCCACAATGAATTGCTAACTACATTGCTTTTTGCACGAAAAGTTCTATACAAAAGTATAAACGTTAACTTCGAAAGGGAGATAATTGTATAATTAATCAGCCCTACACCCCAGAACCGCCATCGTCCAAAATTCAACGAAATGGCATAAAAATAAAATCTGCATTATAATCTAAAAGTATACTCCATCACTTCCATAATACACTGTATCAGCAATATAATGCATCTTTTCCATACTCGAATTTTTGCAGCGATATAATCCAGTACAGTAACACTAAGTAACAAAAAATCATATTTTCAGCTTTTAAAGAATGACAAGCGTTATTTCAACGCTCGATTAACTACTAAGTGGTTTGCAGAAAAAGTATTCATTAAATGACCTTCCCTTTGTGCGCCATTTTAAGAACATTGAGTTTAAGCAGAGAGAGTGAAACAGAAAGAATGGAAGACCAACAAAGCCAGAAAAAGGAGGACCATAAAGAAAGTGAACACATTAATCTAAAAGTAACTGGTCAAGATGGTAGTGTAGTCCATTTTAAAATTAAGAAGAACACACCACTGCGAAAGTTAATGGGCGCTTATTGTAATAGAGCTGGAATACAAACAGGAGTTGTAAGATTTAGATTTGATGGAAATCCTATAAGTGATGAGGACACTCCAGCTATGCTGGAAATGGAGGATGGAGATTCAATTGATGTTTTTCAACAACAGACAGGTGGTTGCTTGTCTCGGACATGGTAGAAGAAAGCTTGCAACACTAAATGACATTGGAATGGAAGTTAAATGCTGATTAAACTGGGGAAGTGTGTTGTACAATGTAAAGATTTTCTCACATCCAAGCCAGCAAGGACATTTTTTTATTACATGTTAATTATGGTTAATGATGATGTAAAGACTTCAGCAAGGAAATTGAAAACAGCAGTTAACGCTTAAAGACATGAAGGTTCTTTATTCAACTGCCCCACATGGTTTGTGCTGAGCATTTTGTCTGTTACTATCATCCCATGTCATCTATCATTTTGTAAAATTCATTAATGTGTACATTTCATTTTGTTTTCCAATTTTGGCCCTAAATTTGTAGTTTACTGAGCTCTCATCTTTGGATCTTTCATCTTAATATAAACATTGTTATTTTAAGTTACTGTATGATTAGTCACTTTGTCATGACCATTAGTTACTTTTAAAAAAAATATAAGGAATTATCATTTTTGAAAAATAAAAGTTTAAATGTTAAAAAAAAAAAAAAAAAAAAAAAAAAAAAAAAAAAAAAAAAAATTCATGAAATTAAAGGTCATTGTTCTAAACTGCGGGCACATCGCCATGTGTGTGGACTGTGCCGAGCTTCTGCCCGTATCAAAGAAATGCCCAGTGTGTCGCGCTGATGTGGAACGTGTTAAGCCTGTTTACCGTCATTAGCAAAATCTGCCTAGTAGTTTGTTACTTTAAAAATTTTTCATCAAGCAATGTTGATTATTGAACATCTACTTTAATTATTTCAGCCTGTATTGGATTAAAATTTGACTGCATCAGTACATCAGCTTATATAAATTTCCAGATCATATAATAGTTACAAGAGTTGAGTGTACTCCAGTTGAAAAGATTTCAATTGTGTTAGCTTTTATTTCCCCTGTGAGTTGTACTTGTACAATGACTTCTAATAAAGCCATATTTTTTAAAACTAAAAAGAAATTAAAGAGTATTGTATTTCGAGATTTCCTTCTACACGATTGCCTGTGTTAAGCAACTGGGTGTATCGAATGATTATCTTTATTATCGTAAACTGTGTGTAATGCTAGGAATAAATTACAGACGATCTCTACTATCATAAACGGTATATTATTTATAATGCTAGGAATAAATTATAGATGATCTCTACTATTATAACAGTATATAATGCTAGGAATAAATTACAGTTGATCCCTACTATAATAAACGGTATAATATTAATGCTAGGAATAAATTACAGATTATCTCTATAATAAACGGTATGTAATGAACTATCATAAACTGTATGTAATGGTAGAAAAAGTTACAGATTTTCTTTTCAATCACTACAGATTTATAAAGACCATAACACGCTCGATTGTAATGGTAGAAATTACTTAAATACGACCAGTGGGATACAACGAATTAATACTAATACAGAATACAACAGAAGAAAACGAGACGTTAACGTTGTTGCCGTGTCTTAAAAAAATACGTTCTTGAATTAAAAAAAAATCTTTATAAAGAAACTGAAATATTTTTATTAATTATAATTATATGGATTTATTTTTTTTTAAACATTTTTTCGCATTGTTTCTTAAATTACTTTAAATATTAGAATTACTCAAATTAATCTAAAGAAAATCGTCATAAAAACAATCAAATCATCCCAACTAAAAAACATTTTTTTACAAACAATCAACGACTCAAATAGATTAATTTAATTACACTATTTTTCTTTAAAAATAAACCGGGAGTGATCTCCCCTAAACTTTCTCGAATATTCTTATATAAAATAACAGGGGATGGAAACTCGGGCTATAGACATGATTTTTAATCCATTTTAAATACTTAAAGTTTTAAAAATAGAATAAAATCTCGTAGACAAATTAATTGCACACCAAGTGAACGCAAATAAAAAAAGCGCATAATAGTGCGCAATATTATTAGTACTTTTAAAATTTACATTAGTTTTTTGAGAAATCGGAAGTAGCGTAAATTACTACTTCCAGTCAACGGAAATTACTCAAAATTTAACAGAAGGTAGAGAATTAGATCTTTTACTTACATGTGAAATTTCATTTATCTATCTGAAATAGTACTCAAGTTATAGGCTTTTAAAAAATTCAAAGTAGGAAAAGTACCACTTCCGGTTATCGGAAATCGCTCAAAAGTTGATACGGATCTACGATTTTGATAAAATACTTATATATGAAATTTCATCAACCTAGCTGTAACGGTACTCAAGTTATCGTGTTTACACACGGACAGACACACACACAGACACACACACACACAGACATACGGACAAGATTGCAAAATTATGTTTTTCCGTATCAGTGAGGTGTAAAACGTCGAGATTTGTAAAAATCTCGATTTTTTTTTTTTTTGCACGATTACAATACTTTCTCTATACTACGTATATACGAGAAAGTAAAAAGGTATATATTTTTGTGCAGTGATATAATTGGATGAGGTTAATAAAACAGAAACCACAATTTGAACCACCACGTAAAAAAAAAATAAAAAAAAAAACTTGACAGGGGGGTAATTTTCTCCCCGACCGTCAACATCTCTACGGCACCCCAAGGAGAGACCACGTGACCAGGGGTACGGCGTGCAATCAGCCATACCCCCAGACTTCTTAATAATAGAACAAAAAAACATGCCGGACAATGGGACCCCAGGGTGCTATTCCGATGTCCGCTGACGTCCATGGAACTAATCCCACGGATTAAGGGTCAGTCCTAAATAATCCCTAATTTGTTGTCTGGTCTGTGGCGCGTGTGGTGAACGCTGTGACACGTCACGTCACCATCAGACTGACCAGTGGATTACACGGCTGGACAGCGGAGTTTTAGGTCGGATCAAAGGGGATTAAATAACTGCAATTACAACACTGTTCTTCCTTGGCATTTATCAACACAACCACTAGGTGCGTTTCTTAAGATGTTAAAACCACGGGGTAAGGGGTCATCCATTTATGACATCCACACGCGGGGGTGGGGGGGGGGGGGGTCAGAAAAAAATTGACTTTTGCGGACACCTATGGACTTTTATTGGCGAAATAAGTGGATTTTTCTGGACGGGGGGCGAGGGGGGGGGGGGGAGGTGGAATAAAAACAAAATTGTGGACGTCATAAATGGATGACCACTAAACTAGTTTTTTTTTAAATTTATCAATACAAACCGCCTGGAGATAAAACTCAGTGGTATTTCAAGGGAGCCGGGTTACGATTTATTTTAAAAATTTAACCCATAATAAAATCGTGAAATGATTATAAGTATAGGATGGAACCATTGGAACTCTAACATAGCAGGTGAAGTAGATAGCATCTGTTTCTGTGGTTGAGGAATACAGTGGTAGATATTTATTCTGAGACGAACCCAGTGTGACGGCAAGATAAGCAAGAAATGAAATGGAATAGGGAACTCTTAACCCGAAGCTTACACGAGAGAATAAACTGCACACTCTTCAGTGATATGATTTTAAAATGTCGATTAAGGATTAAGTTCAAATTTTAATCTCTCTCTCTCTCTCTCTCTCTCTCTTTCTATATATATATATATATATATATATATATATATATATATATATATATATATATATATATATATATACATATACATATACATATACATATACATATACATATACATATACATATACATATAAATATATGTATACATATACATATACATATACATATACATATACATATACATATACGTATACGTATACGTATATGTATATATATATACAGTGTATAAATGTATCGGGTATTTGATATTACTTTTATTAATCTCTGAATTCCATTATAATGGTTTGTTCTTAAAGTTAAATTTTCGTTACAAACTCATAACTATCATGACCCAAACCCTAAGCGCCACTATACTGTAAACTGATGCTCTAACTTTACTGGCTCTTCTTCTCTGGCAGTGATCATTTCCGAAGACAGGTATTTTATTATCTTATTAAATTACAAATGTTACAAGTATGTATCCATTGAATTTCAAAATACGACTACAATTAACCATTGTTGGGGTTTACTTATGTACTTTAAAAACTAAAAGATTAACACGGGAGTCCCGGGCAGATAAGGCTCGATAGCTTGAGACAACAACCCATCTAGGTGAGAAAACTCCAACATCAAACAACTGCTGCCTTGTAGTGTGTTCTTGGTTGGACAAAAGCTATGGAAGCAAATCCAAAACTAAACGCAGGCTGAAATAGGAGTCAACGGTCTATACGGTGTTTCACTGATTGACACGTAATGCTGAATTGTGTTGGAGGGAATACCGCCCAACGTTACAATTAAGAACGATAAAGAAAACAGAGAGTGAAAGAGAAACAGAAGCAGGGAGGGGTGTGTGTGTGTATGTGAGTGTATGTGTGTGTGTGTGTGGGGGGGGGGGAGCTGTAACTCACTGCCGAGACTTGTAATTAAAAGCCAAGCTAGGCCGGCCAGCAGTTCACGGCTGAATGAACCCGGTTCACGACAGCGTGAGACAGTTAAGCAGAACTCATTGAAAGAAAATAACCACTGGCGAGGGGATAGACTGACAGCACATGGGGCAGGGGCGAGAACTCGATCATCGATTGAAATTTCTTAATCAAAGTCGAAATAAGCTGTTGGATTATTTTTATAAAATATAATAAATTTTAATTGCGGGCGTATTTTTATAGTGGGTTTTAAAAAACAACAAAATATGAGGTCTTCGGAAAAATGATTTGGTTTCATTACAATTTCTATAAGCAGCATTTAACATTAAGATTACAACAGTCTTTAGGGCAAGTGAACTAGAGTTCACTTGTTTCTGTGACCTCGGCATATGAAGAGATAGTGTGGTCAGCACCATGCCCGGCCGCATTTACTTTCCCTAACGTGAGTTAGGTACCCATCAGAGTTGGGTGGACTCAGGGACGGTCTACTGACTTGAACCCGGATTCGAACTCGAGACTCTACCGCTAGATCGCTCCGTCCCTCCATGCACAGATGAATAAGTTAATGTAAAGACAAAACAGTACCCTGGCAGATTCATATAACACTACTGTAAATAGACACAGAAAGGCCGAACGCAGATTAGGAAGTATAATTGCTGTGACTTACTTCCACTTAAGTCAAAGTGTTAATACGGTGTAACAGGGGAATATTTTTGCTTTTGACGGGAATATGGCAAGGGCATATGTGCAACTAACGGGTATCATAACATATGAAAGGAACAAACTAATACAGAGTACATATGAAAATGATACCCCACGATGAATATGGTAAATATGACAGGTGTAGTCACTAAGCAATGTATTATGTTGATAGGCTAAAATACACTTGGCAAGAAAAAATCATTTGCGTGTGTCTTTATCTAACTTAAACATGCCTGCATGAATGAGCAGAAGTCAACACTAAGCTCAAGTTAACAGCGAAGGCAACCACCATGATGACCGACTACAGGGAAGAATTTGGAATCTGACTCAAGCTAAGAAATAGTTTTTAGAGTTACCCTCGAAAATATCCCAACTAAAACATTTCTTTGTTTTGTTTTAAAATAGTTAATTTTAACCAACTATACCAAGAAATCCTCAAGGCCAAATTGTCAAGGCTGTTAAAGGCCAATCAAATCACATTCTAAGCAGACGACAAGGGGAGGTCATTTGTGTTCCAGAAATAAACATTTTATTGTCGGACAGAAATACTACACTTGCTGTTGAAAAATTTCAGCTTTTCCAACTTTTCTTAAACAAGGACGTGTCTAAAAGTCTGCATTTGTAATATAACAGATATTGGGGGTCCATAGTAAATATGATGGGTTTATTATATGTAGTTTTATGTGTGAACATGTGTATGTACAGATATGGGGAGTCTAGGGTAAATATGATGGGTTTATTATAAGTAGTTGTATGTGTATACATGTGTATGGAAGCACACACATGTAGGCTATATATTTGTGTGTATGTGTGTACCTGAAGTATATATATATATATATATATATATATATATATATATATATATATATATATGTACATATGTGTATATATATTCGTCTTACTATATATAGTATACCATCATGATTTGAATGCAAATAATAGACACGCCACCTAGAAGAATTCAACGTGCTTAAGCTATTAGATGATTAGCAATCTGTAATATAATAGTTTTAGATCGGAAAGGGTAGGCTGTGGGGAAAGCAATTTTCCATAATTTGGTAAATATTGAATAAAGGTTAAGTGAAGAGCCGGGGGATTTCACGTCAGTACGAGGTGTTGGGGGGGGGGGTCTCCTGTATCGCTCTATGTGTGAGGTGGCTTTATGAGGGATATGTGTTATGTATAATGTATGTCAAAATACTTATATGTCAGCTGGGTTTATAGATGTATGAGATATATGTTATGTATGTCTAAATACTTATATGTCAGTTGGCTTTATGTATGGATGAGGGATATATGTTATGTATGTCTAAATACGTATATGTCAGTTGGCTTTACATATGTATGAGGGATATATATGTATGTCTAAATACGTTAAGTATGTGTATTAAAGCTTCCTTATTTTGAGTCCAAGAACTGCATGCTTTGTATTCCTAATTATGTTCTAGATATCTTAGTATATTTTTGATGTTTCCATTAAGTTATACTTATCATGGGTCCATCAGTTAACGTATAAAATGTGCATTGGCTTTGTATGTGTGTGAAGGATATCTGTTCTGTATGTCTAAATACGTTATCTGTACGTATGTGTTTATTAAATCTTCCTTATTTTGTTTCTAAGGTTGGCATGTTGTGTATTGCTAAATATGTTTTATATGTCTAAATATGTTTTCGATGTCGATATTAAATTGCACTTATATTGGGTCCAACAGCTGATCTAAAATGTGTGTGCTATGTGCTTCTATGTCAATATAGTAATCAGATTAGTATAGTTCTCACAGCAAAGTGTTCTGTATCTAATAGAAGATATGTTTTGCTTTGTCAGTCCCTTTAATGTTAAATGTTGTCTATGTGGGAATATAATTACTTTTGGATACGTTGCGAGATATAAGCGATATATAGCAAATTGTGAATAATGAATATGAATACCACATTTAAAATCGGAAAAATCAAACACTAAAAAATTATAATTTGATATCAAGTAGGATTAACAATAAGTCCACTGATAGTAAATTGAAATAAAATATGTCAATGAAAAGACAAATTACAGATTTAAAACTCCGTTAGTAGGCCTACATTACTGATGGTATAAAGACAGATTGCAACAACACATATGTCAACTGGAGGCATTAATTTAATATCGTAGCATTGAGCTCAGGCGAGTAAAGAAAGAGGGGTTTTACAGTATTTCAAAACAATAAAAAAATCAGTAACGAAATTGAGACTAGACTTTGTTAAAAAATGAGAATGTCATGTGTACGAAGAAAACTGATTTTGCAATGACAACAATGATCACTTTTAATTTCTCCAGGAAATAAAAAAAAACAAAAAAAAAAACAGCTGATGTATTTGCGGTGCAAGGACGGTCTCAGCCAATGAAAACAGTGTCACGATTTTCATTAACGACAGCACACAAATTGGTAATTAACCGGGAAAAAAGCAACGTTTTATATGACACAATCTCCTTCTAATCACGTTTTGCATTAAAAGTTTGAACACAATAAAAAATTTTTTTTTACAAGGCTATGGGTGGGACTAGTGGGTGGTGGGGGGAGGGCAGCATTTTATAATCGAACCCAGAACCTTAAAAATATTTTTATTAAAACACGTTTAAGAGCGGTGGGTGGGACTAGTGGGTGGAGAGTGGGGGGGGGGGGGGGGGCAGAATTTTATAATCGAACCCAGAAGTTTAAAAAGATTTATTTAAAACACGTTAAAGAAGATTTGCGTGACCTTTTTAAATAATTATAATAAAATTTTCGGAAGCAAGTCTGATCCAAAAACGATTAAGTTAAGAACTAATTTAGGCGGTAAAACTAATTTACACAAATAGCAAAGAAATAACACAAATACGCGAAAAAATATTTCACAAAAAGATGACACGTAGTTGTTGAAATAACACCCAACTACTGAATAGCCTAATACACGGGTTATCCTGTGAAGAAGAAAAAAAAATAACCATTTGTAAGAAAACACTCCAGAACCACGTGTCTGGCACTCCGGTAGTGAAACGTACGCCACAGCAGACGGCAACAAAACGGGAGTTTGGCTCTCCAGCCAATCAATAACCAGGATACACACCTGTTGCTTGTCGTCTGCGCGACGCCGCGACCGGCACGTGACACCATTCCCGCCACTACAGTAGGCAGCAGAAACGTCGGAGCTGTCGGGAAAATGGGAACTAGAGGTCGGGAAAATAGGTACTAGAGGTCGGGAAAATAGGTACTAGAGGTCGGGAAAATAAGTACTGGAGATGTGGAGAGTATAGTATTACAGCTGTCGAGTTAATAACATGTCGGGAAAATAGGTACTGGAGATGTCGGGAAAAGAGTTGCGAGAGATGTCGGGAAAATAAGAGATATCGGGAAAATAAGAGATATCGGAGGGTGGGGGGGGGGGAAACTGGTGATTTCAGGAAAATAATTATTTGATATATCAGGGGGAAAATACTGGAGCTGTAGGGAATTAAGTACTGTACTTGTCGGGAAAATAAGTACTGGAGCTATCGGAAAAATAAGCTATAGCTGTTAAAATAAGTTAAGTAGTTTTAGGGTTAAAAAGTGTAACAGCTATAGGGGAAAAAGTACTGGGGATGTAATGAAAATAAGTACATCTTCTGGAGATGTCATAAAAATAAGTATATATACTAGAGAAGTCAGGAAAATAAGTACATGCACTGGAGAAGTCAGGAAAATAAGTACATGTACTGGAGATGTTAGGAAAAAAGTGCAGCAATCTTTGGGTCAGACTGTATAACATCTGTCGGGAGTATTGGAGATGTTCAAATGAGTAATGCAACTAAAGGCTTAAACAAGTTAATAAAAAGTCTAGTGACAATTTAAGCGCAATTTCCTTAATTAATTTTTTGTGACCGAACCAAAGGATATTTTTGAAAACTTTCTTCGGCAATATTGTTCTAAATTATGGCAGGAATCGATTGGTAAATGTTTCAAGTCGCTAAGTGGTCTGGTTGCCGAGATATGGGCCAAAAACTGCATTTTTTCGAGGTTTTTTGGCTTTTCCGGGAAATCCAGGAAGGAATTCCGGGAATTTTTTTGGCCCACAATCATCCTCGGAACTTGCTTAACATATTTGCTTTGGAACTAGTCCTCGATATTGCTTCGTTGAGGAGGAGATACGAATTAAAGCTGCGGACACACATCGGACACACATCCATCCAGAACGAGTTAATAATCGCAATCGTCCGTATGGAAATTGCGCTAAAAAGTATAACAGCTGTCGAGAAAATATAAGTACGTCTACCAACCATTTCATGACGGTTTTTTTAATGAACGCTAGTAAAATATTTTTTTTTTAAATCAAGGTTTGCTCAATAGTCCAGTGTAGTCTATAAATAGCCGAGTCAGTGTGTGGAGGGGGAGGAAAGTGTCCCAGATGACGTCACATAACTCTAGGTACAACCTGCGGTGGGTCCGTGAGTGTGTGTGGGGAGGGGGGGGAGGTTCCGTGAGTCGCGTGACGTGTAATATCTATGTAGCAGCTTAGCTAACAGGGAAGGGTGAGCGCTGGAGCGTAATGGCGACATGTTTTGTGGACAGGGGACACGTGATACCCGCTGGCATGCACGCGATCACCACTATCATAACAAGTCTCTCGCTCATTTTGTCTCACACGTCCCCTCATAGTCTCTTAATTTTTTTCTGGCTCTCTCTCTCTCTCTTTCTTACTTCCGTTTTTTCTCTTTATTTTTTTTCTGTCTTTCTCTTTCTTTCTTACTTCCGTTTTTTCTCTTTATTTTTTTTCCGTCTTTCTCTTTCTTTCTTACTTCCGTTTTTTCTCTTTATTTTTTCTGTCTCTCCCTCTCTTTCTTACTTCCGTTTTTTCTCTTTATTTTTTTCTGTCTCTCTCTTTCTTTCTTACTTCCGTTTTTTCTCTTTATTTTTTTTCTGTCTCTCTCTTTCTTTCTTACTTCCGTTTTTTCTCTTTATTTTGTTTTTGTCTCTCTCTCTCTTTCTTACTTTCGTTTTTTCTTTTTTTTTCTGTCTCTCTCTCTCTCTCTCTTTCTTACTTCCGTTTTTTCTCTATATTTTTTTCTGTCTCTCTCTTTTTTACTTCCGTTTTTTCTCTTTATTTTTTTTTTGTCTCTCTCTCTCTCTTTCTTACTTTCGTTTTTTCTTTTTTTTTCTGTCTCTCTCTCTCTCTCTCTTTCTTACTTCCGTTTTTTCTCTTTATTTTTTTTTGTCTCTCTCTCTCTCTTTCTTACTTTCTTTTTTTCTTTTTTTTCTGTCTCTCTCTCTCTCTTTCTTACTTCTGTTTTTTCTCTTTTTTTTTCTGTCTCTCTCTCTTTCTTACTTCCGTTTTTTATCTTTATTTTTTTCTACTTCTCTATCTCTCTCAAAGTCTCTGACCAAGCTTATTTTTTTTCAGTTATTTCATTTTCTCACAATCTCGCTTAATTAACCACCCACTCCCACCCATTTTTCACTCATTACCTATCTCACATTCTCTCACTTACTCATATTATCTATCTGACCTCTCTGTTCTCATTCACTCATTGTTGGATACTCACTTCCTACCTTACGATTTCAGTCACTCACCCTAACACGTTCAATGAATCAATCACATAATCACTCACTCTTTCATCCTTCCATTTTTTCCCTACTCATACCATGTTTAACTTATATTTACTACCACGCTTATCAACTAAATATCCCACCTATCACCAAAAACGACATATCACCAAAAACCACCAATCACAAAAAACCACCTATCACCAAAAACCACCTATCACCAAAAAACCACCTATCATCAAAAAACATCTATCACCAAAAACCACCTATCACCAAAAACCACCTATCACCAAAAACCACCTATCACCAAAAACCACCTATCACCAAAAACCACCTATCACCAAAAACCACCTATCACCTCTATGACTAATTAAATTTTTCCTAACAAACTACCAGCACTCTATAACACAGCGGCATCAACATCTCTAACAATCATTGCACAAGACAGCCAAACTAATGCAGTAATTAATAAACATTGACACTTGAAACAATAGCTTCAAATTTCTAGCGCTAAAAATGGGTTTATAATTAAAGTCCCAATTAATAGTAATGATTAATTTATTTGTTTAAGTTTATAATTAGTTTCCTCATAATTAATGAAAAACAAATTCTAATTCACTAATATCTTTAAAAATCTAACCTTGGTTACATTAAAGAATAAGCAATACATTTGAATCAAAACTATTTGATAAAGCAAGTTGAGTAGCAGGTTTCATCGCCCTTGGAGTTATGATAGGATAGGATTTGTAGATCCTAAGGCTTTTATTTTTCAAAATTCGATATTATATTTTGTCACTTACCTTTTAAAATCCAGCGTATTTAGTATTGGCACTATGGTACCGTGATCAGCATAGACTAAACGAGAGGTTTTTTTTTTTTATCAAGGCTTAACTCGCAATTTCTTCACCTCTTGGTGGAGGGTGGTACCGAACCTCACAGCTTCATACGCGGATTTATCGAACCCTACTAATTAGTAAAATTAAATATGATTTTTTGAGTTTGGTGTGTGTCTCGACCGCTGCCTAACATCTAAGACTGACTCACCGAACCCCTGAGACTGACTCACCGAACCCCTGAGACTGACTCACCGAACCCCTGAGACTGACTCACCGAACCCCAGGAGTTGGATCAACAACCGATTAAGAACCACTGCGATGGAGGGTAATTAGATACGATACTACAGTTACTGGGGAACGGAGTAGTCTAGCGGTAGAGAACTGGACTGCTAGCCCGTAAGTCTGGTGTTCGAATCCGGGTTCAAGTCAATAGACCGTCCCTGTGACCACCCAACTCTGGGTACCTAACTCAAGTTAGGGAAAGTAGAGGCGGCTGGGCATAGTGCTAACCACACTATCTCTTCATATGCCGAGGTCACAGAAACAAGTGAACTCTATTTCACTTGCCCCATAGACCGTCAGGTTTGAAAGGGAACTTTACTTTTACGACAGTTACTGAGAGGGGGAGGGTGGGAAGATGAGGGGAGAGGGACTAGCAACAACACATATTGCAAACTAGGCATATATTTGATATCCGGAGAAGAAATGGGAGGATTATTTATTTTTTGATGAATTACATAATTATAGTGTACTCCAAAACCAATCAACTGCTGCCTTGTAGTTTGTACTTTGTTGGACAAAGGCTATGGAAGCAAATCCAAAACAAAAAGCAG
This sequence comes from Physella acuta, assembly GCF_028476545.2. NCBI lineage: Eukaryota > Metazoa > Mollusca > Gastropoda > Physidae > Physella > Physella acuta. The sequence continues at coordinate 108,804 of NW_026731556.1, forward strand.
GCTGAAATTGGAGTCACTGGCCTAAATGGCGTACAGCAAGTTGGTACGTGATACTTGATTGTGTTGGAAGAAATCCCTTCCGGAGTTGCAATTAAGAACGAAGAAGAAGAAGAAATATAGTGATATAGTGTCAAGACATATTGCAACTCAATATTGTGTACAAAGTCATCAGCAGCTGTAGATAATTAACCGCATTAAGTAAGGACTATATTATTCAAAGAAAACTTTTCTGGGGGATTTGTGCGTTTGTTGCAATACCAAAAGTCAACTACTTTGAAAAAATGTCAAAATGTGTGTTTAATTTCAGCTTCAGCAGAAAGATTCGGTTTGCCAGATCACGATTCCATTTTGAGGCACAAACTCATCACGTTTTGAAAATATCTATTCCTCTTGTTTCTTCTTCATTTTCAAAAACCCAATATTAATTTGACAAGTTATTATTACGCGAACAAAATGTGGCGAGTTCATAGCCGCCTATTACAGGCGTGATATATTTCTATCTCAACTTTTTTTCTAACGAAATTTCCACGCTCTTTTTCAACTTTCAGCAAAAATGGGCGACACTCAGGCGGCTATAAATAGCCAGAAAATGATACAAGAAATCTAAAAATAACTCTGTTTTTTTTCTGTTTTTGTACAAAAGAGAAAGAGATTCTGTAAACACGGGCACATTTGGGACAAGCATTGAAATAATAATAGATATAATACTGTTTACAGTAATGTAAATAATAACAGACACCAGTCTATATGTATATATATATATATATATATATGTATACATACATATATATATATATATATATATATATATATATATATATATATATATATATAATTAAATAACAGCCATTGTAAGAAGAAGTGGTCATAAAGTTAGCAGCCCTGAGTTTAGTGCTCGTGTATGAGGGTTCATGTGACGTGTGTATCAGCAGGTTTTGTCGTGTGTCCATGTTGTGTCATGACACACGTGTATTATGTGTTTAAGGTAATAAATTCTGTCCAGGTTGTATCATAATACACGCGCAATACCTGTATCAGCCAATATTATGTGTCAGAAACGTGTAATATTCATTATGTGTCTATAGTGTATGTCAATACACGAACCGTGCACTTGTAAAAACTGTGCAAACCAATATAATATTTCCATACGTGAAACATCTGTGCGAGTCAATATATGTCATTGTTATGTACAAAACAAATACGTATAATATCTGTGTAAGCCAATATAATATTTCCATGTTGTGTGCATAACACATACGTGTAACATCTGTGAGTCAATATAGTATTTCCATGTTGTGTGCATAACACATACGTGTAACATCTGTGAGTCAATATAATATTTCCATGTTGTGTGCATAACACATACGTGTAACATCTGTGAGTCAATATAATATTTCCATGTTGTGTGCATAACACATACGTGTAACATCTATTGAGCCTAAACAATGTACCATAACACACCAGTAACCAATAAATACTCGAATATTACAAACACGTCCCCAGAGTGGGTCTCACGTCCCCAGCCCTTCAGCGCCGTGTGACATTTGCACGTGTGCTGAAACATGCTCACGATCAAGTATACACGACCGTTTAGAGGCGGTATTACATGGAGCATGAGCGCAACAAGGGCAGGTAATAGATTAATACAGGGGAGATTACAAACTAGGAATCGAGTTATAAGGGAAACAATTCCATCGACTTAAGAGGTTAATATTATTAAAGCTACACACGTTAAGTACATTATCAATCGTGTGGACCCTTTGTGGAGCAAAGGGGTGCACAATTACCTACACCTGCGATGTAAAAAAATAATTATAATAATAAAAGGATGAAAATATTATTTTTTAAATCGAAAAAGTATATTTTTGATGTCTAAATGGGCCTCTCGATTTGCTGACTTGTAGAAATACATTAGTGTGCTAGTACCACAAGTAACAATTCTTACAGTAAACCTAATACAGAGTCCTTAATCCAAATTATGATTATCGTTATAAACCAGACAGGCAATCTGAATATGTGGTTAAGGCTAACAGATTAAAGTTGCTAGCCGAACAGATTGTCTAGTAATTTAATTGTCTCAACGGACACTTTTATCAGTTTTTTTTCGTTCGTTTTTGTTAAAAGTACACTTCGTTTTGTCAAAAGAACTGTCTAGAACTAGAATACAAAGTAGTTTTTTTCATAGTTTTTTTGTATGAGTTTATATATCCTTGAAAAATAATTTCTCATCCAAATATACCAATTTGGGAGAGACACATTTTTTAAATAGTTTTTTGTATGTGTTTATATATCCTTAAAAAATAATTTCTGATCCAAATATCCACATTTGGGAGTGACGCGTGATAAAAAAAAAGGCAGTGAGTGAAATGTCTAATTAAAATCTTACTGTGGACACCAATTAACTTGGGCCCTTCCTTGGTTTCTATTTGTCAATGTCCCCGTCATCTTTGGTGTCTGGGGGAGGCTGGAATAATTCATTGCATCGATTAGTTCAGGGCTGGAATTGTTTTCTGGTTTCTCGTCAATTGTTCCCATGATTTGTCAGCTGTCGGGAGACGGGGGTGTTTAGTGAGGGGGGGGGGGGGGATAGGGGGTGGTAGTGGGGAGTGTGTTTGGTGGGGGAGGGTAGGTGACCGTGTGGGTTTAGTGGGGTACGTGGGTAGGTTTATTGGGGATGGGGGGAGGTAGGTAGGGGACGGTGGTGTTTAGGGGGCGGGATGGGTGGATAGGGGACGGGGGTGGGTTTCGTTGAGGAAGGGTATGTTTTTAGTAGGGGATGGCGTGGGTTTGGCGGTGGACGGGGGTGGGTTTATATGGGGTGAGTTTGGGTTTAGTTGGGGGTTGGGTGGGTTTGGTGGGGGGAGAGGTGGGTTTAGTTGGAGGAGGGGTGGGTTTTGGTAGGGGTGGGGGGAGAGGTGTGTTTAGTTGGAGGAGGGGTGGGTTTTGGTAGGGGTGGGGGGAGAGGTGGGTTTAGTTGGAGGAGGGGTGGGTTTGGTAGGGGACAGGGGTGAGTTTGGTTGGTGAGGGGGATGTGTTTAGTAGGCGAGGAATTGTGCTGAGTGGGGGATAAATCATTAGCGGAGCTGACTAATCGTGGTATGTTCTGGCGTGTTGCTGGTGTGTTGCTGGCGTGTTGCTATTGTGTTTCTAGTGTGTTTGTGGTAAAAAAAAATAAAAAAAAAGAACAACGAAGTTACTGTTTCGGATATAAAGGTCAATACGGCAAATAAAGTAGATACCACGTGTTTCTGTAACCTCGGCATAATAAGGGATAGTATGGTTAGTTCTATGCCCAGATGCCTTCGATTCGCCCTCATTTGAGTTTGGTACCCATTAGAGCTGAGAAGAATCAGTGAAATCATACGGTCTTTATTCAGGGAATCGAACTCGAGACTGTAAGGTGATCAGTCATACGCTCTAGCACTGCTAATCCAACTATTATTTATTATTATATTAGTAATAATGTAATGTTAATAAAAGTTATAATAAAAATAAAACTAAAAACAATAATAGTAATAATAATAATGATATGATAATAATAATAATAATAATAATAATAATAATAATAATAATAATAATAATAATAATAATAATAATAATAATAATAATAATAACCATAGTAATAATAATATAGAAATAATAATACAATAATAATAAAATAAAAATAATAACCGTGATAGAAAAATGACAGATGCTCCTAATAACGTATATGTTCTACAGTAACCAGTGAATTATTAACAAAACTGAGGATCTATCTAAAGATGTAAATAGCAAAGGTAAGGCACGAACACTTATCATGTAATACACTCGCTTTCTGTAGACAAATCAATAGTACCACGCAAGCTGATGACCGCTTAAGTAGGATATTAAAGACATAAACTCAATCCACCAAGTACCAATCATAACAAGTGCATGTATCTAGCGAAGTAATGTCAAAGTATGTAGAACAACACTGCATAGAGTTTATCTAGCTAAGACTAATATGTCAGCATTGCAAGATTACACTGCATTGAGTTGGTCTATCTAAGACTTATATGCCAGTATTGGAAGATAACACTGCATAGAGTTTGTCTAGCTAAGACTTATATGCCAGTATTGGAAGATAACACTGATAGAGTTTGTCTAGCTAAGACTTATATGTCAGTATTGGAAGATAACACTGCATAGAGTTTGTCTAGCTAAGACTTATATGTCAGTATTTGAAGATCACACTGTTGAGGCTTGGCTATGCCTATGTCGGGAAACAAACCTGCACACTTATGAACCAGCTAATGAGGGATATTTAATGAAGGTACATGTTTGCTAATTCTTCGGTAGAGTGATATTAAACAGAGGCGTGTAGAGGGTATTGGATTACACAACAGTGGATATTGTGAAACGAGATTTCACAATGGTGGATAGAGACACACGAAGTCACCGGACCATTGGACATATTCTCACTCGCTCTCTCTCTCACTCGCTCTCTCTCTCTCTCACTCTCTCTCAATGTTAAGCCAATGAAATCAAATTTATTTAATTTGGTGACCGCTCATGAGTTGCATTGACATTCAAAAATAATGTCTATTTAATATTGAAATGTGAAAGTAGAGACAAAACTTGGTTAATCTTTAAACCACACAGCACAACTTGCTAAACATTATTTATGACCACAAAATCCTTATCTTCTTTGTAAAAATTGCTGATCTGTAATCTCGTTACCAATTGAAAAATTACATTGAAGTTAAATATATCGAACAATTACAGTGATAAGATTGTTTTCTTTGTCCGAGCAAAAATTATATAGTTAAAATAAAAAAGAATGCGAATCTACACTGTGGCAGTGGGAAGGTGGGAGTGCTTGGGAATGGCAGTCCCCCCCCCCCCCCCAAAGAGATACCAAAAAGAAACTCTGTAAGTGTAAGTAAATAAAAATAAGATTGAAATAACAATCATCATTAAGTCCATGATAAAACATGATGATTGATAAGGGTCGCTCCAAAAGCAAACATACGCCTTTGCTAAAACAAGCCAGAAAGATCAAACACAACGAAAGCATCTAAAGATGAGGCTGAATTTGCTCCCTAAATATTTAAAATCTTCACAAAATACTTAGGGGGTGGAGGGGGGGGGGGTTAGCAAGTAGGAAACTCCACCTCCATCCCAAAAATAAATAAAAAATCGTTAACAAGGAAACTCCTTCCCCATTACAAAAAAATCATAAATACAAATTCATAAAATATTAATAATAAATAGCACGGAAACACCACCCCCACAAAAATATTCACGGAAACATTTTTCGGACAACACCATTGTATTCCTTCTAAAATTCTCCAAAACGCAAAACCCGGGAATATTTCACGCCAGCAACGGACAGATCTAGGTGTCAGACACCAGAGCCAGACAAAGGCTTAAGCCCTGGTTAGCCGAGGTAATGGGCCGACTGTCAATGGGCGCTATTGATTCATCAAGTCAATACGGCCAGGGTCCTACTGGCCTCTAGTACTGTCATGATAATTATGTCCAGCCGCGGACCACTCGCGCCTTCAAACAACTGCGTAACACTCTCTGAGAGATGGCACTACTTTCACGCTTTAGATGATCAAGAATGGGTTACAAAGACTTTGGCACTGATACAAATGTATATCACTGCAGCAGTGTTTCCTCTAAGATGTGCGGTTGCGCGGCCGCGCAGTAGTTTCAAACCTACCGCGCGGTCATATTGTAAAGTAGAAATATCCTTGTATAAGACGTTTAGAACACATAGCACACAAAATACATGTTGCATACTAGCTTTTTTCACCTTAGAGGGGACATTGCAGTGCAGACTTACATCCTAGCCCTAAGTGTGAACAAGAAAAAAGCAAATATAATAACATCATTCGAATAGTTTCATGCTTTATTCGCCTCTTTAAAAACCGCTAAGCGTTATTCGTGAACTTTGAAAACCAAAAGCATGATTATGTGTGTAATTAAGTATATACACATATATTTCTTCTTACTATGCGTTCTTAATTTTAGTGTCTGAAGATATTCCATACAACACAATTAAGTATTTTTTTATTTTGGAGTTGTCTCTCCTAGCTGCCGAGCATTATCTGCCCGAGAGTTCGAACTCGGGACTTCTTGGCTTAGCAACCAAAAGCTTTACCGACTCGACCACGCCTATTTAAAATGTATTAACACATATTTCGCTTCCCCATAAACAGACTGTTTTAACTCTAGATTTCGCTTTTTTTGTCTCGAGACGTATACATCTTTTCGTTGTAAATCCACAACAGTATAATGGTAAACAGTGTTGTCGAATCTCTTACCAATATTTCACAGCTATTTAAGTTCACCAAGTGCTTAATATACAAATGTAAAAAAAAAAAAAAAAAAAAACCTATAAGCCTTGGGGTGAATTTTTTTTTACGAAGTTAAGACAGTTTAGCTATGTAGTAGAGATTATATACTTAAATGCATTTATTTATTTATTCTTTACAAGATCAAGTTTTTTTTTGAATCAATTTACATATTCAATAACACTTATTAATGTATACTTTACAAGATCAAGTTTTGGAGAGCGATTTATACACCCAGATGTACTTATTTTATTACACTTTACACGATCATGATTTAGGGAATCAATTTACGTACTCAGATGCACTTATTAATTTATACTTTACAAGATCAAGTTCTGGGGTGGAAACTATTTATATACTTAGAAGTACTCATTTATTAATACTTTACAAGATCATGTTGGAACTTATCCCAACTAAACGTTACAGCTGAACTACAAGTGTTTAGACGAACAACTAGGAAGATGAAAGCGATATTCTAAAAGAAGGTAGACAGTAAACATGTCATTAACAATGTCATTACAGATGTCACAAGGACTTCGTACTCCATCAACTTCCGAATGCCTCTGGCGAATACAATCCTTCTGGTAGATAATCGATTATTTTTTTCTCAACAATCGATTTTTTTTTAATTAATTATTCATGTAAATACGACCAAAGTTAACTTATTGGAATTGATTCTAAATGTAGCATTTAAGCTGATTTCGTTTTTCATGTGAAGGTAGAATTGATTTTTAAATTCTACTGCTTTTTTAATAGCCATGTGGCTTTAAGCTATGGCTTGAAGTTATTGTTGTATCACCAACAACACTTTGTTGTATCACCCACTAAACCTTGTTGTATCATCCTCGTAATTTTGTTGTTTCACCTTGTTGTATCATTCTCATTTTGTTTTATCACCCTCATTTTTGTTGCTTCACCCTTATAATTTTTGTATCACCTTGTTGTATCACCCTCATAATCTTGTATTACCATCAAAATTGTGTTGTATCAACCTGATAATTTTGTTGTATAACCCAAGTAATTTTGTCAATATCATGTGATACATCAACCCCACAATTATTCACTACAACTTATTGTCTAATATGTGTCTTTAAACAAAAATAAAATCCAATAGTGCTAAAGTTAAACTTGCTAAATCATGGTTGGATAAAAAAAAAAAAGGAACATAAAAAAGGCGAAATTGAAATAGCTTCCCCTAAGAAGATCACCGAAAAAATGGCGTCATTCTCAAAACCGAAACTACAAACACAGCGAATAATCTCCCCTTGAGGACGCGATTTAGTACCACCTCCATAGTCAGGGGAGTTCTAAATAAGGAAATCTTCACCACCCCAGCCCCGTACATACAAACCCACACACCTCTCTTAACTAGAGCACTATTTGAAATTCGAAAATCCTCTATAACCTCCAAATTAAATATGACAAGGTGATTTTTCTTTCTCCGCCTCTCTCTTTCCGTTATATTTATTGAATTTTAACGAGAAAACTAGGAGCTATTCGGGCAGTCTTCATAGGATTATAACAGCACACTAGTGAACGGCGGGCAAGTGGGAGATGATGTAATGACGGACATGATGGACGGAGAAGTGGGGGATTTTTGTGTGGGGGTGGAGGTGTGGGGGGTGTGGGAGGGGAATATGTGTGGGGAATTTTGGGGAGTATGTGGGGGAGTGTGTGTGGGGGTGTATTATGAAGCTCATTTCAAGTTTGGGGGGAGTGTGGGGATAGAGCGTGTGGGGAAGTGTGGGGAAATGTGTGGGGAGTGTGTACGGGGGTGTAAAGCTAATTTTAAGTTTGAAGGGAGTGTGGGGAGAGAGGTGTGGGGGAAGTGTGGGGAAATGTGTGGGGAGTGTGTACGGGGGTGTAAAGCTAATTTTAAGTTTGAAGGGAGTGTGGGGAGAGAGGTGTGGGGGAAGTGTGGGGAAATGTGTGGGGAGTGTGTACGGGGATTGTAATAAGAAGCTGATTTCATGTTTGATGGGGAGTGTGGGGAGAAAGTATGTGGGGAAAGTATTACAAAGCAAATTTAATGTTTTGAGGGTGTGTGGGGAGGGAGTTTGGGGAGGGAGTGTGGATAGGGAGTGTGTGAGATTGGTAGAGTGGGTATTGTGTAATACTAGTGGTTTTAGGTTTTAAGGGTGGGAAGTGCGTGGAGGGTTGTGTGGGGGATGTGAGTGGGTATTATTGTGAAACGGTGAGATGTTTACTAGGCGAAGTGTGTGTGGAATATGTGATAAGGGATGCTTGTTGAGTGTGTGTGTGGGGGGGGGGGGGGGTAGCGGTGGTGTAGTTATATGATGTTATATGTTTCTTGGTTTAAGCTTGAGAGTGCGTGTATGTGTGTAGTGTAAATAGTTTGCGTGCAAATGATATGTAGTGTTTGAGATACCTACATTGAATGGTATATTTATAGCAAGTTACGCATGAGTTGTTTAATGTATAAAAGTGTGCGAATACTATTTGTATAGCAGGGGTTTCGTACGTTAAATTGATTGGTTGTAAGCGAAATTTACTTCAGACAAAATTAATCTATCGTCAATTCATCAACGTATAATTAGACAATACTTTCACTTTCAGTGTAGTAGTAGTGTATGCTTGGCGTCATTACACCTACCATTCCACACCTATCATTCCGCACACAGTACTCTAGATACGACAAATGCGTACTGTGCTGGCTTTCTTTAAAGCGAATATGTTTTCCAATGAGGATCGTGACGATAAATAAGTTACACCCGGCAAACTTAAATAATGTCGACAACATGAAAAATTCAGAAGGGGAAAAAGTACACTTTCTCTTACCTCGTCAAGCACTGATCTTGTTCTGTGTTAGAACAGAATACTACACACACATATATATATATATATATATTTATATACGCACAAACACAAACATATATATATATATATATACATTACGTTTATTATCGTCAAATAGCCATACAAAACTGAACACAAATGAAAAGCCGTGGCGGGGATCATTAAAAATGTATAAATAACAAGTAGAGTTGTTTTTTCTCCCGTCTCGTTTCACGGGAAACCCGATTTCGCAAGGACAGATATGAAAACGTGTCAATTTACTCAGGACAACGGACCGTACGCCTTTTAACACTTTCTATTCTGTCGGTAGACCTTCAGACGTGAATGTATGAACATAATATATATACATACATATATATATATATATATATATATATATATATATATATATATATATATATATATATATATATGTGTGTGTGTGTGTGTGTGAATATATATGTATATATAATTAATATATCTTTATACATGCATGTCTTATATATATATGTATATATATATACATATATATATATATATATATATATATACATATATATATATATATATATATATATATATATATATATATATATATATATATATATATATATATATATATATATATATACATATATATATGTGCGTGTGTGTGTAGGCCTATATATACATACATCGACACATATAAAATTATATTTACTGGCATCTATTATGCACGCACTCAACCGTATTTCATGTGTTTAAATTAAATCGGAACTGCCTTAGGAGCTCCAGCCTAGACTAGACAACCCTAATGCACCAGGTCAAGCTATTAAATTGATCCATGAAGCCCAGACATCCCCTCTGATCTCGTGTGGGTTCTCTAAGATGTGGGGCTTCTACCTCCAGGCTAGCGACTTTTAAGCTACAGATGTTTATGACTTGGGTTCTGAGAAAAATTACTTTGGTTTAATCCTTGACATTTATTTTAACCGTAGAGGCATACAAGAGTGTATGGGGCAGTGGAGGATTGACTTAAGTAGGGCAGCAGTCAGCTGTATACAACATGGCACAGAAAACTGTTCTTGAAGGGGGTAACGCAGCTCACTCTATTAGTAATACGGCTCTTTTAATAGGGCTGGTAAGTAGGTCACCAACCAGTTCTACGGCTCAATAAAACCTGCATGAGCCATAGAACTGGTTGGTGACCTACGCAGCCCATTGTATAAATAATGATATTTGTATCAAAACGGCTTTACATAAAATGCTGTTCTTGGCATTTAAAGTGCGGCCCTTTCATTCATTAAAGAAGCTCGTTCAATGAGTCTTAGTCTTAGCATTGCGGCTGTATCAATAGAATGAGGCTCTTTGGTTTATCTTGCCTTTATCCGTAAGTCTATTTTATGCTTTTGTGTATTGTTGCTTCAGTCTACATTAGAAGGTAAATTTCGCTTTTAAAAATGCAGAAGTTTAAACCCCAAGCGAGTAGTAACTCACAGCGTGGAGAACTGCTTGAATTGAACCGATGTTCACACGATTGGCTGTTTCGTTTCACTGTCAACACACGTGAGTCAAAACACTGGGAGTTATGGGAGTAGCTCTGGTCCCCATACAGGGAGTCAAGGCCACAGCTCAACTGGGGAAAAGCCGAGTCAGCAGTTTAGGTAGTCGGTGGAAATAGCGGTTGGGAGTCTGTATGGTGGGGGAGGGGGGATGGAGGCTGGTGGAATTTTTCCGGTGAGAGGGGTCGGGATATTTATTTATGAAAGGGGTTTGAGTTATGTTTATTGGTTTGGGTTGTTTGCAGTAAGGACTGGGTTTAAATAATGATCTAATTAAGGTTAGTAGTCGAGTTTTTGTTGGTGATCTTTTCGAGTAAGGATCGGGTTTGAATTAATGATCTAATTGAGGTTAGGGATTACAAATTTGTAAGAGATGTGGGTTGGGATAGGGATTAGGTTTGAGTTAGTCATTTGACCTGAGTTAAAGTTTTAAAGTTGAGTGTGGATCAGGAAAGGGTTCTTATTTCGTGATTAAAATTGGTCGCAGTTTATGCGTGAAGCACAAAACGCTTGAGTCGGCGTGATTGTATTGTAGAGAAAACAGTTCCTATCCCGTGAGTTTAGTTTCGGGGCTCGGGTCCATGGAAAGATCTAGATTACTTCCATCTTTGATAAATACCTGACTCTGGTTGGGGAAAATAAAGACGGCTGGGTATATATAGTGTTCAACACACAATACCTTCATACTCGAATATCAAACAAACAAGTACACTGTACATTATGTTTACGATAAATCTACAGATATTAACCATTTCTTAACTTGTATAAGAAAAGATATTACAACTACACACTGAAAACCTAATTGCGTTCGCGAAAAACAAAAAAAAATCGGATGTAGTTAACATTAACAAAAAGTCTTTCTAGTTAAGTATACTGTATACTCTCTAAAAAAAACGTCCACCCAGCCAGAAAACATTTCGTTTCGGCAAGTTCCGGGTTTCACTTTTTACAAGCCGAGCCCGGCCATTAAACGGGCGTGTGCCGTGACGCCATTGGTGGTAATTCTGTTACCGACCTGGCGGTAAACAAGAGGGAAGAGCCAGTAAGGGAAGTAAACAAATCGTTACGATCCTTGCCCGCTGATCTCTGCTCCATCCAGACCGGTTAAAGTGCTCGGAACAACGACTCAAGCATGGGGAGCTCTTGGCTTGTAAATCTGGATCATGCTCCGGGTGTGGCGTCGTCAGTTAAGTCAGTATAGAGTAACAAGAATTTAAGCCAGTCAGATTTTTTCTTGTCATTGTGATGTATACAGCACATTTGAAGGCTGAATTGTGTCAGTATCATTAGTATCAAGTAACAAAAATTTAAGCAAGTCAGATTTTTTTTTTCGTAATTGTGTTGTATGGCGCAAGTAATGTGTTGAATTTCGTCTGTAAAATGTAAAAGGAAATTATCAAGCATATCACATGTTGAGAAGGACGGTGTGGTCGAATGGTAGAGCGTTTGACTGTTTTCCCAAATGTCTCCAGTTCGGATCTCAATTCGGACTCGCGAGTCCCTGAGTGCACCTAGCTCAGATGGGTACCTGACTCACGCTTGGGAAACAAAGGCGGTTTGGCATAGAGCTGACACCACTATCCCTTCATATGCCGAGGTCATTAAAACATCTGCCCCATGTGTTTTGGGCACGAATGGGAAAAGATCAGACACCACACGTAAAGTTTTGTCCGCAAATAGTTTGTAGTTTTGGGCATGACAAAAATGCGAAACGGAGAAAGAATTTTAAAATTTTAATTTTTTTTTAATCTTTGTACATTTTTAATTTTTGATCTATAACAATATTTATCAACCTTTTGAAAACATAGTCTTAAAAAATGTCACTCAATTCAGCTGACAGTATTTGACGTGAAACTCCTAGTCATGTGACACGTCTCAACAAATATTTACGAAACAGCCCCTAATTATCATATTTTGACGTGAGACTCTCAGCCATGTGACACTACTCAACAAATATTTACCAAACAGCCTCTAATTATGAGTCGTGAAACAGGACCTAATCCACCAGACAGACCCCAAACCCGCGGGGGATACACCCAGACAGACCCAGCCCCCCGGGGGGTAAACCCAGACAGATAAATTGGGCGGAAGCCGGTACTGACTAGTTATAACTCGCCCATGTAATCCGTCATTTACCTAACGTTGTTTTTAACACCGTTTTGAAAAAAAAAACGTATTACTCTGTCATATAACTAATGAAAGGGAAAAGAAAAATATCAGTTAATGACACTATCATAAACACTCTAAAGTTGGCATTGGTGAATCATATTATGGTGTTGGTGAATCACATTATGGTGTTGGTGAATTACATTATGGCATTGGTGAATTACATTATGGAGTTGTTGAATTACATTATGGCATTGGTGAATTACATTATGGAGTTGTTGAATTACATTATGGTGTTGTTGAATTACATTATGGCGTTGGTGAATTACATTATGGCATTGGTGAATTACATTATGGAGTTGTTGAATTACATTATGGTGTTGGTGAATCACATTATGATGTTGGTGAATCACATTATGACGTTGGTGAATCTCCGCTGGGTACTAAATATCTGATGGATGTCCCTGAAGGCCTCAAGTTTGACACAACCGCTCATACCAAAAAACAGCAAATGTCGAATGTACTGTTCGTATGTTATTAGTTGCTCATTCCTCCCATGAGACAGCGATACGCCATATTATAGGCTAAAATGTTCTGTCGTGAGGGTCAGCCGGAAGTGGGTCAGTTATTCCTCGAATCTAGGACAGCAGTCGCTCCTACCTTTATCCATTTCAACCACATCCGGTAAGCACATCCCCAACCAAGGTCAACCATTGCGCCCACCTCTGGTCAGCAGATCTCCGTCCCAGGAACAACAGACCTTCCAATGTGGGTCAGCTGAGACTCCACAGCAACACCGATCATCACCTCAACCCCCCCCCCCTACATCCACCCCCCCCCCCCCAACATGCGAGCTGGAGGAATTACTTTCCCGGAAGGGTTACATCCCCCCCCGGGACAGTAATAGGGCTGGTAAGAAGGTCACTAACCAGTTCTATGGCTCATGCGGGTTTTATTAAGCCGTAGAACTCCTTGGTGCTCTACTTACCAGCCCTATTCCTCCAACTCGCATTACAGCTTCGTCCACTTTATTCATCCTTTCCAGCTCCACCCCATTAAACATCCCCTCCCTCAACTATCCAAACCATCACATCCCCCCCTACACCCCACAGATTATGACCACACTGTCGCCCAACCCAGCACTACCGTGATTTATTCCCATGTTTCCAGGCACGAATCACCACACCACACCCCAAGGGGTGCCCCGACCACTGCTAGAAGACGCCACAACACAAAAACCAACGCTCTAGAATTACCCTGACAACGACGAATGTGTAACAGCGTTTTTTTTAAAAATACACAAACACACCGCTGCAGCAATTTCGTCTTGGAAATGAGCCGGAAGTCACGTGATACACAACCCGGAAATAAAACCCCAAGCCGGTTCAATGGGAGGGAACAAGACAAAAAAATAACCATTTTGAAATATTGCAGAGAATCAACAAACAGCGATCGTCTTTAAAATCTCCTTGGTGCGACTCGGAGTGGAACCTCAACCCCCAATGTGACAAACATCACACCCTGTTATAAAACATACAGTTTAATAGATACCGTTTCCCCAGAACCATACTGTTCTAACTCCATTTTTTTCGAGATTAATAATCGTTAAGCTTAAAATCCACATATGTATGATGGGAAAAAAAATGTGTAGCCATATCTCACATTATTATTACACAATACTTTAATTTCACCAAATCCTTAATATAAAATTGTAAAGGAAAACCTAATTTTTAAAGCCTCGTTCTAAACATTTTTAAAAGTACAGCTAGATGAATCTGGTTCTAGGTAAAAAAAAAAATAGTACTTCGTCATTGTGGAATATAATTATTTCACTAACATGAACCTACTTAAAAAAAAAACAACAGTGTATTTGATGCAAATGGTTTGCTAGGTTCTCCATTCTAACCTTATCCTACTCACCGGATTTAACCCTAGCCCTGTCACCACCTCTATACCTATTGCTATCCCTGTCATTAACCCTTATCATGACCACATTCTAATAACCGTAACCCAGACCTAGTCCAAAACCAGACCCGACAGTTAGCCTACCTTCATCAGAAAACAAAACCCCAATACAGTATTTTATTATCCAATCAAGCGTCTTCATAATAACTAGATCTATATTTCCCTTAGTAAAATGAAAAAAAAATGTGTCTATTATGTGAGCAATATTTATGTCAGAACTCGTCTATTTATAAAAGACTTCGATGTCGGTCATTCGTTGAAGAATCTTACCATTAGTAATATACAGTTCCTTGCTTCATGATGTGTTCATGCCCAAGTGAAAGAACATCTACCAATCAATGTTCAATTAGCTAAAGAGTAGGACTAGTACCTAAAAAGAAAGTCCATGAAAAAATAAATAACAGTTACTTTAGAAAATACGATAAAAAACATCGAAGTACCCAGGAGCGAGAAAAAAAAATTAATTATACAAATGGTTAGGTGGGAAAACAAAACAAACGGTTGAGATGTTGTTTTTTTGTTTGTTTTAAAAACGTTTACTTAATGCTTCTTTTAGAGATGTTTAGTTGTTTTTGTCGACTGAGTAGCCAAACCTAAATTCGACTATTTTTAGTACATTGGTTCTTAAACTTTCTGGAGAAATCGAACTCCACCAGTTCATATGTTCATTCACCGAACCCTTTCATACGCTCATTTACCGAACCCCTTCATATGCTTATTCACAGAACCCCTTCATATACACATTCACAGAACCCTTCTTAATAGGAAAAATATAATACGATTTTTGTTTTCAAATTCAAAACATAGGTATACGATATATTTGAAAATCCGATCGCAAAACAATTGATTCGGGTGTATGTCTTGACCTCCGCCAAACCACTGAGGTTTGATCAAACTCAGATTAAGAACCACGGATTTAATAAAATGAAGTGAATAACCGATTACTTTAAGAGTATTTAGGTACTCGCCCTAATATGGTTTTACATACATATCTATCAGGATACATAGTTTTAGTCCAAAAATTTAAAAATATTGTAAGATTTCATTTATAATAGTTCAATACTCTTTTATTAAAAAGAAACAAAGCTAATAATCCAAAACTACCTTGCTTAACTGAAACTTTATCAGTTCAGAAATACACGTTGTTTTTTTTTTTAGTTTAATTTTAATTTTATTTTTTTATTTCAAATAGCTAAAAATTCTGGATCTGGCGATTACTATTATTAAAAGAAAATAACTTTTGTTTAATTTAAAAGTGCATGAAGTAGAACAGTTATGTGTTTTTTCCCCGCAGAATACTCCAAAAGCATGCCATTGTGCCTGTCTAGAGTGTCCTAAGCGCAGGCTAGTGTTGGGAGATGGACAGAAGACATGTTTTCACATGGATTGCGTGTCGAGGGAATGGGGTGGGAGAGTGCGATGGATGAGGGGTGGGGGTTGTGAGGTGCTACAAGGGGGGGGGGGGGGAGAAGAGGTTTGGGAGTACACTTCAGTCTGGAGATGAATTTGCACGAGTTTTTTAAGAAGAGAAAAAAAGACGTTGATGGAAGGAGGAGAGGGGAGGGACTGGACAGGGTTGACGGTGCAATCGAATGACATTAGGATAGATCCTAGGACAAACTTTGAAGGCAGGGAATTGATTTTCAACTAAAGGAAGAAGGTAAAGACGCGAGCAAATATAGACATCCTTCGACTGACGTAACACGCAAGGGGAGTAATCGAGACGAGACTAAACCTATTGTTAACTTTTTAAATTGGTGTTTTGGGAAAATATTAATGGAGACATGTTAGCATTTTAACAAGAATCCGATTTCTGTAATGAAATTATCTTCGACACATAAAAACAGGATACACCTGAACTAAACTTATCTCTACAGCTGATTCACTTTAACCATCCTAACTACACAAGCTGCGGGGGAAAAAGTTACGTTTCATTTTGACTCTTAGAGATTTGGCACGTGAAACAAAGCTCATATAATGCTGGCCAAATAGTCTAAAATACTAGGATTACACTAGGTACTAATAGAAACTTAACAACTGGGTTTAATCGTCGAATATTTCTTATCAGGCTCACAAAAAAGTATATGTCGAGCCGGCAAATTTAGAGACCACCGTCCAGTTTGTTTTGACGCTGGGCTTTTTGTCTGACTTATCTGATATAAATCATATTAAGAACGACGACGAAGAAGAAGAATATAAAACTGAATTAAATGCCATTCTCCGCGTTTATTTAAACACAGTTGTACCTCAATCAAAACTTATTTTGTTGTAAAGAACGGGAAGAATGTTCTCCTGGTCAAGGCGATGTAGAAAATATATGACCCGATTGACAAGGCTTACGTGTGCTTGTACATACGCTCAACTTTTAACCTCACTAAATCCGTGACAACGTTATAATAAATCTGGCGTTAAAATAAACCCGAATATCGTCTCCTAGTGAAAAACACCGGGGGAGTGACCGCACCCCTGCGTGTCTCCAGACGCCACAGATCTGTTTCAGGGTGCCGGTTAGCAACACAATCCCAGGGGAGTCGTTATGTATCCAGCATCTTGTGTCTGATCTTAAAACTTCATCTAAAATGTGTGTCTTACGTCGGATTTTCAGCATGCTCTTTAATACGCTCATTGTTTTTTTATGACAATATCGAGGGGGGGGGGGGGGGATACAAGTAATAAAATTCCAAAGCGATGTAGATTTTGGGTTCAAGGCTTTCATCACGCGATGAAATAGATGTTTACAGCACACAAAAAAATGCATCTATAGCATCTGTTTTCAAAATTATTTTTAGATAAAATGTCAGTGCCACCTAGCCTTACGTTTCACAACGACATTTGGATAGGCGTGAGTCAGTTTGTCAGAACAGAAAGGTGGATGGTGTAAAATATCGTGAGAACTCGTTGATTAAAAGTTAATGAACGAAATATGATTAGGATTTTTTTTTTAAACAATAGCGTACATTTGTTATCTGAACTCATTTGAACTCATTTGAAATCACATATTACCTGACCCCAACAACTGTAGAACCCCTATATAGGAAAGTGGGGGAGGGGGGGGGGGGGTCCAGACCCTAAGAGAAAGGGTTCAACTATCGTCCTTGACCTATACCAGGGTCTCCATATACTAAGTCTCAGTCAGCCAGTGAAAGCTAAGAAAAGAGCAACACATAGCCATTTTTTTTTAAAAAACGGCAATAATTAGCATAACATGTTATTTTTCAGTCCCATTTCTTTACGTTACAAGAGTACTAGCATTTCACTGGTGAAAGCTAAGAAAAGAGCAACACAGCCCTTTAAAAAAAATAACAATAATAATTATCCCAACACGGAATTTTTCAGTCCCATTTCTTTACATTACAAGAGTACTAGCACTTCGTTGGTGAAAGCTAAGAAAAGAGCAACACAGCCATTGAAAAAAAAAAATAATTAGCCGAACACGGAATTTTTCAGTCCGATTTCTTTACATTACAAGAGTAACAGTACTTTGCTTTTTTATCTAAAGGAATAATTAAAAAAACTATCATAATTTGATATTTATTTTTCTTCTTCTCTAAAAGACTACGGCCCGTCTGCAACTCAAAACACGACAAAACACGACAAAACACAACAGAAAAGAAAAAATGGAAACAGGAAAAGAGGTTGATATTTACACAACATATTTTTTTTCTCTTCTTCCCCTTCCATCTTTTTTAAAAGTAATCTCCTGAAGTTGACACGCCTGGGGGTAGCTCAAACAAACAGCAGACTCGTGTTACAGGGGGGGGGGAGTCTGTGCAATGACGCCCCGGGGTGG
Organism: Physella acuta; assembly: GCF_028476545.2. Taxonomy (NCBI): domain Eukaryota; kingdom Metazoa; phylum Mollusca; class Gastropoda; family Physidae; genus Physella; species Physella acuta. The sequence goes on from NW_026731556.1 coordinate 127,322, forward strand.
GGAATCCTGGCTGTGATCAGTGCTCTTTGATCGCTGGCAGAGAATTCAAGAACTCACTCTTCAGGACTGGACCGCGATATCTTTTTTTTTTTCTTCAGTACGTAATTATTTTACTTTATAAAGTTAATGAAGAGGTTAATGACGAGTAGTTACTTTATCCAGAGGCGTAGCGAGGGGGGGGGGGGCGGGGGGTGTGGAACGCACCGGTGACACCATTTAGGGGGGTGACACCAAGGCAAAAAGTAGCAAAATATATAGAGAAAAATGTGAGGGGGGTGCAAATCGAAAGTTTGAGGGGGAGTGGGGGTGCAAATCGAAAGGTTGAGGGGGGGGGAGGGTGCAAAGAGAAAATTGTAAGTTTGTTCCCGGGAAGGGTCGCTACGCCTCTGGGGGGTGACACCATTAAGTGCCGCAAGGGGTGACACCCGACCTCGCTACGCCACTGACTTTATCAATAAGTATAAGTAATTATTTTACTTAAATTTTATGAAGAGGTGAATGAAGAGTAGTAGCTTTATCAAGTGTAAGTAATTATTTTACTTTATAAAGTTAAGGAAGATGTTAATAAAGAGTAGTAACTTTATCAATAAGTATAAGTAATTATTTTACTTTATAAAGTTAACTAGGCATGCTGCCCAGCTTCGCTTAGGCTTTCGAAAACATTGAGAATTTGAATATTTAATTAATTCGCCCGAGGGTCGATCTACGACCTCAAGAGTTATGAAGAGGTTCCTCCGTGGACATTTTTTTTCGATTTATAGCTCATATAAGGCACCGGTCAGTCGAGGTCAGTTTTGACCCTCTCATCGTAGACTTTTCGGCCAACCGGCCCCCGTGTTCTGTCGCCCCAAGGCAAGATCCTGCCAAATTTGAAGCGCCTGCGGCGCCGGGAAGTGCCCTATTGGACACCCGACAATCTAGATCTAGATCTAGAATCCTAATAGAATTTTTTTTTTAAGTTTAGCCCGAGCATATTAAAAAAAAATACATTAACCAAGTTGACTTGGTGTGGCTCGAACCCGCACCACCTGCGTGGATTATAGTACACTAACATCTCCGCTAGTTAGGCACCTTATAAAATACGGAGAATGAAACACGTATTTTAAAATCTTAACTTACGCGAATATGCCTATTCTTTCAAATTAATTTTTTTATCCCAAGAAATTAGCCAGTTCCAAACAAAGATTTTGTATAAAATAAATAAGTCTTGAAATAGTTTAGTCCAAATATAGAAATTTATTTTTGGAATAGATTTTAGAGAAGTTAGAGTCTAAATCTAGATCTTAGCGTCTACGTCTAGTTATTGCGTAGATTTTGATTTAGTCTAGATCTAGAATCTGTAGATCTAGATCTAGAATCCAAATAAATAAAATACATTTTATGAGTTTAGGCCGGAAAAATTGTATTGTATACATTTCATAGTGTACGTAGATCTAAATCAAATTTGAATGAAATAGTTCATTTCTTTTTATTGTAAACACGGCAGATGACGTCATTTTAATGTATAAACATTAGTGACGTCATAGTTTTATGCGTTCTTTTTCACATCTATAAATGCTTTTCCGGTTGCATAAATAATACTGTTTCTCTACGTTCGAATACGCCTTTATTTTTTATTTTTCTTCTTTAAATAAAATTGTGGTTATACATTTAAAACATCTAACATATTTTTTTCAACAAAAGTCCGTAGCAAGTTATCCATATATCGCTGAAGATTCTGACACGATGTCCGGCGAAAATATTTTGCGGACAGACAGAGAGAGAGAGAGAGAAGTGCGCACATTGGGCTTTTATAGATTAGGATGAAGAGTAGTAACTTTATCAAGTGTAAGTAATTATTTTACTTTATAAAGTTTATGAAGACGTTAATAAAGAATAGTAACTGTATCAATAAGTATAATTATATTACTTTATAAAGTTAATAAAGAGGTTCATGAAGAGTAGTAGCTTTGTCCATAAGAAATTATTTTACTTTATAAAATTAATGAAGAGGTTATTGAAGTGTAGTTACCTTGTCAATAAGTATTAGTAATTATTTTATTTGATAAAATAACATTGCGTAAACTGCACAGTGAAATTACCAGATGGAAATACAACGTGGATGTCAACACACCAGAAAAACTAAACATGCCAGAAATTATTTTCCATGAATAAAAAAAAATTATAACAGACACCACATTATGACAAACAATTCTAAGGTATTTCCCTGGGGAAGTATAAAACGTCAAGAAAATATCATAGGAAAAAAATCTTAATTTTTCTTCAACCGCCCATCAAAATTTTCATTTGAATATTTTCTTTTAAAAGGGATGAAAATAGCATTTTCTAAATAAAAAAATGGAGAGCTACATCTTTGACGATAATGCGCCGGAAAGTCGCGAGATGGGTTCGGCTAACTCCGCTAATTTCAGCTAAATAAATATAATCATGATCTCACAAACATGGAAATAAACATGGAAAAGGCTTAACATGCTTCAGATGCAGAACCGAGTGCCTAAACCAATACCATGATATTTAACACAACATAAATTCGAAACTAGAAATAGACCTCATACAACATATAAATACGAAACTAACATGACATTGTTATATGAAATACAGACGATGATTTTGAATGTAGGTTTGAAATACAGATCATGATTATGAATCCACCTTTGCAGGACCGTCAAACCCAAACTTTTTTCCTCGCGATACAAAAAAAAAGCCCAAATCCGTTATGCTATGCTCTCGAATAATAAACTCAATGATTTAAAAAACACCCCCCCCCCCTATCAGATCCCTGCAGCCATCAAATCACTGCATGCTTTATCCCCCATCAAGCGCTGTGGCTGTCATCTCTATGTCAGTCACCCAGGCGAGTTGAGGGGGTATTACTGACACCACCAGCTTATGTGACAGGCGAAACAGACAAGTGCACGAGCCAGGGACGGCGCCTCGGTTTGAACGATGCACTTATTACATAAGGCGAGATGCGGCTGGAGACGGAAATAGCATACACGGTCACGTGACGGCAGATATAGAACATGATTGTAAATAAACACGTCACGTGTCAAAGCTTGGTGGCTTGGCGGGTGATGTTTTGAAATATCTGCTTGCATATTAGGGCACGCAGTTACATATTAGGGCATAGAGTTACATATTAGGGCAAACAATTAAATATTAGGACACATAATTACATATTAGGGCACGCAGTTACATATTAGGGAACGCAGTTACATATTAGGACACGCAGTTACATATTAGGGCACACACATATCAGGGCACACAATTACATATAAGGACACGCAGTTACATATTAGGGCACACACATATTAGGGCACACAATTACATATTAAAGCTAACACTTACATATTAGGGCACATAGTTACAAATTACAGTACACAATTACATATTAGGGACCACACGTACATATTAGGGCACACAATTACATATTAGGTAACACAATTACATATTAGGTAACACAATTACATATTAGGGTCCACACTTACATATTAGGGTACACAATTACATATTAGGACATACACTTACGTATTAGGGCACACACTTACATACCAGGGCACACAATTACATATTAATTTCATATTAGGTCACACTGTATCATTATATATTGTGACCGACCCCTTTATATTATGCCACACACTCCATTTGATATTATCACACATTACACATAGGGGCAACAAGTCCGGAATAACTCTTTAATTCCAATATACACATTTTCATTTTCTCAGCGAAGATCAAAAACATTTTCATGTTATGAATTGTGTATTTATGCTTTTTTAAATAGAAGACTTTGAAGTCTAAACGAAATGTTCCATGTTATATTAACAGCTTTTTATATCCAAAGAAAAATATTTCTTTCTTGACTTTTCCTTGAACAGACAACGGAGATCTACCGATTATTTTTTTTTTTTTTAATTCGGATGTTTGCAAATGATGAGATGATAGCCCTGAAAGCTACATCATTATCTCCCCTCTCATGTATCTGAAGTTTACCCAAGCATGAGAATCCCATGCATGGTTATCTCCCTGTGTAAACAATTGTTTTTACCACCTTCCAAATAACATGCATGGTTATCTCCCTGTAAACAATTGTTTTTATCACCTTCCAAATAACAAAAATAAAAAAAAAACATGAAACCAGAAAAAAATATAAATAAATAAAAAAAATGCCATCACGGATGGGCGAAAAAAAAATCCTGCTGATTAATTTGGTGCCTCGGATATTTCATGGCAACATTCTTAACACAGGCTAAACGTGAAAAATGCCCGGATAGGATTGGGGGCGTCTAATCTTCCAGGGTAACGACCGGGATCTAACTAGTTACGGACCGTGAACGCGGGAGGAATGATGAACGACATTGTTGTTCTAGTACCAACGCTAAAAAACAACACTTTTTAAAATGGGAGAGGGTTTTTTTTACGCATAATTGAAACCTGCCGCATGGACGAAATTGTGTTGATTGGGTTTGTAAATAATTAGCCTTTTAAAAAAAGTTTTCCTTGTTTTAAAAAAAAAAAGTTAACAAATGTTGTCACGCCACTGATTCCAAAATGTGGAAAGTGAAAAGTAAAAAGAATGCAGAGTGGAGCTAATATCCACAGAGTGGAGCTAATCCACAGAGGGGGAGCTAATAATAATATCCACAGTGTGGAGTTAATATCCACAGAGCGGAGCTAATATCCACAGGTTTGAGGTAATATCTACAGCGTGGGACCAATATCCACAACCTGAAGCCAATATCCACAACCTGAAGCCAATATCCATAACATAGAGCTAATATCCAAATTGTGGAGTTGAAAATCGGTACTTGGAATCAAAAGCATTGAATTAGAATACACAAAAGTGTCACGATAATCCTCTGTATAGATCTACTAGTCACAGCTTAAAATGGTTATCGACTGTATGCCTCTAATATCCAAAGGGTATAGTAAGCCCTATAATTAATGTAACAATACATCCCGTACGTTAACAGTATTTTAATGGCATTTACCCTACCTTAGACTATTTCTATGATGTTTGTTTACTCAGCAAAAACTCCATTCATTGCTGTGGTACAATGGAGGTTAGTTTTTGCCTGCTAGACCGATACTATTAAGCTGTCTTCTTCGTCCATACCTGGACTCGACTGCAGAGGTGTAGCGAGGGGGGGGGGTACATATGTCCCCGGACGCCTACCTTAGGGGGCGCCAAAATGGGTTGGAAAAAGAAATTGAAAGTTTGAGGGGGGTGCAAATTAAAAGTTTGATGGGGGGTGCAAATTAAAAGTTTGATGGGTGGGGGGGGGGGGGGCCAAATTGAAAGTTTGAGGAGGGGGGGGGCGCCAAATTGAAAGTTTGTTCCGGGAGCCGGGAAGGGTCACTACGCCTCTGCTCGACTGTCCTATATCTGTCAATTCAAATGAAGACAATGTCAGTCATATTGTATATAATCTTGAATATAACATTTCACAATGACTTGTCATACCAATCGATGCATTGCGCCATTGTCGACAAGAGGTTAATAATGTATCTTAGTAAGTGATACTGAAATCCCTAAGGATTTTAGTAGGGCATATATATATATAAAGGGAAGGTTAAGAATAAAGTTGAGATTACCAGAAGTTTATACATTTTTATGAATGATACAAAAATCCCTTAAGGTTTTGTTATGACTTATTGAGAAAGTTAGGGAAAATCTTAAGATTATGACAAGCTTAATAATGTGTAAGGGGGTTATACCTATGTCTAACCTTGGCGTAGAAAAATCACTTTCTGCTTATATTGCGAGAAGTATAATTATAATAAAATGTAGTGGAGTTGTGGTTGTACCTATGTCTAACCTTTGCATAGAAATAACACTGTTTGTTTAATAATAAAACTTCGTACGTGATACTGAAATCCTTAAAGATTTTAGTATAGCTTAGTGGGAGGGTTAGGGAATGTTAAGATTAAGATTGTTGTTATGGTAACGACATCGGAAATTCTAACTAAACCAAACAAAATCTGGTTCATCAGACGTAATTTGAGTTGTCAATATATCTTAATTACTCTCGATTTTATTTATTTGTTTTTTTGTCCATGTAATTTGTTGGGAGAAACAAGCTTTTATCGTGGACAGACTCTCTCCATTCGTGATTAATACATATAAAAGCTTTAAAACAAAACGCGCGATTATTTTCAATTACAAAGTTATTGCCTACAAAAATAAAGAGGAATTCCAGGAATAAAAAAAAATTTCTGAAACAAAGCAAACATCTTTTATTTGACGTCAAGATGAAACAAAAGCAAAAAAATTAAATAACCCATGAAATGAGAAATCCTCATCAAAACTTTTAAATTAAAAACAGAAAACACAATCGGAAATAAATTTCTTAACAAATGAAAACATGTCAAGTTGACCTAAAACTTGCATTTTTTTTTTATTTTAAGGTCTTAACATTTGGTGGATCCAATTTTCCATTTTTTTCTTTTTTTATAAGCATATCCTGTTTCCGATAGGGGTTTTCTTTCCTTCTCTCCTTCTTTCCTCTACAACCCCACTTTGAAAGATTTCGCTTCTCTGTGTTCAAACAACTCAACAACGTCACGGGCCTGTGTGATCAGGGGGAACCAGCAGATGGAATTCAATGAAATAAGTGAGCTTTTTGAGCCTCAATGAACGGTGAAAGGATGGCCGCTGACAGGGAAAGAAAAGTTGATTCAAGTATTGACAGCACAAGTCTGGCTTCAGCAAGGCCAAGTCGAAATGAGAATAGAAATAAATATATATATATATATATATATATATATATATATATATATATATATATATATATATATATATATATATATATCTTCATATAATAAAACGTTTGCCATAATACCTTTCTTAAAATTTCTGTAACGTTACAAACTAAAAACCCACAAAAATATTCTGGGTACACTAATGAATTAAACTGATGAATCAAAACTCAAATTTGTGTAATGAACTGCCTCAAGTATAAGTGATTCTTCTGTTCCCGCTGCGAATATTTTATTTACATGCAACATGTGTTTCCTTAAAGGAAGCCTTCAGTCGTTAAGTCTAAAAATAACAAGAGACCACAAAAGTCCACCGAGGCTAACAGGCCTACAATTGACGAGCTATTAAACAATCAATGCAATGACGGTGATCTCCCTTAAGGATCAAGTTTGTGATCATCGTGTTTCGGCTCTTGTCAAACGGTAGTTACTCTCTTAGTGGGTGGAGGCAGAGGGGTGTGAGGCACAGTTCGACATCTTAATCAGAGGTTCAGGATACCCGGGGACTAGAGGTTACGATCAGCTCCAGCACTAAATGCTCGGGGGCAAGCGATGATTCTGGAATCTGATACTGGCACACGTAGTTTACTGTGTGTATTTTTGCGAGCGTATGTTCAACAGTGAATGTACTTGTGCAACTACGTATTATATCGTTACATCAGTACATACAAAACAAGAACTGGCAGTGTTTATTTGAAGATTGTTTTTTTTTTAAATCTTTTCATATCAACACAGTACTGCAAGGCAGCAATACGTTTTTTTCCCCTAGGAATAGGAGAAAAAAATCGAAGGGACTAAAGGAAGATAGAAATAAATCTTAGGACATTGACACTGGAAACAAATCCTTACTGTTAGTCGGCTATGCTTTCTCACCAAAACAATACAATATACAAGCTAGCAAACATGTTAAAGTTCTTTTTTCGAACCTGACGGTCATATGGGCAAGTGAAGTAGAGTTCACCTGTGTCATGTTCTCGGCATATAAAGAGATAATGTAGTCAGCTATACGACTAGTCGCCTTTACTTTCTCTAAAGTGAGTTAGGTACCCATCATTAGCTGGATGAACTCAGGGAGATTCTACTGAATTGAACCCGGATTCGAACTTGAGACTTTCAAGATTAGCAGGTCACGCCATCCCATAGCAAGGATGTGCTTTTCTATATACATTGTAGAAAATATCGAGGGGACTAATGGAAGATAGCGATAAATATCAGAACATTTTTTAACATTGGACAGGAAAAGCTACTGATAGTCGTTAATGTTTTCCTACCAAAACGATGCACGCAAGCAAACATGTGTTTTTCCCTTGGAATTTAAGCAAAAATCGAAGGGATTAATGGAAGACGGAGATAAATCTTTGGACACTGTTTACAGTGGAGACAAATCCTTACAGTCTGTCGGAAAATGTGAAATCCTTGTAGACTCTACAAGGTTTTAACCTTCGTAACGTCCAAAGGAGCATTTCGGTTTGCAAATGCACAGCCTATCTTAGCCAGAGTTCGTCTAGCTGTCTAAAAGTAACAGATCATACTTAACGAAGTTCTATGGAGCTTAAACTTCAAGCTGGTACCAACTCTCCAACACATGACTTAGTTTTGAATTCAACAACAGCTCCCCATTAACTCAACACCAATACCTAATTAAATCGATGACCAGAAAGATGCGCAACGGAACACAGCGCAACAGAAAAAAGCGCAAAACAAAAAGCGCAACGGAAAATAGCGCAAACAGAAAAAAGCGCTGTCTGTGTGCGCTTTTTTCTGTTTGCGTTTTCCGTTGCGCTTTTTGTTTTGCGCTTTTTTCTGTTGCGCTGTGTTCCGTTGCGCATCTTTCTGGGAACCAATGAAATCAACAACAGCGCCTCAATGAAATCACCCCTCCCCTTGTCTCACTTTTAACGCCCCCAAATTAACAACAGCGCCCTAATAGAATTAATACTATCCACCCCTCACCTCAACTTATTTTTACACCAGCGGTAGCATTCTCTATGCCAATTAGGATTACACAATGTGGTATGAGCCGTGATAATTTATAAGACAAACGGAATTAGTGCCATTTAACAAGAGTTAACCAAATTACCGGCGGCGGTAAGGAATCCTTCCCCTCTAAGACAAAGCTTCCCTGTGACAGAAAGAAAATACATATCTCACGAGACCAAAGGCCGATATTTGACAGTGAGAAAACATCAGTGTCACGTGACCGTGCCACTTCCTGACAGTGATCCATGAACAAACAAAATGGCGTAGATATCTATCAAGGGGTGTCAGACTGGGATGCGGTGGGAGGGGGGTGTGGACTGAAGAAGCAAGAGGTTGTTTTTGGGGATGAGGGACTTCTTCAATTTGCGTTTTCCCATTATTACGTGTACTGTTATAGCTGAGGCACTTTACTTTTTTTTATATCAATCACAGACATAAATTATTGACCCCCCTCCCCCCACCTCACCCCCTTGATGTGTCTGTACCCCCGGGGGTGAGAAGGTGATCACCCGAAGAAAATTTCCTCTTCAATTCAACGATTGCACCTTGTATAAGCAATTGATTTTTTTTTCGTATCGCCTTTCTTTCAATTATTTTTATTACCCATGCGAATTTAATCCACTCTCCTTCTATCTTCTGACACATCAGCCAATCACGTCGACGGGGCAAGTCACGTGGTATCAACATCTCAAGGACAATCGTCTAATAAATTTCTGAATCGTCTCCCAACCAGACATAATTTTTTTGTCACAAACATGACGTATATATGTTACCGTTCATGTAAATGTCAATACAATTTTTTACAGTCAAATCATAATTTAACTAAAATACCTCTGTTAAAACCAATGATACATCCCAAAAACCTATTCGTTTTTTTATGCTTCTTAATTGTAGCTTTAGGGGGCGGCAAGGGGTGGGGTTGACTTAGTTGTTTTTCCTCCAACAGACTTAGGTATTGCGTGTTAACGTAATGCTTTTCTTTTTGGAGTTGGATTTCACAGCTCTCTTTTACTAGAAGGGTTTATGTATCTCATTAACGAGCCTCATATGCCTCCTCCCCCTGGGGGTCCGAGAACCTAATTCGTGACTCAGGTTCGCAGTCTTGTAACCTACCACCCAACCAGCCGCCCACCCCCTCCCCCTTCTACCCCACCCTTAGACCCCGTCTTCATATCATTACTATCCCCATAGGGCTGGTAAGTAGGTCACCAACCAGTTCTATGGCTCATGCAGGTTTTATTGAGCCGTAGAACTGGTTGGTGACCTACTTACCAGCCCTATAACCCATACTCTCTTAAGGGGAAAATACCTACAGCTGCGTTTTTTCTCATATAAACCAACGATTAGCATGTAGATACAAGACCCATTAAGCTTCAAACTACAATATACAACAATGAATGTCAATCTACAAAGGTTGTTATAGAACTCTCTACACAAGAACAAGTTACTTTATGAAGATGTATTTTTCCCGTAGCGAACAGACCACTGTGATTCTTTTGCTACATGTAGTTGGTGATTTGTTGCACAAAGCCGCAGTAACTTCTTTCTTTGTGAACATCACCAGCTTAGGAGGCGTCTACCATTAGCCAGGCAGGCTCAACACGGCTAACTAAGAGGCGTCTAACTTAACCTTTCGTCAACACATAAGTTTTCTATTGTTTTTTAGAGCAAGATATTTTTACTGTAGGACTCCCAAGTGGTATTTTAAGTATTATTTTTTCTCACAAAGATAAGATTACTTCAAGATATGTACATTGTATCATCAACGAATATAATCAGATGAGTAGATGATGTGGAGATAGACTTATAGTAGTTTGGTGTCCGGTAAGGAAGACATAGACAGCCGACAAGTCTGACCGCAAGAGGGTGATTAAGCAGGCCAGAGCCATTCAGGTGCCGTAGAACCACAGTGATGAATGCAGGGATATTGTGAAGTTGATTATCTACAACAGGGCTAAACGCGACGTTAAAATATGTATATCCTTGATAAGCGAGCATCGTCCAAGCACGTGTTGACACTGTGACACTGTTTACATTCGTCTAAGCTATTTTCAGAAACTTTGCCCAAACTGAGTTTTTTTTTTTTTTTTTTTATTTTTTTTACAAATTTCATCTTGAAATTAGAAAAACAAAATCAAGGTCCCTTTTCGTTTCATTACTTTAACATCATTTTTTTTTTAAATCCTATTTTTGTTCTAAATTTTCACATACAACCGTATAAAGTGTGGTACCACGATAGTTTAAAAAAAAATCAGTACCAAACAGCTCCCTATAAAATCGTTGGAACTGCCGTGCCTCGTAAAGCCAAAGAGACTAATCTACTTTTGATGAATTTCTGCCAGAATCCAAAGCGGTGAATTGCGGACCAGATGACAGGGTTGAGTGAGTCTTGGCTAAGATGGATCTAGGATATTGATTTATGATCCCTGGATAAAATTAGACGACGGCATAAATTAGGCTTGGGAGGAGGAATAAGGGTTGGGGAGATTTTGAGGGACGGGGTAAAGCAGGCTGAAATCGGAGTCAACGGCCTATATGGCACATAACACGTTGACAAGTAATACTTAATTGTGTTGAGGGATATACCGCCCAGCATTACAATTAAGAACGAAGAAGAAGAAGATTGACTGTCAAAAACACAACACTTCTGAGAATAGTAATGACAATAGTCACGTATTTGAAGAAATAAAATAACTAAAGTTGGAGGTGAGAATTCAATCACATAACAATTAATGACTAGGTGGCTAATCTAGAATGAATAGATGCTTAAACCTAGATGTGTAGGGACAATCAAAGTGCAAGGGTTATAATTTATTTATAAATCTGTAATGAGTTATATAATATTTGAAATTTAAAAGAAAATATTGTAAGAATGAGATAACTATAAACTGACAAGATATAATGAGTCGTGTTATACTTACAAAAACGAGCAATAAACCGTTAAAATTAGATTTTATACGGTAAAATCTCCTTTATCCATATCAAGTTATAAAACATTTGCAATTGGTTGACAAAATATAATACATTTCGGTTATACTTACAGAAAAAAAAACTGCTGAATTTAAAACTGAACAAACAAAATCTCCTTTAACCAGATAAAACAACTGCTATACACGTAGCATTAAGTAAACGAAATACTATGTTAACAATTCTAGTTACTCCCTCACACTTAACCTCAAACACTCCACCAACTCACTACTCTAAAACATCAATACCCCAAGTTTCCAGGGAAATAACTCCTACCAGTCTACAACACTACAATTACACAACACCATCAATACAACGTACGTTTACCTAACAGTGCTGCTTATGTTGACGGCGTTTAAGACGCCAATCGATGTTTATCAATCTGCCTGCACCTGATCCCAACAAAAGCTGCACAAGGAAGGGGATCAATAATAATGCAGAAACGAAAGGTTTAGATATAATAAATTAAGCGAACATTTGGTCGTTAAGATGAAAGTTATTTTGGTAGTGAACCACGCAGGCTACAAGGAAGTTAAGTTCTGTGTTTTTAAATTGGGTGTAAAATGTCTGTTGAATAATAGTAGCTGTGTTGACTTGTGTTTTCAGTAGATAGCTAGTTTAAACTGGTAAAAAGCGTATTACTATTGCCAAACTTAACCACTGTATCATTATTCTAAAACATGACCACATGTACATGAACACGCTATAGAAAAGGGACACTATAATTGCAGGAACCAGTTTCACCCACACAATTGTTACAACACTCTAGCTTGACCCACACAATCCAATCAACACTCTCACTCTGAACCAACAACATCGCACCAACCTTCCCACACTTGACCCAAACAATCGCATCACCACTCCCAAACCTCACCCATACAATCGCATCACTACTCCCAAACCTGGCCCACACAATCGCATCACCACTCACTAAACTGTCCCACACAATCGCATCACCACTCCCACACTGACCCACACAATCGCATCACCACTCCCAAAATTGACCCATTCAATCGCATCACCACTCCCAAACCTGACCCATACAATCGTATCCCCATCTCCAAACCTGACCCATACAATCCCATCACCACTCCCAACCCTGACCCATACGATCGCTGCATCACTCCCAAACCTGACCCACACAATCGCATCACCACTCCCAAACCTGACCCACACAATCGCATCACCACTCCCAAACCTGACCCACACAATCGCATCACCACTCACAAACCTGACCCACACAATCGCATCACCACTCCCAAACCAGACCCATACAATCGCATCACCACTCCTAAACCTGACCCACACAATCGTATCCCCATTCCCAAACGTGACCCATACAATCGCATCCCCATTCCCAAACCAGACCCATACAATCGCATCACCACTCCCAAACCAGACCCATACAATCGCATCACCACTCCTAAACCTGACCCACACAATCGTATCCCCATTCCCAAACGTGACCCATACAATCGTATCCCCACTCCCAAACCTGACCCATACAATCGCATCACCACTCCCAAACATGACCCATACAATCGCACCAACACACACAAACCTGACCCATACAATCGTATCCCCACTCCCAAACATGACCCATACAATCGCATCCCCATTCCCAAACCTGACCCACACAATCGTACCCCCATTCCCTTGCCCATCACTTATTTTAGAATAAATATTTACCACAAACAAAAGAAAACCCAGTCTCGGAGTGTTGATGCCGACAGTGAAGAGAAACGAAGTACTCGGCTTTACAGGCAGGGAAAACACGAGGGAATTGGTCGAAAAAAGGTCAGCTTTTACCAAGAGGAGACAGAACGAGGGGACGTATGAATAAATGATAGACCAAACTCCAGAACTCTCCACCGTACTCCACTGGACCAAACCTGGGGGTGGGGGGATCCACTGATGTAGATGTTGGTGTTTAGATCCACTGATGGAGCTGTGGGTGGTAGGTGTGAAAAGCTTTGTGGGTGAGTTTGTGTAGGCACGGGTTTAATGGTTGGGGTATAAAAGACGTGAGACATTGCGTTCTGGTGGTAAGGTTCTAGGGTACAGTGCTACAAACCGCCTCGATGATATAGAATTAACTCTACGAGTTTATTCGGTGCCGGCATTAAGCTATTACAAAAAACTAGAGAAATCAAATATGAAGCACAAAAGGGCATAAAATCTAAAAGCCAAAAGCCATGCGAATAAATTATAGAGAGCTTAAAAGCAGTGAGAAAAAAAAAATCTACAACCCAAAACAAAATCTGAGCTCAATAGCTACTACCCAAAAACTATTACTAATCTAGAGCCCAAAAGCTATAGAAATAATATAGAACAGGAAAAAGATTGGTGAATAAAATGTAGAACACACACACTGTTTTTTGTTTGTTTTTTGACGAAAACCTGAAACTAAAAAAAGAAATTAGCATACTACTATCAAAAGTAACATTGTTCTGAATTAAAACATTAAAATATTTAAGCCGGCTTTCTCAAAGCCATGAGATATTAATCATCTTAAATACGAAGGTTTAGATTAAAAACTCCAAATACCTCAAAACTTGAATAAAAAAATGAGCGAGCATAAAATTTAAATCTTAACACTGAAGTTGTGAAATAAAACGCCCGTCCAATACGTAAAATAACAAGTTGCCTTTTTAAAGATCTAAACGTTACATCTTGCAAAAAAAAAAAAAAAAAAAAAAAAAAAGAAAGAAATAAAACATTCTTAAATCCTTTAAAAAAAAACACACGATCTAGCGATGAAAAATCTGAACGTTTTCCTGTGAACTCCCAGCAGACCGAAGCAGCACAATTGGATCTTCTCATCTCCAAGCACCTGTAATACGTGCAGCCTTGATCTTCCAAACTACAAACATTCCAGCTCAATGTTTGGTTCAACTTTTTAAACCGGAATCGAAAAAAAACTTTTTTGTTTAAAAAAAATAATTTTGTCTTCTTTTTTTTTTGTGTTTGGCTTCTTTGCCAATTGCTTTAATGTTTGTAATTTGTTTTTATTTTATTTTGCTTAACTTTTTTTTTAAAGCCTGCAGACAGTTCAATACCCGAAATGGGACATTTTCAGATTTACTAATTTACATTTCCTAAATAGATCAGTTATTCGAAACGCTTACATGAGCAATTTTTTCAAGATGTGTATTGTCTAGCGTTCATTGGTAACACGGAAGTGGGGTAAGGACTTAACAGTGTCGTCAAAATGGCACAGCAATCACTATCACTCACCATCAGCAACTGTTACAAGTTTGATTACGAGGTTATAACAGTAAAAGTAGGAGATTTTTTTTTTTTTTTTTTTGCTGATGAAGATCTTAATTCCAAATGCTTATGCGTGTTTCTATACTTTCTTAACAACACATATTATTTTCAAAATTATTTTATTACATTGATTTTTACTGAGACAAAAATCAAATGGAAAGATGGAATCTGTGTTATAAAGGAATGCTATAAATGGGACATAACTCTAATTCGATTTCCAAGGGGAAAAACCCAGAACAAAAAGATGGGGCGTCACAAGGTGGACCGAGTGTGAAGTAAAAAAAATGGGTCCTGGTATGATGTCTAATTTAAAGGATCTCACGGAGCAGTCAATGATGTTCTGAATCAAACGATCTTACAACAATAGAGGGCGCCCCCGGTGTTCAGGGGGCCCCAGTTTGATCAATAGCCAGATTAATAATCTGTCCTGTGATTAAGTGGATGAGTCGGGTTCGTTTAATTAACGCGAGCCGAAAAAAAATTATTCAGAATAAAAAAAAAATTAAGATAAAATAGAAATTCACACTCCAAAATAACTGTAGAGTTCCTTTCTTTTTTTCAGATTTAGCAAACTTCCTTTTAATCGAACAACTAAAATAACTTGACCACAAAGTACAACGCATTTCATTAATACGTTCTAGAATATACGTATTATTTTTTAATAGGATTTTAAAGATTTTGAAGTACAAGAAAACATAGTTATTGAATTTCCGGAAAAAAAATCATTAAGGTTAGCGAACACTAAGGAGTACGTTTGGACTAGGTATGTCACGGGTTAGGTTACAGCCGTGGCTGGATAAAATAAATTTAAGTTCATTAGAGCCAGGCCATTATATTCGTAATGCGTGTATCGATGATGTGGTACGGCGTGGTCTAGTGGTAGGACAAGTTCGGTACCCAGGCTAGAGACAGTAAATCGTCCCTCAACGAACAGCCCCTTCATGGTGGCGCGGTACACAGGGGTAGGAATCGAATACCTAGCGGACTCCCCCGAGGTAGGAATCGAATACCTAGGGGACATCTCTTGGGTAGGAATCGATTACCTAGCGAACATCTCTTGGGTAGGAATCGATTACCTAGCGGACATCTATTGGGTAGGAATCGAATACCTAGCGGACATCTCTTGGGTAGGAATCGAATACCTAGCGGACATCTCTTGGGTAGGAATCGAATACCTAGGGGACATCTCTTGGGTAGGAATCGATTACCTAGCGAACATCTCTTGGGTAGGAATCGATTACCTAGCGGACATCTATTGGGTAGGAATCGAATACCTAGCGGACATCTCTTGGGTAGGAATCGAATACCTAGCGGACATCTCTTGGGTAGGAATCGAATACCTAGCGGAAACCCCAGGGGTAGGAAGCGAAATGGGGGGAGGCGGGTGGTTGGAGGAGAGTTAAGTCACAATCCCTGCCCATGTTACAGCTGGGATGGCAATCCAAGACCAATTTACCGAGTGATAAGACAGGCTGGTGACTCAAGGGATTGGACCAAGTGGAAATTAGCCGCAAGCTGATAGATCAACATGAGGGTAATGGGGATGGTTTGATGCAGGATATCAGGGGGTGCAGGGGGGGGGGGGGGCAAGTGTAGACTTAAATACATAAACACACTCACACAATTACATAGGGTCATATATATATATATATATATATATATATATATATATATATATATATATATATATACATATATATATATATATATATATATATATATATATATATATATATATATATATATATACATATATATATATATATATATATATATATATATATATATATATATATACATATATATATATATATATATATATATATATATATATATATATATATATATATATATATATATATATATATATATATATATATGCATATAAAGATAAAATGTGTTTGGGTTTGGTTGTAGTTTGTTGTTGTTAGGGTTAAGTTTAGAGTTAAATTTAGGGTAATGTGTGATTTTCTCATATATTTCCTAACCCGGGTAATGTCGGGTATATGCTGCTTAATATAATAAACACACAAGTCACGGTCCTTTACAGTTACAGATAGGTTTTTTACACAGGCCAGTGCAGGGCCTGGCCGAAACGGCTAGAATATATATAAGCATAAAAACTAAGTTTTGTTAATACTAGAAAAACCTGGTTTTAAAAATCAAGTCTAAGATAAATAATGAAGATTATGTAGAAACATTTTTTTTAAAAATCAAACAGGCTTAGCTCTGTGTTGATTCTATGCAATAGAAAAGAAAATAGTGCAGCCCTTCTATGATTTTAACATAAAACTGAGTCCAACTTAAAAGCATTAGCTGGCACGAATTATCGCCCCTGTTGTGGAGTCAACAGATTGTAACAAACAAGGATTGCCGCCCCTGTTCCCGTTTCCTGCCATGCTAATAAATACATAGATGATAGAATAAGTAGAGCACGCGCCGGCCGATGAAATAGCCAATCATCGATTGGAGTTATGGATCTGAAGAGGGGGGCTACGTTAGGCGACGTGCGACATCATTTTAGCAACACGGAGGCCAGCTAAATTTGGAATCGGAAATCAAGATTCAAAATTTGGACATCGTTACAGGTACACGAGAACTTGCAAAATTTGGAATCGGAAATCTCAAGATTCAAAATTTGGACATCGTTTCAGGTACACGAGAACTTGCAAAATTTGGAATCGGAAATCTCAAGATTCAAAATTTGGACATCGTTTCAGGTACACGAGAACTTGTAAAATTCGGAATCGGAAATCAAGAATCAAAATTTGGACATCGTTTCAGGTACACGAGAACTGGCAAAATTTGGAATCGGAAATCAAGATTCAAAATTTGGACCTCATTTCAGGTACACGAGAACTTGTAAAATTCGGAATCGGAAATCAAGATTCAAAATTTGGACCTCATTTCAGGTACACGAGAACTTGCAAAATTTGGAATCGGAAATCAAGATTCAAAATTTGGACCTCATTTCAGGTACACGAGAACTTGCAAAATTTGGAATCGGAAATAATGAATCAAAATTTGGACCTAATTTCAGGAGTACGGGAACTTGCAAAATTGGAAAATTACTTCAGTAACATAGTTGCAAAATATGGACACTTTAAAAAAAACAATAACAACAGAAAGTCAACAAGAGCAACATAATATATGCATACAATAAGAAAAAGGATACATGGTGTTCTTTTAGTAAATCGAGAACACAGCTTATACAGAGATTTTGTCATGACTATTCTCTACCATACCGTCTGAACATGTTTTTAAACGACACATATAAAAAAAGACAATGTTCGTTAACTACACACTAATTAATGTTACCCATTAATATAAAAACGAATCAATGATTTCTTCACTGACGATAGTTGCAAGGCACATTATAGATGTAATGTAAAATACAAGTTCACGTAAATATTTTGTAAAATAAAAGTTCACGGCAAATGTTATGTAAAATACAACTTCATGGCAGATGTTTAGTAAAATGCATGTTCATGTAGATGTTTTATAAAATAGTTGTTATTTAAAATACATGTTCACGGCGTATTTTATGCAAATACATCTTCAAGTCAGATGTTTTAAAACTATGCCTACCTACATGTTCAAATAGACGTAATGTAAAAAATACAAGTTCAAGACTGCTGTTTACACACGCGCACGCTTCATAAAGTTTTAATGGAGCATGACGTAACTTCCGGTGTACACAATCTTAATCAAATCTCTGGCCACTTCCGTCTGACGGCATCGTATGCCACATTAAACACATGTGGCGACAGCTACTTTCTTTACAAGCAACTGTTTTTTTTCTTTATATCGATTTTGTCATGTAACTAGTTATTGCCCCTTATAGTTTAGGTCTATATCCGGCACAATTAGGATATTGGACTAAGGAGAAGAACAAATCGGCACAGAGTAATTCTGGAACACACTGATGTCTATCGCAGAAACGGGACGCTTTTCTTTACAAAATGTAGCCGGGGCCACTATCTTCACACACTGAAGACCGGGACGCCTATCTTCACACACTGAAGCCAGGACGCCTATCTTCACTCTCACACCATTCCATCAACGTAACACAACAATTCAAAGTGGAGTGAATGGTAAGTATTAAAAAAATGTCAGCACCTCCTTGAAATAGACATTTGGCAAATTCACTTTTTTTTTAAATTTAATTTAATTTTTGTATTTTTTTTAAATATTGGGGGGGGGGGGGGGGGGGGATGGAATAGAAAAAACCAACCAAAATTGAATGTCACCTTTTTAAGAAAAAAAGGACCAGACTATTACTATCTTCCATCCCTCAAGTTGACAGATGATTTAAGGAAGCCGCCATAGCTGGTCACTGTAGGCCACAAGACATCAGAGTATCCAAACGGTACAGAGTCTGAGATGGTCGAACAGAGTTGAAGGGAAATAACTCAGAAATTATCGTATTCACCTTTTAGCACTGGAGTTACTTCCCTGTACTGGTTTTTAAAATACTAGGTTTTTGAAATTGTAATTGAAATCGTAGTAGACTTGACAGGCGGTTAACTTAGTGCCAAGTTTCTTTTAGGCGTGATGTGTTATTTTATAAAGATATCGTTACACTGAATATTGAAAATATTACTAGCATTTCGACAATTTTATTATTATCAAGTATTTGTTTTGTGTCTATTATGTAGACCAGGGTTTCCCAAAATTTTTTACTCTAGAGCACATTCTAAAATATCGGTTGGGTGGCGGGCACCACCTATTTTAAATCGACAAACTCCTTACAGAGGCGTAGCGACCCTTCCCGTCACCCGGGGACAAAAGTTTCGATTTGCACCCCCCCCCCTCAAACTTTCGATTTGCACCCCCCCCCCCTCTCAAATTTTCGATTTGCACCCCCCTCCCCCCTCAAACTTTCGATTTCCATCCCCTTCAACCTTTCAATAATGTTTATGAAAAAAATTCTGTCTCTGTCGAATAGTGAGAGGCGGGCACATACGAATCGTTCGGCGGGCGCCATGGCGCCCGCGGGCACGGGGTTGGGAACCCCTGATGTAGACTATAGTAGTTTTTTTGTTGTTTTTATTTTTTATTTTTTTAAATTAAAGTTTCGAACTGCAAGTATAATTAATTTAACTTAATTAAATCCCTGTCTAGAAATGTACAAGGTCTTGTACATGGATAGGAAAGGGACCCAGTACAAGATCTTATAGGAAGGGAGATGACCAAAATTTCACAACAATGTGCTCAAAGTCGCGTCGTTGTCTCCTCTTAATTAACTATTGAAAATATTTTGTTACTGGGTCCATCAAGAGTTGTCGGAACTTTCATGCTTAATGTGTCAGACAGACTTCATTCATAGACAACACATTTTGGACAAAACATTTTGAACAACACAATTTGGACAACACATTTTCTAACTGCAATTATTTTAAAATAAATAAACGTATATCAATAGAGAGAGAGACAGAGAGAGATAGAAAAAAACGAAGAAATTAAAAAATACCAAATTGACGAAAAAAAACAACAATATAATCTCAAAGGCTACTCACACCGCAATCCGCTGGGGAGAGGCGAGGAAGCTGTACTGAGTATAAAAATCCGGCTCCTCGTAGTCATACTGCCCACTCAGTAAAGTCATCGTCTGCAATAATCCAACACGCACGGGACTGGTGTGGTGGACACCCGACCAGTCATCCGTGACTGTGTCGTGGGTCTGGTCAAGCTTGGCTGACTCGGGTCCGTGATGTGGGTCTGGTCAAGCTTGGCTGACTCGGGTCAGTGATGTGGGTCTGGTCAAGCTTGGCTGACTCGGGTCCGTGACGTGGGTCTGGTCAAGCTTGGCTGACTCGGGTCAGTGGGTCCGTGAAAAAATAAAGATTAAACAACGTACACGGATAGACTTGCTCAGAGGTAGGTGCCGGATGGACACATGGCCAGTCATCCGTGACTGTGACCTGGGTCTGGTCAGTGGGTCCGTGAAGAGTAAACCAAGTACAAAGATAGACTTGTTCCCAGGTAGGTGCTGGTGGTACTCAATACATCGCAGGTATGTAGCTATGTGGTGGTATCATACCGGCCGTCACATACAAGTACCAACAACGTGCTATTCCGTCTTGTATAGATACGTTAATGCACTATCACAGGTAGGTGTCGATAAAACGGACATGAGTTAAGCCAAATTTTAGGAAAATACATCACACAATACTGCCAAGATCATGAAGTATATTTTAGACTACCATAACAAAACCCCAGTCAATATGGTCAATACAATAACACCGACCTATTCAACACAATTACAACTGGCCAACCAAATTACAACTTACCAGCAAAATTATAACCCACCAACAAAACTACAACCGACCAACATATTACCAACTAACCAACAAATTACCAACTGACCAACTAAACTGCAACAGACCAATAAATTACAACCTATGACCAACGCTAAATCTGACCAGACCAACAAAGTCACAACTGACCAATAAACCGATGACTAGCCAACAAAATCACATAGATCTACCATTTAATATATACATTTTACTTTTTAACCGTTAAATCATAAATATAACACCCGTACCCAGAAATTTCTGGAAATTATATCCCCAAACGTATACTATAGACGCATCAAACTGATGTATGGTATACTTCTCGTAATTTTTTGCCTAGAGATATGGTTGATAAATGTCTTCCTCACAGAAACTATTTCTTACAGCATCTCTTTGCTAACCAAATTAGCATATGACTTGTTCCAACTGGAGAGGTCAGAATGTCTGGAGTATAGGGGGAGGGGGACAAGAAAATATTTTTTAAAAAGAGCTGTCAGAAAAACGGACGGTCAGAAAGAGGGTCGGTCAGAATAAGGGTCATTTAGTAAAAGGGTCATTTAGAAAGATGGTCGGTCAGAATAAGGGTCATTTAGTAAGAGGGTCATTTAGTAAGAGGGTCATTTAGTAAGAGGGTCATTTAGTAAGAGGGGCGGTCAGAAAGAGGGGCGGTCAGAAAGAGGGTCGGTCAGAAAAAAGGGCGGTCAGAAAGAATATAAAAGGGGTCAGTAATAAAGAGGGGGGGGGGGTCAGTAATAAGAGGGGTGGGCCAGAAAAAGTGTAGATCGAAAAGGAGGTAGGTCAGAAGGTGGATGGTCCAGCAAGAAATTTCTAATAGGGGGTCGGTAATTAAGGGGGTCAGTAATAAGAGAGTTAGGTCAGAAAGAGGGGTCAGTCAAAAGGGCAGACGTTCAGAAAAAGGAGAGGATAGAAAGAGGAACGGTCAGAAAGAATATAAAAAGGGGTCAGTATGGTGGGTAGGTCAGAAAAAGGGTCAGTCAAGAAGACAGACGGTCAGAAAAAGGAGAGGATAGAAAGAAGAACGGTAAGAGAGAGAGTCGGTTGAATACGGGTGGGGGCGGGGGGGGGCGGGGGGGGGGGGTTAGGTCACAATGTTGGTCAGTCAAAAAAGGGTCGACCAGAAAGAAAGACAGACCGAAAAAAAAAGAAATCTGAGAGATGATTTAGATTCAACTAAGCAAGCTTACACCGTCATGATTACCACATTAGCGTATGTCGCTAAACAACACAGTGAGCTGAGCTTAAGCACGTTAATTCAACGCTATTCTCGTTTAATGCATCGCCCATATCGACCGATATGCTCAATCTGATAGCAGCCATGTTTAGAAAGGGACATAACTCTATCTTAAAGAACGGAAATTCCCAAACACAAACCGAAATCGATAATTATTTTTCTTAGAAGACATTGTTTCGATGCAAATCGTCTGCGAAATTTTTTTATCTCTCTCTCTCTTTCTCTCAAACTAGCGGCTGAATTGGCGCATAAATATCCTTTTGTGCTAACCAAACCAATTAGATTCTATAACGATAGCAGTGTCAAACCAACGGGAATAATTTCATTTCTTTCTTTCATTAGGATAAAAAAATAACAAATCGATAAAAGGTGTATGTGTGTTGGAGAGATACTACAGAACAAGAGCACAAGAGAGGCAGATGTTGTGGTACAGACAGTAAATGTAGATCAGTGGTGTACGCTAGTGGGAAGAAGTAAGCGGAGCCAGCTAAATGTTTTCTTTCTCAAGATGGGATATCTAAGTGTGTGGTTTCTTATGTTAGGAGGGTGGTTTTATTGGTGGTAAATGGGAGTGGTATTGGTGTGGTATCGCTGTGGTATACGTGTACTACGAACGCGGTATTGTATCGTCGTGGTAGCGCGGTGGTGTACTTTGTACTGCGAACGCGGTATCGTATCGCGGTAGTGTACTTGTTATACGAACGCGGTATCGTATCGCTATGGTATTCTTGTGATATGAACGTGATATCGTATCGCTGTGGTATTGCGATGGCATACTTGTGATACGAACACGGTATCCTATAACAGTGGTATCGCGGTGGTGTACATTTTATATGAACCTGGTATCGTATCGCTGTGGTATCGCGGTGGTGTACATGTTATACGAACGCGGTATCGCATCGATGTGGTATCGCGGTGGAGTATCTGTGATATCGTTGTTGTATTGGTGTGGTATTGGACCGATAGTGCTGTAAAAAGTGTGGTACCTGTAAGTTCGTGTGTTGTCCAGTTTCCTGAGACAGTCCAACAGCATCAAAGACAACGCAAGACAAAAGCGGAACCGTGATTCCCATCACGATTGTGATATAAAACACTGAGTGCACCGCCGGCTGCCTTTATGTGAGCCAGGCTGTAAACATACATCCTCTTCCCTCTGTACCCACACACATCCTCCTCCCTCTGTACCCACACATCCTCCTCCCTCTGTACCCACACACATCCTCTTCCCTCTGTACCCACACACTTCCTCCTCCCTCTGTACCCACACACTTCCTCCTCCCTCTGTACCCACACACATCCTCCTCCCTCTGTACCCACACACATCCTCTTCCCTCTGTACCCACACACTTCCTCCTCCCTCTGTACCCACACACTTCCTCCTCCCTCTGTACCCACACACATCCTCTTCCCTCTGTACCCACACACTTCCTCCTCCCTCTGTACCCACACACTTCCTCCTCCCTCTGTACCCACACACTTCCTCCTCCCTCTGTACTTACACACATCCTCCTCCCTCTGTACCCACACACATCCTCTTCCCTCTGTACCCACACACTTCCTCCTCCCTCTGTACCCACACACTTCCTCCTCCCTCTGTACCCACACACTTCCTCCTCCCTCTGTACTTACACACATCCTCCTCCCTCTGTACCCACACACATCCTCTTCCCTCTGTACCCACACACTTCCTCCTCCCTCTGTACCCACACTTCCTCCTCCCTCTGTACCCACACACTTCCTCCTCCCTCTGTACCCACACACTTCCTCCTCCCTCTGTACCCACACACTTCCTCCTCCCTCTGTACCCACACACTTCCTCCTCCCTCTGTACCCACACACTTCCTCCTCCCTCTGTACCCACACACTTCCTCCTCCCTCTGTACCCACACATCCTCCCCTCTCTGTACCCACACACATCCTCCCCTCTCTGTACCCACACACTTCCTCCTCCCTCTGTACCCACACACTTCCTCCTCCCTCTGTACCCACACATCCTCCCCTCTCTGTACCCACACACATCCTCCCATCTCTGTACCCACACACATCCTCCCCTCTCTGTACCCACACACATCCTCCTCCCTCTGTACCCACACATCCTCCCCTCTCTGTACCCACACACATCCTCCCCTCTCTGTAGCCACACTTCCTCCTCCCTCTGTACCCACACACTTCCTCCTCCCTCTGTACCCACACACTTCCTCCTCCCTCTGTACCCACACACTTCCTCCTCCCTCTGTACCCACACACTTCCTCCTCCATCTGTACCCACACACTTCCTCCTCCCTCTGTACCCACACACTTCCTCCTCCCTCTGTACCCACACATCCTCCCCTCTCTGTACCCACACACATCCTCCCCTCTCTGTACCCACACACTTCCTCCTCCCTCTGTACCCACACACTTCCTCCTCCCTCTGTACCCACACATCCTCCCCTCTCTGTACCCACACACATCCTCCCATCTCTGTACCCACACACATCCTCCCCTCTCTGTACCCACACACATCCTCCTCCCTCTGTACCCACACATCCTCCCCTCTCTGTACCCACACACATCCTCCCCTCTCTGTAGCCACACACATCCTCCTCCCTCTGTACCCACACACTTCCTCTCCCGCTATTCGTTACTCACACACTCCCTCATATATACCAACATTTAACCACACACCTCCCATACCGCCATATTCATACTATCTCCCATGTACCCACACACCTCTACCCGTTGCCCACACACTACCTCTCATTAAACGCATACACCTCTAACTCGCTATTCACTCACTTCATCCCACGTACCCCCACTCCGTCCCACATAGAGCGTGTTTACCATCCTACCCCACACCCCCAGTTTAAACAGAAACACCCCCGGGGCCATTTCCCCCTCCCTGCTGAGATGGCAGTACAAGACGAACCCAGGGGGGTGGGGGTAAACTATAAAATAATATGGCCCGCTCCAGAACTGCATGGGCCGTCCCAGACCAACAGTAACCATCAGGATCAAAGGATGAGACTGTGATTGTATTATCAGATCAGGGGGGTCGGGGCGTGAAACCCTGCCAGGGGAATCGGTCATCATTGTTGATTTCTCAGGCACAGTGCCAGTGGTGGTGGGAGGGGGGGGGGGCGTCTTGGGTAAACCTATTTGAATGTAGCGGTTCTCAAAAAGTCAATGTCCACTACCAGTTTATTACCTTAGTGTAGTGATTATTAATCTGGGTTCGATTGATCCCCAGGGGTTCGGTGAGTCAGTCTCAGGGGTTCGGCGGAGGTCGACACACACCCGACTCATACGATTCAACATCGGATTTTGCCAGTGCGGACAATAGAACTATTCATCAGGGTTCGGTGATTGCGAATTTTAAAATGAAAGGGGTTCGGTACTTCCAAAAATGTTAAAAACCACTGCCTTATTTAAACTTAGTTAAAAAAATTTAAGAACTAATTTTCAATGTTTAAAATGACATAAGCCCAAACACTTTACAACACTACAAAAGGGACAATAAAATGATTTCTTATAAAGCCGACATGAACTACTTTAGGATTCTTTTTGTTGTTTTTTTTTAAATGGTAAGCCTGCTTGAACACTAACCCTAGCTTAAACTCTAACTCAAGCCCTAACTTAAGCATAACACTGACCTTAACCATAATTAGGGTTGAAACTTTTTCCCTTATCATAACCCTCCAACAACATTAACACGTAGGGATACTGTAACACCATGGCACAATACAGGCTTTTGTGTTTTATCCATGAAAACTTGGTAATGACAAGTGTATAGAGTCAAGAATTTGTTTGACAAGTAATTTAACAAGCATTTTTATCATCATAAGTAAATGCTAATTAACTAACAAATATCAAACAACAACTAGATGGCAATACTTTTACCACTTTTACTGGAAAAACAAACTCTATATACATCACACTTTTGGTAACGCAACTTCACAAAGACCCTTCTGGTCTAGTAAATTAGCTTTACAAAAGAAAAGTAAACCTACAATTACTGAACACTAATTTTCCAGACTACCGCTCCAGATCAGGAGATAAAAAGCGTAAAACTAGTAGTTAGACCACACAAGTAGTAGCGAAGGGTTAAAAAATGCTGAATTTAACTACCAGTTCAAACATTGTCGACTTGGTTGAACTACTGAAGACACTGGAACCAATTACTTAACTCTATTCCCAAAACAATTTTTAAACGGCTAGGTCGGCGAATTCTTTCTTTTTTTTACATAAGAAACCTACAATGGCATCTTCTAAGAAAGGGCATCAACTCTTAGTGAATAGTTACCGAAATATCTACCAAGGGAGACTATAACGCAAACAATGCAGTTCGCTTTTAGGATGATTACAGTCGTCTCCTCTTGCGCTAGGTAAAAAAAAAATCTTTGTCTCGGCACAAAATAGAAAGACCTTTGGTATTTCGACAAATCCAATTCACATCTACTTCGGGTATTTACTTCTTGATTAGTCTGTACATTCAAATATTGATATAACGCGTTGTGTTTTATTAATTTTCCTGTTCAAATTTACCAACGTTTTCTATATCTAAATTTTGCTTCTATTCGATACGTTAGGTGTCTACAAGAGTAGGAAATAAATGGAATCTAGGATACGTCTGTACAACATCATGTCGATGTTGTTTCTTAAATAAACCACATAAGGCACTGGTGATTAACATGTTACTTAACCCTGGCCAAAAACATAACCACAGCCTTAACATAAACCATATGTCTTAGTCTAATACTTAAGCTGTTATAAGGCCAATATCTAACGCAAACTCTGCCCCGAAACCTACCTTAGTCCTAAAATAAACCTTATGTCTGATATATATAATATCATATAGTAACCTGAACTTTTATAAGACCAACATCTAACGCTAACTCTAGCCCGAAATCTTCAACAGTCTTAAAATAAACGATATGTCTGATACATGTAATATCATTTAGTAACCTTTGCTTGTATAAGACCAACATCTAAGGCTAAATCTGGCCTAAAACACATTTTGTTAAACCACTTAGAATCCTCACGATCAACAAGCAACCAAAGCACTGACATTAACCATGTCTAATACAGGTAGTAACACCTTTTAAAACAACTCCCCACCTCGATACGATACTACAACATCAAGCCAACATTTTGTTAAACCACATAGAGTACTCACGATCAACAAGCAACTAAAGCACTGACATTAACCATGTCTGATACAGGTAGTGTCCTTACCTTTTATAACAACTCTCCAACTCGATACGATACAACAACATCAAGCCAACATTTTGTAAAACCACACAGAGCCTCCAAGACCACCAGGTACCCCATCTCACCTCAGCGTTAGTTTACACCAGCCACGCGACTCAAACAGAAAACATCAACAGTGTCGAAACTGAAAGACAGCTCGACTGATCCAATCTTCAGACTTGATTTATTCCAGTCAGTGGATTAAAGGTCCAGTAAATATTTACACCCTATTTACTGTATCATCAAGTTAGAGATTTTACAGAGGAGTCAATTATAGTGTTAACGATTTACAAAACACAGTTGTAGGTTTTCACTTTTCGCAATAATTAACATGAAGGTAAGTTCAAATAATTTTTACAAAAAGATATTCAATGATGAAGTTAGTGGTAAGATACTAACAATTAAAAACACACGCATGAGAATCATTGAGGGCGTTTAACTAGAAGAAATCGCCCAATGTATCAACCAGAATTCGATTTTTTAGAACAATCTTTACAAATAGGAGGATTCATCTTCAAAGGTTATTTAAGTCAGCAATTAGGTAGGCTACATATAGAGAGATCAGGTTTACCTTGAATTGTCTGCGCGAAACTAAAAAAAGTCCATTACAGATCTATAAATAAACCGTGGTATTGGTCATTTGAACACGCCACAGCAAAAAACGCAAATACCGAAACATCAATAAAATGATGGAGGTCCAACCAAATTACTGAAGAGTACCAAACAAAATTACCTGTATACAATTGTACTGAGCTGACCAACACAGAACTACTGACCGGCACTATCTAACATCTAACTGACCAACAGAGAGGTAAGACCAGCACTATCTAACATCTAACTGACCAACAGAGAGGTAAGACCAGCACTATCTAACATCTAACTGACCAACAGAGAGGTAAGACCAGCACTATCTAACATCTAACTGACCAACAGAGAGGTAAGACCAGCACTATCTAACATCTAACTGACCAACAGAGAGGTAAGACCAGCACTATCTAACATCTAACTGACCAACAGAGAGGTAAGACCAGCACTATCTAACATCTAACTGACCAACAGAGAGGTAAGACCAGCACTATCTAACATCTAACTGACCAACAGAGAGGTAAGACCAGCACTATCTAACATCTAACTGACCAACAGAGAGGTAAGACCAGCACTATCTAACATCTAACTGTCCAACAGAGAGGTAAGACCAGCACTATCTAACATCTAACTGACCAACAGAGAGGTAAGACCAGCACTATCTAACATCTAACTGACCAACAGAGAGGTAAGACCAGCACTATCTAACATCTAACTGACCAACAGAGAGGTAAGACCAGCACTATCTAACATCTAACTGACCAACAGAGAGGTAAGACCAGCACTATCTAACATCTAACTGACCAACAGAGAGGTAAGACCAGCACTATCTAACATCTAACTGACCAACAGAGAGGTAAGACCAGCACTATCTAACATCTAACTGACCAACAGAGAGGTAAGACCAGCACTATCTAACATCTAACTGACCAACAGAGAGGTAAGACCAGCACTATCTAACATCAAACTGACCAACAGAGAGGTAAGACCAGCACTATCTAACATCTAACTGACCAACAGAGAGGTAAGACCAGCACTATCTAACATCTAACTGACCAACAGAGAGGTAAGACCAGCACTATCTAACATCTAACTGACCAACAGAGAGGTAAGACCAGCACTATCTAACATCTAACTGACCAACAGAGAGGTAAGACCAGCACTATCTAACATCAAACTGACCAACAGAGAGGTAAGACCAGCACTATCTAACATCTAATTTTGGGATGAAATATGACACAGTTCACAGCATGTAATCGCTTCTAACCCCATTTACGTATCGATACCTTCATTAGAAAATAGCCCGTCTCAGCTACCATCTAATACATTTTTGAGCTTAGCCAGAATCGATCTGCCACCTTTCGCTAAGTATTTCATCATTTGATGGCATAACCTTAGAATTTTCGCGACTTCTCTCCCTTACTCGCATACCATTATTTCTCTGTCAATCAGTTATGATTAACAGTGACGGATTAATTAAAATTTGTATTCCAATTACAGCAAATCTCCAGGTGAATCAGGTACATAACAACGTGTTTCATGTATGTATACCCCTCACCAACTCCCAAAACAGATTGTTAAGCCTTGTTAATGATAAAAGCTTATTTTATTATCTTTGCAGGTAATTTTTAAGTCGCTGGGCTTATGCGTAAAGACAGAGCATTAAGCAGCTTTTAAAATCTTCAAACAACTTTGATTAGATAAACATTCAAGCAAAAGAGCTTAACGAATTTTGTAATAACATATTAAACCCAATCAGCCTTAAAACTTCATTAGCTACATTGACTAGACATTAAAGTTGTGACATTGGGTTAATTGTTAATACCTGGTAGTAATAAGCAAACACAAATAGCTATTACAGGTGTTTGAATAAAGGTTATACTATACAGGAGGGGAGGGATGGTCGGAAGTGGATTCAAAGTAAGCCAGGATTACAAGCAAACATTTGTGAAAGTTAAACATGAAATTAGGGGAATTATAACAAGATTATTTAATATATTTATGGAACAGTACAACTGGTTTGGTAAAAAATATTGGCATTTAAAAGTGATGCGTTTTAAAATTAAACTAAAACATCCTGTGTTTAAATAAACAACAAGAAAAGTAATTTTACAACCAATACAAGATCGAACGAATGAGATGATTCAAAGAACTTCTATGATTGCAATTATTTTTTTTTGGCGGGATCAATGTCCTACGCAACCCTAAACTTAACCATGTACTATTTTTAACCCCCAGCACTAACTCTAGAGCAGTGGTTCTTAACCTGTTTACAGGTACCTAACCCCACCAGTTTCAATCGTCCTTACTAACAAAATCCAATCGTGAATCATTTGAGTCAAGTGTGCGCTTTGACCTCGGTCGAACCCCTGAGACTGACTCGCCAAACCACTAGGGTTCGATCGAACACAGGTTAAGAACCACTTCTCTAGAGTAGTTTTAACCCTACCTTTATTCTTATTTCAATAATGGCAGGAACAAAAAATCACTAGCGTAGCTACGAGATGATATTCAACTGCGACGTCAAATGACTTACACGTTCACAAACACTGGCTACTAAACCTCAACAACAAGCAGCGTACGGGAGTTTAAGACAAAACATGTCGCTTCAGTGGGCCAGGCTTTTACATTTAACTTGTCCCAATGTTTACTAAAAATGGAAAAACAAAATTGTTTTCAAATCGTTGTATCGATTTTTCAAGTCACTACCACGGTAAGATGTAGCGGCAGACAATACGTTTTGAGCTCCGATAAAATACACGGAATCTTTGTGCAAGACGAGCTATGTGGTGAGTCGAATGGCAAAAAATAGCGCCACATCAACCATCTACTTTAAGCTTTGATAAAATACACTGAATTATTCGTTGTGGAAGACGAACTATGGGGTGAGTTGAATGGCAAATAATAGCGCCACATCAACCATCTAATTTAAGCTTTGATAAAATACACTGAATTATTCGTTGTGGAAGACGAACTATGGGGTGAGTTGAATAGCAAATAATAGCGCCACATCAACCATCTAATTTAAGCTTTGATAAAATACACGGAATATTTCGTTGTGGAAGACGAACTATGGGGTGAGTTGAATGGCAAATAATAGCGCCACATCAACCATCTAATTTAAGCTTTGATAAAATACACGGAATATTTCGTTGTGGAAGACGAACTATGGGGTGAGTTGAATGGCAAATAATAGCGCCACATCAACCATCTAATTTAAGCTTTGATAAAATACACGGAATATTTCGTTGTGGAAGACGAACTATGGGGTGAGTTGAATAGCAAATAATAGCGCCACATCAACCATCTAATTTAAGCTTTGATAAAATACACGGAATATTTCGTTGTGGAAGACGAACTATGGGGTGAGTTGAATGGCAAATAATAGCGCCACATCAACCATCTAATTTAAGCTTTGATAAAATACACGGAATATTTCGTTGTGGAAGACAAACTATATGGTTAGTCGAATAGCAAAATCACATCAATCATCTAAAGCTTCGATACAATACACTGAACATTTCGTTGTAGTACATTAACTAGGAACAATGGTTACCGTTTTTAACGAACACACGATTGAACATGTCGTATCATGAAGGGCATTCTATGTGTTACACATGATTTACATACATAGTTAATTATATAATAACACCTGCCGACTTTATTATACTCTTGATCTGTGCATCGGGTACCTACTTGTTGGGCCCACATTTCTGATTATTAAAATAGTTCTAACAAGCACACGACCTTTGCATTAAGTGTGATATCATAAATGGCCAACCGTTAGATTAAAGATTGATTCAATAAACGACCAAAGCCTCTTTTGAACATTGATTTAACAACTATTTTAAAGACTAATATCATAAACGGGCAATCATATCAAAGATTGATATCATAAACAACCATACCATATTTAGAAAATTGATTTAACAAACAACCATTTTGAAGACTGATATCATAAACAGCCAACCAATATTTTAAAGATTGATATCTGACAGCCACCATTATATCAAACATTGATATCATAAAACAGCCAACCATTATATCAAAGACTGATATATCATAAACGGCCAACCATTATATCAAAGATTGATATCAAAACGGCCAAACATTATATCAAAGATTGATATCATAAAACGGCCAACCATTATATCAAAGATTGATATCATAAACAGCCAACCATTATGTCAAAGATTGATATCATAAATAGCAAACCATTACATCAAAGATTGATATCATAAAACAGCCAACCATTATATCAAAGAATGATATCATAACTCCCAGGACGCTAATACTGCAGTCACGTGATCTCTATCCCCCCTATCAATTAACGATAAACACGAGATTACCGCACGTCAAGCGGCGGCCGTCACGTGATCGATTTGTGGCTTATCTTGTGTCAGACTTAACCCATAAGGGCATACAGTTCCAAGCAAGTAATCCAATATATATATATATATATATATATATATATATATATATATATATATATATATATATATATATATATATATATATATATATATATTGACCGTACTATGAAACTGAATGTGTATAGCCTACGTGTATTTTAAGAAGTACCGTGTTCTGAATCGAAATGTATATAACTTGCAAGTATTTTAACAAGGCTTATTTCAATGCATTTGAACATGTAGGTATTGCTTCAATCTTAATTAAAAATTTTAAAGTAATTTTGCTGAAGATTTAAAACACATTCTAATGGGATATTTTCTTTAACATGAAACATGAATAATTGAAATCCCCATGTAAGCAGGGTGCCAAAGCAAAAGTATGGGGATGAGTAAGCTTACGTGTAAGAAACAACGGGCCATAGCGTTACATTAAACGGACATTATAGTTCAGTTTTTTCTTCTTTGGAGCTATTGTATCACCGTTTGAAGAAAAAAACACACTATCGGTAGCAGTTACACTAGGTAGACCGCCTATCCTTACCTAATCATCAACCACGCATCTATAGCGACACTGGAACCTGAATACTGATGCCAGGGACGGTATCAAATTACCAACAGACTTCTCCGGTCCGTAATTATGAAGATAGATTCCCCGACCCCACGAGAAACACGGTAGGAGGGGGGCGGGTGAAGAAAATAAATTACATTTTAAAACATGAAAAACCAAGTACAAGTCCATTTTCTCCCTCTTTCAATTAGAATCGTTACGTTTGTGTTTTAGGCTGGGGAAATTCTGGAGAGTGACAGAACGGAGCTTGGAGGAGAAGTGAAGTTTTTTTGTAATGGAGGGGCTATGAAGGGGAAGGGATGGGACTGCAGGATGGAGAAAAGAGGACGCGGGGGGAAGAAGTCGGAGAAAATGTAATGGCGTTTAAAGAGGAGATTCCAGAATAAGATTTCAAAGTCTTAAACACCGCCTCGTCCCCCACTCCGGGGGTTAATTTTTTTTTTCCATCTTCCTGTTGTGGTTTTATAGGACTACAAGATGTAGCCTGTATGAATTTTGTTGCTTCAGTTTTCTTTCTGTCTGATGTGATTTTATAAGGATACTAGATGTAGCATGTATGAATTTTGTTGCTAAGTGTTCTTTCTGTCTGATGTGCTTTTATAAGGCTACTAGTTGTAGCCTGTATGAATTTTGTTTACGTTTTCTTTCTGTCTGATGTTATTTTATAAGGATATTAGTTGTAGCCTGTATTAATGTTGTTGCTTACGTTTGATTTTATATTACTAGCTCTTGCCTGTATAATTTTGATATTGAAATTTTACTATAAACCGGGTTACTATATTGCAACATTTTATTATGTTGGTGATATTCTTGTTTAGAAGACATGACACACGAGTCTTATCCGTCTCAGCTCCAGACAGTCATGAACCCCAACTCTCCTTACTCATCGAGTGCTACTACATACAGATGGATTACAATTGTGACATACAAGTATAATACACAAATCACATACAGTATATCGATCGTAATAAGCGACAGACTAATATAGAACACTATACGGGCAATAGACTTAACAATACCTCCAAATCACAACAATATTTTTATAAATAGATTGTTTATGTTGAATTTTTTTTTCAAAGCATTACCCGCACAGGTGCGTTTATACAGTTTCTATTTCAAATTCAACGGTAAACTTTATTTGTAAAAAAAAATATTGCGGTGAAAAATTGATCGTATCATGACGACACGACACATTCAATTTATCAACGCCAGCTTTCATCACTGTAGCATTACTTTACGTTTGGTCTTCGTTTTCTTCTTTCTACTCTCAAGAAATAACAATAGATCGATTTTTGTGTTCAGTAGAGAAAAGACTACTGCTGTTGGTATAATCAGCCAAGAATAGATTTGTTTTGTTCATTCTTTTGTAACATTTTATGTTGTAAGGAATAAAGTTTTTTTTTTTTAAATTGGTGTCTTTATTCGAGTTAGTTTAATTAGCTAATTATCTTATTCAATAAAATAGTGTGGTTCCTGTTGTTCACGTTGAAAACTACCACCACTTGGGTTCATGTTATGTTATGAGTTAGGACAGGCTAACATTGAATTAACAAGCGCAAATTTTTTAGGGTTAAGATAATGAAACAGTAATTTGACATCGACTAAATTATCTTGTTCGGCCAATAGGGACAAACATTGATCCAACAACGACCACCAATGACTTAATACCGACCAAAAATGACCTAACACCAATCAATAGTGACCAAACTTTGATCTTAAACCAACCATCATTGACACCTAAAACTGACCTAACACTATCATATAATGACCTAAAACCGACCAACAATGACCTAACGCTAACACCGACCAATATAGACCTAACAATGACCTAACACCGAACAACAATGACCTAACACCAACCAATATAGACCTAACAATGACCTAACACCGAACAACAATGACCTAACACCGAACAACAATGACCTAACACCGAACAACAATGACCTAACACCGAACAACAATGACCTTACACCGAACAACAATGACCTAACACCGAACAACAATGACCTTACACCGAACAACAATGACCTAACACCGAACAACAATGACCTTACACCGAACAACAATGACCTTACACCGAACAACAATGACCTTACACCGAACAACAATGACCTTACACCGAACAACAATGACCTAACACCGAACAACAATGACCTTACACCGAACAACAATGACCTTACACCGAACAACAATGACCTTACACCGAACAACAATGACCTTACACCGAACAACAATGACCTAACACCGAACAACAATGACCTTACACCGAACAACAATGACCTAACACCGAACAACAATGACCTTACACCGAACAACAATGACCTTACACCGAACAACAATGACCTTACACCGAACAACAATGACCTAACACCGAACAACAATGACCTTACACTAACCAATAACGACCTAACATTGACGATAAACCCACAAACACTGACCCAACACCAAACCAATATTGCTCTAACAGCTGCCAACTTGATATTCCCGACACAGACCACAACTGATCAAACATCGATCAACCTGATATGAATCCAATCCAATATTTGCTCTGGCATCTAACAAAAAGGGTAGCCAGGTGGCTACAGGTGTTTAACACACACAGGTACACCCCACTCACACACAGGTACACCATACTTACACACAGGTCCACCCCACTCACACACAGGTCCACCCCACTCACACATCGGTATACGCCAATCACACACAGGTACACCCCACTCACACATCGGTATACGCCAATCACACACAGGTACACCCCACTCACACACAGGTCCACCCCACTCACACATCGGTATACGCCAATCACACACAGGTCCACCCCACTCACACACAGGTACACCCCACTCACACACAGGTACACCCCACTCACACATCGGTATACGCCAATCACACACAGGTCCACCCCACTCACACACAGGTACACCCCACTCACACATCGGTATACGCCAATCACACACAGGTCCACCCCACTCACACACAGGTCCACCCCACTCACACACAGGTACACCCCACTCACACATCGGTATACGCCAATCACACACAGGTCCACCCCACTCACACACAGGTCCACCCCACTCACACACAGGTCCACCCCACTCACACACAGGTACACCCCACTCACACACAGGTCCACCCCACTCACACATCGGTATACGCCAATCACACACAGGTCCACCTCACTCACACACAGGTACACCCTACTCACACACAGGTCCACCTCACTCACACACAGGTCCACCCCACAAAAACACAGGTTAATTACTATTACCAACTATCCAAATTTACCTAACACCACAATACAGCTCTCTCTATATCCAAAGTATAAACGTTTGTAAAGGTATGTAATCCAACAGGTAGAACACAGAATAACATCGAAGATAATCCACAATAGAAAGTCACAAACCGCGATACATCCTAATGTAAGCAAGTAACGATAACTCCTACAGTACACGTTCACCAACCTAAGTGGGAGACTGTTCTAAATAACACAAGTTACATAAGTAACACAATCAAGCTGAGTAACATGATGCTTTCAATGAACTTGTTTTGAAACATTTAGCTTAAAGCAAACGCTACTATATGCTTCACCTATATCTTATGCTACTATAAGCTGTACTTGGCACAGAGATCTATACTTTAACATATGCTGTGCTCCTATCTAATCGCATGTTACAAGGACGTATACTGGAAGCATATGTTACACTCAGACCAACGCTTGAAGCATATGTTACACTCAGACCTACGCTTGAAGCATTTAACACGAATACCTACTTGAAGCATATGCTACACAGACTTAGATGGAAGCATTTTATACACCTACCTACTAGAAGCTTAATTTATACAGAGACCTACGCTTGAAGCAAATGTTACACAAAGACCTATACTCGAAGCATATGTTAAACACAGACCTACACTTGAAGCATATGTTACACACATACCTACACTTGTAAAATAAGCTGAACACAGACCTCAACATGTAGCTAAATCCACGATAATCCAATACGATTAAGATAAACAAAGAAATCAGCTTGATATTGGCAAGAAAAAAAAATGATACCGCGGCAACTCGTGGTTGATAGAGAGAAGAAATAAAAAACACACACGGGAACGAGAGAAAGATACGGATACCAAAAAGACCGGCACAGTCGTAGATCGATCGGCGCGCGCGTGCGGCGATCACGTGAGCCGGCACGTGCGATTTAACGCTATGCTTTCTTCATTCATGCGAAAAGAAAATTTTGTTTTGAAGATTATTTTTTTTAAAGAGATGCTGGATAGCAATGAGCATTACGAGGGCGGGAGTTTTATGGAGGGGGGGGGGTGTAAACAAACACGCGAGATAGTGCTCACCTTTGTGTTTTAAATTGTGGGACAGGAAGCGCGATTATCGGATTAGGTGCGGGCGCGCGTGGGATGTAATTTCTAGATGCAGATTATGACGTGGAGTAATGGGTTCGTTTTGTTTGCGTTTTACGGCTGGTAAACAGTGCATTTAGCTGGATAGTTTTGTGTGTCTCCGGCCACATATTTGCCCACATGTCCCCTCAAATGTGTTACTGCCGCATAACTTTATCATGTAAAATATGCCAATAAATGGCAACTTTAAAAAGGTTAAAGTTACTGTCCGGTACGATTTTGATCACTCATCAGTAGTTCTATGCAGCGTGTTTAAATGTTAATATTGCAGGACCATATGTTTAAAAAACAATATCAGAAGAATGAGATGACGATTGGAATATTTACTGGATAAAAAATAAAAGGCAAATTCACATAAGAAAAGGTACCCAATTTATGAGACATCGCCAAGTAACCAGTCCATTAGACATTTTTTTAAAATACCCTGGCCATCAGACATCACAAAGTACCCTGGCCATCAGACATCACAAAGTACTCTGGCCATCAGACATCACAAAGTACCCTGGCCACCAGACAGTACCCTGGCCATCAGACATCACAAAGTACTCTGGCCATCAGACATCACAAAGTACCCTGGCCATCAGACATCACAAAGTACCCTGGCCATCAGACATCACAAAGTACCCTGGCCATCAGACAGTACCCTGGCCATTAGACATCACAAAGTACCCTGGCCACCAGACAGTACCCTGGCCATCAGACATCACAAAGTACCCTGGCCATCAGACAGTACCCTGGCCATCAGACATCACAAAGTACCCTGGCCATCAGACAGTACCCTGGCCATCAGACAGTACCCTGGCCATCAGACATCACAAAGTACCCTGGCCACCAGACAGTACCCTGGCCATCAGACATCACAAAGTACCCTGGCCACCAGACAGTACCCTGGCCATCATACATCATAAAGTACCCTGGCCATCAGACAGTACCCTGGCCATCAGACATTACAAAGTACCCTGGCCACCAGACAGTACCCTGGCCATCAGACATCACAAAGTACCCTGGCCACCAGACAGTACCCTGGCCATCAGACATTACAAAGTACCCTGGCCATCAGACATCAAAAAGTACCCTGGCCATCAGACATCACAAAGTACCCTGGCCATCAGACATCACAAAGTACCCTGGCCATCAAACAGTACCCTGGCCATCAGACATCACAAAATACCCTGGCCACCAGACAGTACCCTGGCCATCAGACATCACAAAGTACCCTGGCCACCAGACAGTACCCTGGCCATCAGACATCACAAAGTACCCTGGCCATCAGACATCACAAAGTACCCTGGCCACCAGACAGTACCCTGGCCATCAGACATCACAAAGTACCCTGGCCATCAGACATCACAAAGTACCCTGGCCACCAGACAGTACCCTGGCCATCAGACATCACAAAGTACCCTGGCCTCCAGACAGTACCCTGGCCATCAGACATCACAAAGTACCCTGGCCATCAGACATCACAAAGTACCCTGGCCACCAGACAGTACCCTGGTCATCAGACATCACAAAGTACCCTGGCCATCAGACATCACAAAGTACCCTGGCCACCAGACAGTAGCCTGGCCATCAGACATCACAAAGTACCCTGGCCATCAGACATCACAAAGTACCCTGGCCATCAGACATCACAAAGTACCCTGGCCATCAGACATCACAAAGTACCCTGGCCATCAGACACTACAAAGTACCCTGGCCATCAGACATCACAAAGTACCCTGGCCATCAGACATCACAAAGTACCCTGGCCATCAGACATCACAAAGTACCCTGGCCATCAGACATCACAAAGTACCCTGGCCATTAGACATCACAAAGTACCCTGGCCATCAGACATCACAAAGTACCCTGGCCATCAGACATCACAAAGTACCCTGGCCACCAGACAGTACCCTGGCCATCAGACATCACAAAGTACCCTGGCCATCAGACATCACAAAGTACCCTGGCCACCAGACAGTACCCTGGCCATCAGACATCACAAAGTACCCTGGCCATCAGACATAACAAAGTACCCTGGCCATCAGACATCACAAAGTACCCTGGCCATCAGACATCACAAAGTACCCTGGCCATCAGACACTACAAAGTACCCTGGCCATCAGACATCACAAAGTACCCTGGCCATCAGACATCACAAAGTACCCTGGCCATCAGACATCACAAAGTACCCTGGCCATCAGACATCACAAAGTACCCTGGCCATCAGACATCACAAAGTACCCTGGCCATCAGACACTACAAAGTACCCTGGCCATCAGACACTACAAAGTACCCTGGCCATCAGACATCACAAAGTACCCTGGCCATCAGACATCACAAAGTACCCTGGCCATCAGACATCACAAAGTACCCTGGCCATTAGACATCACAAAGTACCCTGGCCATCAGACATCACAAAGTACCCTGGCCATTAGACATCACAAAGTACCCTGGCCATTAGACATCACAAAGTACCCTGGCCATCAGACACTACAAAGTACCCTGGCCATCAGACACTACAAAGTACCCTGGACATCAGACATCACAAAGTACCCTGGCCATCAGACATCACAAAGTACCCTGGCCATCAGACATCATAAAGTACCCTGGCCATCAGACACTACAAAGTACCCTGGCCATCAGACACTACAAAGTACCTTGTTCATCAGACATCACAAAGTACCCTGGCCATCAGACATCACAAAGTACCCTGGCCATCAGACATCACAAAGTACCCTGGCCATTAGACATCACAAAGCACCCTGGCCATCAGACACTACAAAGTACCCTGGCCATCAGACATCACAAAGTACCCTGGCCATCAGACATCACAAAGTACCCTGGCCATCAGACATCACAAAGTACCCTGGCCATTAGACATCACAAAGTACCCTGGCATCAGACACTACAAAGTACCCTGGCTATCAGACATCACAAAGTACCCTGGCCATCAGACGTCCCTAAGTACCCTGGCCATCAGACATCACTAAATACACTGACCATCGTCTCACACGAAGCCTGTGGTCAGTTCAAGAGGTCAGTGTGAGTGTGAGTGGGTAATGAAACTCGTGAACCACCATTAGTGTGAGTACGTGACGTCGGCATCGATGACCGGCACTGCTTGTTGGAGTGAGTTAACACGGGAAGACCCGGTGGGTAATAAGATCTTCCGACATCATTGAAGATGATCTACGCGGGGCGCTGAAAGGGTTCCAAACAGCAAGGTCATTTTCAATAAGACCTTCCAACTTAATAAAGATAATTTACAAGCGCTGGCGAAAATGATTTCCAACATGTTTTCTGTTTTAAGACAATTTTTTTTTTGTTTAAAAAAAAACATAGATGCGTCAAAACAGAATCTGCGTCATTACAGAATCGTAACGAGGTTATATCTTCTGCGACAGTTGTTAGGAAGGATCTATATAGGGTTTCGGGATGTCAGAAAAACATAGACGCTGCCTTCCAATTTGATCGAAGGCCATTCACAAAAGACAGTGAAATCTTAAAAACAGACTTCAATTTTTTTTTAGCTTTTATATTGGTTTTATAGAGGTTAGGATATATTTAGAATTCAATATATTTTATGTAACCATTTATAAATTAATTTTTAAAATCTAATTTAAAATTATATAGTTAAATTTAAAACACGTTTACATTCTAAAACAGCATTATTTTAAAAATAAAAAATAAACGAGTTCCTCCCACCCCCACCAGACTACAACACGAGAACCATCCACTCAGCCTATAATCAGAAGACCCGCTGAGCAATGGGGCCACAAGAGCAAAACTAGCGTCCCCCGTTGTACTGAAGCTGACAAGACGTACAGCAAATCAATACTGGGTGTCTTTAATTTGACACGACCCCCCTGCTCCGTGGGATGGTTCTCCCAGTCCGGGCAAGAGAGAAACATCACTTCTTGGTAACAGAATCAACGACGCCGGAGTTGATAAATCCCATCCGCTTGTTCGATTCTTTAGCCAATTACAGAGTATAAAAGAAGTGATAGAAATAGATTATCTTTAAAATTAAAAAAAAAAAAAACTTGAAACAGTTGCTGCAATGAAAAATAAATTTAGAGTGTGATGGGTCGAAGCTATGGCTAGCTTTGATAAAGCTGATTATTAAAGGGATTTAACTCCGATTTAGCGGGAGACAAGCCGGATTAAGGGCAATAACTCGCATTGCGGTTACAGGGAACATGAAAATTCATTCTGGTCTTCTGATGTTAAAAATTGTGTGGTGTCCAATTACAATTCAATAATAAAATACAAACAATTACAATTTTAGAAAAGATATACGGTGAAAAATGTAAAAATTAAAACCTAAGAGGGGACAACATGTTTATTTGGTGTTGTGTATTCTGATCCTCGACTAAAATTGATCAGTTGTGAGCTATCAAAAAAGAAATAAATTAATATAATGTCTTTTAATCTGACTCAACCGCGCACAAGTTAAAGAGATGTGTATCACAAAATATGTTTTTTTAACATTCGCAAAATATTCCTTAGAATAAAAATCTTCTGTCAACTACCTCAACAGGAAGAAATACTTTTCAAAACTTTTTTTCTTAAAATTATATTAGTTACCAATGCCTATATCCCTATACAAAGAAGAACTTATTTGCCACTTAAAACCTTGGTATTCTATGGTGATAAAAACTATTCAAATGCAAAAAAAAATTAGGCAAAAATGAAAAAAACATGTGTATATAAGGTAGATTACACTTTAAAACCAGCTGCATAATAATCTGTTGTGGATTACGCCCACTACAAAGTGACGATAGGTATGTGTGTCTATGGTAGATTAAATCAATCGATTGTCACATTTATAATGTTAGACTCCGCACTACCGCCTACCAGATTCCAGTTATTTGAATCATGTCTACTTTGATAACAACATACCATAACCCAACATTAACACCAAGCATCAACTGCAGCAATCATAGGTTGAAAATATGTGACAACACACAAGATTGTATCGATATGGTGGAAGTTACTACTGAAGGTTATACTGAAACTCTTCTTACTGTAACATATTTTCATAGTGAGAAATCTATCGTATTGTTTTAATGTTATTGTTGCATTTTTAGTACTAGCTTTATTCAGTTACAATAGTAGTATACGGAAATGAGAGGGAGGAAATTTAAAACAAAAGCAATGTAAGTTTTGTTAGATTGCATACACACAGATAATGTTTTAATTAAACAATGAATCCAGTACAACTACAAACAAGATTTGTATCAGGTAGGTGTGTATATATGTATCACGTAGGCGTGTGTATATAGAGCGGGGGTGGGAGGAATGCTTCACAACAGCGGGTACGCGAGCAAGTAGTCAGTAAATAAGGATGAACCATCTGTTTACATTACGAGTTGGGCAGGTATAATAACAAGCATGATTGTGTTAGTGCGGCGCTGGGAGGTGAAAATACCAGATGTGTGTTGTCCCTTAACTCAGGTAAGTACCAGCGCTAACACTAACATACACACCCATCAGCATAGTTTGGTGTTGTAGTCAACTAAATACCGTACAGTACAAAAAACAAGAGGGGGGATAGGGAGGTAGTTGTAAAAACTCAGGTAGAACGTGTAGACTCTATGTAGGCTAGTAGGTAGTCCAAACTGAAATTAACTATTGATTGCAGACTTCTGGAGTGAGTATGTCATGAAAGAACTTTTAATTGTAAGGTCTATGCCACAAATGTTATAAAAATATCTCAATAAATAAAAAAGTTATGCGATTTTTAAAAAAGCAAAATTTGGTAAAAAACTGATTTTCAAAAAGTGCCATTTTTGAGAACCCATATTTTTTAAACTAAATAACATAGAAGTGTGGAAATTGGTAAAGTTGCTGCAAAGTTTGTAATATATATGCCCAATTTTTTTCAGTCATCTAAAATGAGTCTTTCTAAGGTAAAAAAATAATTGAAAATGACAAAAATGCGTTTTGGTCACTTTTATTTTCATAAAAAAAAAAATTCATTTTTTTTTTTTTGCTTTGGAATAACTCTAAAATTATTGTGTTGGTAACATCGACGTGGAAAAATGTGTTAATTATTTTCAAAAATCACATGAGTTAAAATATTATTTTAAAAAATACCACAGTTATCTAGTGCAGGAGAAACAGAATCAAAATTTAGTAGAGTAAATGTAATGTAATGTAGTTTAATAAAGACGTGATGCCTACAAGTGATGCAGCAGTTGATGCCACATGCTTTGGTTTCTTTTCAAACCTGATAACTGTTTTGGGGGAACAGTTTTGGAGGAACATCTTTGTACGTCTTGTTTCCCTCAACCTTGATCTTGTGGAGCATCAAGAGTAAGTAATATGTTTTGGGAATTGTAGGGGGGAGGGGGAAGTGGGGTCTTGGCCTTCTTCCCTTCCCTTATAAGGAAAGTTCTGGATAGGCCACCGTAAATGTCTCCAGCTATGGAACGAACAATTGATTTAGTGATTAATAAAATATAATTAAATTTACTACCAGCCTATTGTGTAGGCCTACTATTTGTCCTATGACTATAACTGGAAACATATGAAAAAGCCTGAAAACACCTTTTTGTTAAAAGTAATTATATTTTATATATATTTTTAAGAGTAATTCTACTGAATGAAATTTGAAATAATCGTTGCTTGTCCCACAATGGTTGAGATATCCAATAATGAAGATGCCGTACTGTGGTTCTCATCATCCTATAGGACAACTTAACTGTCCTTCATTGTTACTATTATATGCATATAAAATAAATAAATAATGAGAAATACTACTAGTACTACTTACACTTACAACTAATATAACATTTAAAACTAAGTCACAACATGTAGAATCTTAATAAATTGCACCACCATCTAAAAATTGATCTGGTATATTTTACTACGGAGACTGGCGCAGACCATTTCACATTATTTA
Source organism: Physella acuta (assembly GCF_028476545.2). Classification (NCBI taxonomy): domain Eukaryota; kingdom Metazoa; phylum Mollusca; class Gastropoda; family Physidae; genus Physella; species Physella acuta. The sequence continues at coordinate 171,948 of NW_026731556.1, forward strand.
GCAGGGGAATCAGAATCATAGTGCACAACAGAAAATAAAAAAATTAATCACATTAGTCCTTAAAATTTAGTGTCTTTTGTTTTAAATAAATCAATAAAAATGTGTAGTTATTTTAATTATACATTTCTTTTGTGTTTCATTAATATTTTATAAGTATTTAACCTTCGTTCCCTGTAAATAATTGAGTTTGTCCACATAGTTACCAGGATCGTCTGGTGGCCATTTTGAATTTGTCGATTCATAATTTTGACGTGATAGTCCAGATAAACTGCAGTAATACGACCCTATCATTAATCCTGTTCGATAGATTTTAAAGAATTAGTAAACACTAGCATCTAATAGTTAAGTGCATCCATATTTTAAGTCCCTAGAATGTCCTGAATTAAATAGCTTCACGTCTAAACACACCCTGTGTACAAGCGTAGTTCACACGCAAGAAACCGTGGACTATTAGAGTTCAAATTTACATTAATAACGTGTACTAATTAAACCAAACTGACATTCAAACTTAAAATTCATTTATTAAAATGGAAATGAAAATTTTAAAATGGTACTTACAACTTGTTTGAAGGCTCTAGCAAGGGTAAAATCCGTTTAGCATCATCGGTCGTCAACCTTTAAAACCGTTCGGCGAGCAACTTACTCGGGGCTGAAAGTCGACTCGAGGGTTATATGTTTATTGGGGGTACGGCTTCGCGACCGTAAATCAGAAATACTTGAATTTACAACACAAAGTAGTTATAAAACTGAACTTTACATCGGTGTAAAAATTGAAACAGAATTAGTTTGTTTCCGTGTATATATCGTCATTTAAAGTTTAAAATCTGTATTTTTTAAATGAAATAAACAAGTTATTTTTTCAATTTATACATCAAACGATAGCCTAGAATTCGATCTTTAAAATGACATTAAGATTATGCTTCTACGATGCTTCGTCGCGAAGCCGCGACCAAATAAAACAGTGTGGGGTCGATCGGTACACGCAAAACGGTGAAATTTGTTGACGTAACTGATACTTTTCAAACAAATATAAAACACATTCAAACATGTGTTACAGATATAAAAATACCAGATTACGACAGATAAAGACTTAAACTTTATTGACATATAATTTTTATTCTTATAGGACAACTAGAAGTAGTGAAATTTTTTTTTTGAAAACCGCAAAAACTGACCCTAAAACGCACTTTTTCGCCAGTTTGGACTACCTAAGGCTAGTGTCGGCACCTAATCTTAAATCAAACCTAATCCTATTCCTACCATTTCCTGAGCCAACTTACAAATAAACTGTAGTCCCTAATATGATCCTAACATTGGAACAAACTGAGTGAAATCTTGACTCAGCACCGTATTGAAGCTCCAGTATTTTGGGTAGTAGCAAGAAAAACAATATAATTGTCTTTTTTCTTCATCTTCTCAAGAGATTCGCGTCTATTGATTTCTGCATACAAAATGACCACATGTTGGAAACTACAGGTCTTGGTGCATGGGGGGGGGGGAGGGAAGGGGTCTGTAATTTTGTGACAATATGGGATGAGGGGGAGGGGTGAAGGTTTACCCCTCCCTCCTCAAAAATAGTTTGACGTTACTTTTGCAATTTTGAGAGGGGGGGAGGCTGAGGTGTGACGTCATTTTTAGGCTTTTTGTGACGATATGTGACGGAGGGGAGGGGATGTAATCGACTACAAAAAAAATTAACAACCCACTCTTTCACACACACACACACACACACAATTAAGAAATTATAATTATATCGTTTTTGCTGAAGTTGCGCAAAAAAAAAAGGGGGGGGGGGTTAAAATAAGCGAAATGCAAACTTAGAATCAAAGAGTAGTTTCTTATACGTAGGGTACCATCCACAGTTGTTCTCAGCTAAATGAACTGATACATTATTCAGTCCTTCTTCTCATGCAAGCAAAACATGCTTTCACGGCTGGTGAAAAAAAAATCGAGTGAAATGTTGCTCTTTTGGTTAGATTACTGTTGACCTGTACGGAGCGCTTCGGTGATATTAGAGATGAGCAACACTACATTAAGGATACAGGAACTGACCAACACCACTTTAAGGATAGATGGGATGACCAACGCCACTTTAAGGATACAGGGGCTGACAAACCCCACTTTGTCAACATTGCTTAAAGTATACAGGGGCTGTACAACATCATTTAAAGGACAGAGGGTCTGGCCAAAATTGCTTCATAACAATTAACACAGATGCGTAGCGAGGGGGGGGGCGGGGGGACATATGTCCCTGGGCGCCGACTTTACGGGGGCGCGGGGCGCCAAATTAAAAGTTTGAGGGGGGGGGGGGTGCAAATGAAAAGTTCGAGGGGGGGGGGCGCAAATCGAAAGTTTGTCCCCGGGCGCCGGGATGGGTCGCTACGCCTCTGAATTAACATAAAACATGTTTAGAATTCTTGCAATAAGTCTCTATAAAAACAAAATTATATACCTAGAACACGCATGCTTTTAATCAGTCTGGCAAATATATCTGGTTTTCAATTAGTTTATTAATTAAGAAATATGTCATTAGAGGAAAAGGACAAACAATTTCAACAGTTATATTGTTGTGCCTACTATTAAGTAAATACAAACACAAAACACTAAGTAGAGATTATTGTGTCTACAGTACCGTGTACTACAGATCAGATACAAGGAGACTAAATGGTCTCTTAAAAACCTGGAAATAGAGGGACAGAGCGGACAAGTGTTGGTAGCTGGTAAAGGTATGTTTACACTTGAAATCATTTCGTTTAGCAGTGGTGGTTTGGGTACTGGTCGTTGCGGGTACGAGTTTACTCTGCGTTCAGTGGGGTGGAAAATAAACCTGGTGAGAACCGACGGACAGAAGCGACCGATACACGGTCATCAAACTGATATCCAAGCCAGTTAGTCGAAGTTTGCCGTGTTGAGGCTAATGGGAGACACCTCCTGGGCCGGTGATGTCCATAAAGAAAGAATGCCGTAGTAAAATAGGCAAATATGACTTATTTCAAAGCAGTTCTATACATTACATTTTGTTTACGTTAATAATTATATTAAAAAATAAAAATATCACAAGTAGATATTTTACTTTGAACTGTACAAGGTATAGCGTGGAATCATTTTTACTAAAAGCAGATGGTTACAATCGGTAAAAGTAACACATCTATGTCGTTCAGCATCAATCATGTCAAGTCTGGCGCCAGACTAGAGAGCCCCAGGCAGGACTAAAGCAGGTACCTGTACAGTTATAACACCTACAAGACGTCGCTTCCTTTCGTTCACACGGCAAAATGTATTTCTACTTACACACAGACTTCGTTGAGATATATATTATATTATGAATCTAACAAGAATTTGTATTTATGCACCAGGATCATCTTTTATGTTGAACAATTAACAATTAGATTATAGTACAGAGCATTGTATTTGTGGAAATGTTTACAATAACATTTGAAAATGTGAAGACTTATAGTTATATAGAATTTGATCTTGGGGTACTGTCTATAATGTTGCTGACATATAATCATATTCATCAGCTGTCTTGTTACAGCGTACTGAAAACGGGTTGCCACGATATAATATTCATAAAGTTCCAATCAAAGGTTTCTTTCAGACATTTTCTGTGTAGGTTAGGCTAAAGTACGACGTCATTTATGGTGGAAGTTTCGATTTGTGGTGCCCATGTGTGACGATGGGGAGAGGGGTGGAGTGGAAAAATTCACCAAAAAAAAAAAATAGGTAAGTGGAATGTAAGACCAGATGACAAGATAGCTGAAACCATTGCATATCCAAAAACTTTACACGATTTTACTTTCCGGGAGAGGCTGTCTTTGACGTGATACAGAACATCCAGATGAAGGTGGCTGAAAACCTAAGAACGTGTTAGTACGGGTACATACACAGCTCGTGCGAGGGTTAGTTACAGATGACAGTGGGGACAGGTGTTACAATGCAGGTGACAGTGGGGACAGGTGTTACAATAAAGATGACAGTGGGGACAGGTGTTACAATGCAGGTGACAGCGGGGACAGGTGTTACAATACAGATGACAGTGGGGACAGGTGTTACAATGCAGGTGACAGCGGGGACAGGTGTTACAATGCAGGTGACATGGGGACAGGTGTTACAATGCAGGTGACAGCGGGGACAGGTGTTACAATGCAGGTGACATGGGGACAGGTGTTACAATGCAGGTGACAGTGGGGACAGGTGTTACAATACAGGTGACAGCGGGGACAGGTGTTACAATTCAGGTGACAGTGGGGGACAGGTGTTACAATGCAGGTGACAGCGGGGACAGGTGTTACAATGCAGGTGACAGTGGGGACAGGTGTTACAATGCAGGTGACAGTGGGGACAGGTGTTACAATGCAGGTGACATCGGGGACAGGTGTTACAATGCAGGTGACATCGGGGACAGGTGTTACAATGCAGGTGACAGTGGGGACAGGTGTTACAATGCATGTGACAGCGGAGACAGGTGTTACAATACAGGTGACAGTGGGGACAGGTGTTACAATACAGGTGACAGCGGGGACAGGTGTTACAATACAGGTGACAGTGGGGACAGGTGTTACAATACAGGTGACAGCGGGGACAGGTGTTACAATACAGGTGACAGCGGGGACAGGTGTTACAATACAGGTGACAGTGGGGACAGGTGTTACAATACAGGTGACAGCGGGGACAGGTGTTACAATACAGGTGACAGTGGGGACAGGTGTTACAATGCAGGTGACAGCGGGGACAGGTGTTACAATACAGGTGACAGCGGGGACAGGTGTTACAATAAGGGTGACAGTGGGGACAGGTGTTATAATGCAGGTGGGTGAGTACTTACTTTCCGATGGTTTCACAAAACTCGTAGACGTCATCAAAGAGTTTGTCCGAGTCCGCTGCCTCCCCCATGGTTCGGTCTGGCTGAGAGGAGGTGGGTAAGTCTGTTCTGTGGAGTGGGATGTGATACATCAGTTGATAAAGAGCAGGAGGAAGAATAGTTAAGTCTGTACACGTTGTTTAGATTATACGGGTTATATAAAGTTTTGAAATTTAAATAAAAACAACTTTATCCGCGATTTTGGGTGGTAAAGAGCACGACTGCTACTCCTAAAGTTTCGAGTTCGAATCCCGGACTACGAAAGACGTCCTTGAGTCCACTCAGCTCTTATGGGTACCTGACTCAGTGAAAGTAAAGGCGGCTAGGCATAGTCACAAACAGATTAACTCTACTTCGATAGTCCTATTGACAGGCTGATCTAAAAAAGAGGGGGGGGGGGGGGTAACAACAAATAAAAAATCAGTTGGGAAAAAATAATGGAAAAGGTTGACTTGTTTTCAAACAATGCAAAAGGCAGTATATATTCTCCAAAATTTCAGAATAACCAAATATTGGCAAAGTCCGAAATAGACTTAAATTTCAATATTCACTATTTTTTGTTCAAATAAAATTACTCAGCGAACCTCAGAACGTGTTGTCCGTAGAGAGCCTGGGTCGTAATAACCACCCTATATCGTATGACCGAACCTGACCTGCATTACGGGTCACATTACTAGTCACGGGATGGTATACAAAGACCTCACGGGCAAGCTCGGCTGACGAGACACTGTTAAACTGCTGGACTATAAGATTACATTCACCATCACTGTATCCGTATGATTGGCTTTTACCAGCTAGCTAGGCTGACAAGATGGAGTTGAGAGACTGGTTATAATTAGGTTATCGCTGATTACGTTCCACATTACTGGAAGCATTCGATCTACGGCAGGATGGTGACGCCCATGTGATCAGAGGGGTCGATAGACTGGGGTGAACATGTCGTCGTCTGGTGCCATTTTCATATATATATATATATATATATATATATATATATATATATATATATATATATATATATATATATATATATATATATATATATATATATATATATATTGATATATATGTTGATTGTAAGGTACATTTTCCTATAGTGCCGTTTAAAGCCGGCTATAACATCCATGATTGTTATATTGGCCAGGCAATCGTATTGTCATGTTGGCCTTTCAAGGTGGCCAACCAACCGTACAGCAGTTGGCCATTCAATCATACTGTCCAGTTGGCAGGGGAATTGCACCGTTCTGTTGGCCAACCATTCGTAAACCAATGGTTAGTTCGACCAAACAACTGTACTGTCCAGTTGGCTAAGGAATCGCACCGTCCAGATGGCCTACCAATCCTACTGTCCAATTAGCCAAGCATTCGGGACTACCAGCAGTTGTATTCTCATCCAACATGAGTCGATCACACAAAAGAAGGCGGCGGCTGAATCGGTCAAAATGGCCACTTAACGTCAACTCCATGTCAGGGTAAAATGCGAACCAATCGTCTGGCTCGCCTAGCACTCAGACAAGCACTTTGTTAATAAGGTTATTAATGCAAGCGCTCAATAAATATTGGATTAGATGTTTTCATGCTCTTTGTTTGAGCTTCATTTTTTTTATCAATATCTAATAAACATGCTTCAATATGACAAGAGTTCAAAGCTGTTAAAAAAACATCTTAATGATTATTAATGTTCCACTTGTAAAAGACGATGTTTTTGTACTTTCCAACAACATTTAGATATGTGAAACCTGCGTTAATTATTATAATTACTGACCCAAATTTAAGCTTAACCTTATGATCACCAAAGCCATAGGGTTTGAGCACATTTGAACTCCCCACCCCCCAACCCAAATCCATAACGTTATACCACTTCCATAAACCTTTACCCCTGATATTCCATAGCATTTCTAGATGTAAGCTAGTTTATCGAAGCCCCCCACCCTATTTTTTTCGTGTAAAATAATACAGTTACTAAACTCGACTTTAGTTATTTCTTTTTTTATTTAAACAAATTGTCTTGTTCTTCCTCAGACATTTAATTTACAGCGTCAGTTTGCCTTGCCATGTTCGCTTTAGTATTACAGTTTTCATTATCGGCTTGTGAGTACTGATACAAGATTCAGAAAAGTAATACTTCTTTCTGACATGTTCTTTCATAGAGCAGCCTAATGTGTTAAATTAACAGAAAGAAATAAAATTATGTGCGTGTCAATGTTAGTCCATCAATTGAGAACGTGGGTGTTGTTTAAATCAAAAGAAAATGTGAATTAGGTGCTTCCCCTGTATTCGCCGAATATTCATGAGAAATATATAGGTTCCTTTGTACCCAGATAACATGAACAAAACAAGCTGTCAACAGCAATTTAAAAAAGAGAAATAAGATTTACAAGGCCAGAAACAAATCTTTAGTAGAATGTGAACAGGATTGATAATGGCCTGAAACAAACATCAAAATAATAACAAGTTGTCTCCCCTTAACTATGAAAGATAACCCTGTTGTTTAGGAGTTAAATTACATGTTCCACATCTAAGTAATAAAACAGATAAATGTATAATAATTAGATTTTATTTATGCATTAGGGACGGAGTGGTCTAGCGGTAGAGAGCTGGACTGCTATCCCGTAAGTCTCGAGTCGAATCCGGGTTCAAGCCAGAAGACCGTCCCTGAGTCCACCCAACTCTGATGGGTACCAAACTCACGTTATCTCTTCATATGCCGAGGTCAAAGAAACAAGTGAACTCTACTTCACTTGCCCCATAGACCGTCAGGTTTGAAAGGGAAAACTTATTTATGCATTAAGAAAATTAAATGATTGCCTTTAAATATAATAATGCACTATTATTGATATAACTATTATCTATAGCATGGATGGCTATGAGTATAGTAAAATGTGTGCTGGAAAGTTTGGGGATTTGTAGGCCCTTTCGTAATAAATCTATATATTATAGTCTTACAAAGGATTAGGCCTACATAATTTTAGTCAATAGAGAGGCTCACTAACATTAAATATACAATGGTAGACACATATTGCTAAAAGTGGTAGTGTTTATCATTTGCAATTCAACACCTTTACAAGAGTTGTTGAGCAACTCACACATTCAGAATTTGTAGTTATATATATATAAAAAAACTGCCTAACAAAAAAAAATGTTTAGTACTTTAATTATTTTTTAAAATGTAAGCAACATCTAATTAAGTCAAAGTTCATATCAAGTTTTGGTGATTAATAAATAAATCTCTTTAGTAGAAGTGGGTTAAGTTTCAATAGCTATGTTCCACCTAGGTAAATACAAGGTTAATGGTAAATATTTTATTTATGTTAATTAAATCCTATTTAAAAAAACAATCACTGAATTCACTATATAATTGTATAGCAGACTGCTGAATGTGGAAAATAAGCTGAAATGATGTTGTATTGACCAGCTGGTACTCAAAAAGAACTATTGTATTGAAATAAATTCTAGTTTATCTAATGATTGGTAAAATGATTTGGCTCAAGCTCCTAACATATCTTTTCAAAGATTAAATGTTTGTAAGGATTACTATCATGCCTGATAGTCTGACAGGACAGATGAAGTTGAGTTAAATGTTTCTTCAAAGTGATAAAGTATACAAGATAAAGGAGGTAGTGTGATCATCACAGTGTGAAGTCACTTTTTCCATTTTGAGCTTTCTGAACCAAATTACTTCAGGCATCCATTCATAATTGCAGAGATGAGGAACGGGGGGGGGGGGGGGGGGGGGGGGGGTAAGGCGGCAGAAACATTATTTTAAACAGTATGAAATATGTATTCAAAAGTAATCTATTGTTATTAAAACACAGGAGCTTGGTGGACATAGAGGAAAATAAAGGACTATGGATTGAGAATTGAACACAAGACTTTCAGGTTAGCATGTACTCAACCACTCCATCTCATAATCAAAAGGACTCATGATCACAGCAGCCTTTTCTATCCAATATAAAAACAAACCACCTTTAAAACACAATACATAGGCTTGCATTAAATGATTTAATTACAATCCTGTAAATATTTTTGAAAATCTACTTATGTTTAAATTTTTGTTAAATGAACTGAAAAATCTCACCAAATTAATAATTATAAACTTTGAGTTTAAAATATTCTGTTTAATTAGCCTTTTTATTGTTAACAGGCTTTGATTTGTTACTACATGATTAGTTGTGTGAATGTATGCAAGTACAGAAAATAATTCAGTCAAGATTACATTTTTTAAATAGAATCATTACGTAATAACATGATCCTACATGTTTGTTCTTTTATTCCCCAAATATTATTATTTTAGTATTTTAGGCTGCAAAGAAACATTAATTTTGGAAAAACAAACAATTAAGAATATAACTGAGACAAACCAGGCTTAAATAAACCGGGAGTGATCTCCCCAAAACTTTCTCGAATATTCTTATATAAAATAACAGGGAATGGGAACTCGGGCTATAGACATGATTTTTAATCCATTTTAAATACTTAAAGCTTTAAAAATAGAATAAAATCTCGTAGACAAAAGAATTGCACACCGAGTGAACTAGTGAGCGCCAAATAAAAAAGTGCACAATAGCGCGCAATATTATTAGTACTTTAAAAATTTACTTTAGTTTTTTGAGAAATCGGAAGTAGCGTAAATTACTACTTCCGGTCAACGGAAATTATTCAAAATTTAACAGAAGGTAGAGAATTAGATCTTTTACTTACATGTGAGATTTCATTAATCTATCTGAAATAGTACTCAAGTTATAGGCTTTTGAAAAATTCAAAGTAGGAAAAGTACCACTTCCGGTTATCGGAAATCGCTCAAAAGTTGATACGGATCTACGATTTTGATAAAATACTTATATATGAAATTTCATCAACATAGCTGTAACGGTACTCAAGTAATCGTGTTTACACACGGACACACACACACACACACAGACATACGGACAGAATTGCAAAGCCCAGTTTTTCAGACTGGATTACGCATAAAACCTCTTAATTTTGATTAATCTGGATTGATAATTTTTGCCCGATTAAAATAAGTCCTCTATACTTCGGATGTGATGAAGGACTGAGGTGTAATACGGTGAAAATTGTTAAAATTTCAAGTGATTTTTGTGCACGATTACAATACTTTCTCTATACTTCGTATATACGAGAAAGTAAAAACATCAAAAATTTTTGTATTAACTTAAAGGTTATTCTTGACTGAAATAAAAAAAATCATTTCTTTCTTCAACACTGTATGCACATTTTTTTACTGTCGATTTTATTTTTTTAAGCAATTTTAGAAATAAGTACTGATTTCAAATTAAACAGTTCACTTATACAAGTAAAATAAGAGTTATCAGATCATTGTAGGAATGTTGGGATAGAGAGGGCAAGAAAATGTCACAATTAGTTTTCAGCTAGCTTTAAAATTTACTAAAAGTAAAAGACCTTTGTTTAAACCTTATTGATATTTATTAATGTAGATGTGGATGCGTTTGTTAGTTTAATACTAATTATGCAAGAGGTCTATCCTTTTAATTACTAAGTGACAAAGTAGATGACTGAACACTACAGGCTTATACTTTATTAATCTTCATAATACAGTATTGTACAATACATACTAATAATACTTCACTAACTGTGGGACTATTTTTTGAAAGCATATACAATAATTTGTGTGACCTACTCAGCCTGTATTAAGTAACAAAAGGCTTGTACTTGTACAAGAAACAATTTAGCTGAGACTACTGTGTTTTATTAGCATATTTTTTTTAAAGCTGTTGCTAATAATAAAAAATGTAATAAAATCTATCACAGTGGGAAATTATTTTTTTTAGATCTATATTATTTTCTTCTTTCTTCCTCTTCATTCTTAAATAATAGTCATGTTGGACGGGATTTCCTCCAATACAATTAAGTATTACATGTCAGCTTGTTATGGTGCATGTAGGCAGTTAACTCACATTACAGCCTGCTTTTTGGATTTGTTTCCACAGCCTTTGTCTATCCAAAGAACAAACTACAAGGCAGCAGTTGTTTAACTTTGAAATTTTTAGCCACTCACAGACAGTCCAGCAAGTCCTTGTTTACTTTTTCTTGTGAGTCTATTGTTTACTATAAAGTGACAACTCGGAGGAATATTATTTCCCCCAGAGTTACTCTGGCCGGCAGAAGATGCAATAAACAATGACTTTAACAACTGTGCAATGTGCGCAAATTGAATAGTATTAATAGCTGCACAATGGCTTCAAATTATCCTTTCTATAGCTGCGCAATGAGATCAAATGACCTTCTAAGCCTTATTCTTCTGACAAAATAATCTCTACTGTGTGGTTGAGCAATGCGCTGCGGGCGGGTCATCAGGGGTTATGGGTTTATAGTATATAGTTATAGTATATCAAGTAAAGAAATCTAATCTATAAATTAAGTATAACAAAGTTTATATTTAAATCTATTTTAATAGCTTATTTAAATCTACTATTTAATTATTTATTGTGTTAACTCATCAAGACAATACACAGGCCTAAATAGCGAACATTTAGATGACAAGAAAAACCGGGTAATTGTAGCGCTATGCACAGGCACATTCTGGCTAGAATCTGTCTATTTAGTAGTATATAGAATTAGAATCTAGACTAGACGCTATATCTAGATCTTGAAATGTCATGTCGCGAGCCACATGCAGCTCTTTGATGTCAGGGATGTGGCTCGCCAGTTCCATAATAATTATATTATTTTCATAACTAATAAAAATAATATACTTTAAAAAAAACTTTTAAGAAGATAAAAACAATGAGAATTGGTGAAGTAGAGCGTATACAGACAGCTGCCACCTGCTTGCGCACAAAGCCCAGAAACACAACTGTGCTGTGGCCAGCCCTGTTGCAGTGGTACCGTGCTTTCCACTACCGAAGTGCAATTTTTTTGTTGAATATTTTCAATAGTAATTATTATTTTATGCAGAAGGCATTTTTTATGTGTCAGTGTGCATTAATTTCACCTTAGTGACATAGATTTTTTAGTTATTAGCTTCTGAATTGGGTAGGATAGTGCTATAGTTATATAATTTGAATTTATTATCCTAGCAAAAATACTTTATGTTTTATGCGAAAACAGGTGTATATTTTTATATGCATAAATAGTATTTCATACAAAAACCCATTTAATTTAACCCTAATTCCTAACCATAAATAAAACTAATTGAGTTTACAATATTACTAACAACCTACCACACCTATTATTGGACAAAGAAAACTGGGAAATATTGTAAATTTTAATTTTTGGCTCTTCCGCCTCAAAAGGTTGCCAACCCCTGGGCTAGGGCATTTGAACCTAAAGTTACTTTAGTAAAGTATTCTAAACTCTTAACGTTGACATGTAGGCCTAGAGTAGTTTTGCACATTTTCTATAAATTTTTATAATTTACGTGTGTTTATAATTTTAATAAAAACCTGGTATGATTGAAGATACTGATGTCCAATAATAGGTGTGGTAGGTTGTTAGTAATATTGTAAACTCAATTAGTTTTATTTATGGTTTGGAATTAGGGTTAGGCCTAGGTGTATGGCATATGATATGATAGGACTAGGATTGGGGGTTATGGATAGGGTTAGGTAGCAGTTAGTGTTAAGCTTAACAACATCATTGATTCATTAGCAAGATGTGTGTCTTTTACCAGTTTACTAACTCAGTAGGCCTAACCACCCCCTTTTTTAAGAAGATTCTATTATCGGACACAGGTTAAAAAAAATTACCCCAAAACTGAGTCTAGATCTCTGCATTATAACTTAATTAATTAAATTAGTAGGCCGAAATTTCGGCAAAAAAGTGGGAGGGCGGGCAAATGTGTTGTTTTTTTTTTGTTGTTTTTTTTTTGTGTAACCAGACACCCGCGGTAGTCATTCATTGATTCATTTCATTTTCAACTGAGTAGTAGATTTTCTAACTATTTTTGATAATAGAAGAAAGTTTACCTTGCTTCAGAAATATTAAAAGAAAGAAAGTAGATCTAGATCTATATATCCAAAATTTGAAATATAAATAAAATATATTTGAGCACTTTGAGCAATGTTAATAATAGTTTAAGCTAAGCCGAACTTCAAAAACTATTCATGAAAGTTTTTTTTCATTCGTTTCTTACTGCAAAAGCTATAACCGGAAGTTTTGATAAATTATTGTATTGTAAGGTCTATTGCCGATTGTTCCATTTCATACTGGTCCAATCAATTAATAACGTGCAGCAGGTGTTATCATTTGACTAATTAAAGAATGTTTGTTGTTTGAGCGTAGAGTCGGGGGGGGGGGGGGGGTGGGGGGAGGGGGGAGGGCGGGAGATGAGGTTCATATGTCTCCGGACGCCGACCCTAGAGGCGCCAAAATAAGCTCATTCAGCTGCTTTTTTAAAATTATAATTATTAAAAATATATGAGGGGGGGGGGGGGGGGCGCCAAATTGAAAGTTTAACGCCGGGCGCCGGGAGGGGTTGCTACCCCTCTGTCTGTTGCCATTAATTATAAATAAAATTTTAAAAATCAGATAACTAATTTAAATATGTGATTAGCGATGTGAAGAAAACAAGGAAGGCCTAATTATTTTTATTTAAATCGGTGTCCGCGGCCAACTTTCGCCGTCGTCCCCCAAAAAATATATACTAGACTACCCACTATCCTTTGGATAACTGTGGGTTAAGGGGGTCATTCATAAATAACGTCAAACTTGTTGAGCCATTTACATCCCTCTCTCTCTCTCCCAATGTTTCACATCGTCATAAAAAGTCAGATCCCCACATCTAAAGAGGTCACATTTAAGAAAACATGTTTTTGTCTTTCAAAATCACCTATTTCGGCTGAACTCTACTTCACTTGTCCAGTGTACCGCCTCATCTAAAAAGCAACTTTGTCATATCACATCTATATAGAATGAGTTACACCTCAGTTTAAATGTATTTTTTTTCTTTTGAAAACATCGATTTCTTTCTATAAAATGTAGGATGCCGCTGTTTTTATCAAATTTTAGCTAATGTAGAATGTAGGAGAAGGAGACATAACCGGAAATTTGAATATGAAGCTCAAGGCGAGGCACCACAAAATCCCAAACAGAAACTCTATTAGAATTCTACTTCATTAGCTTGGACATGGCTAATAAAATCTAGTTACGAGAAGTTCCAACAATTTAAAATAACATAATATTCTATTTGGCTTCCTTTATGATATATTTAATATCAAATAAAAGTCACCTGTAGATATACTTATTGAGTGCAAACTTTCAGGAACGTCGTATACACAGCGCTAATAAAGATATTGATGCTGATGATCTTTGCAATTAGCTTCAAGTAGTAGCTCGAAAGCTTTTAATTTAAGACCTATGTTACAATCAGATGTGCTTCTCTATATAGTACAACAAAAATTGGCATCCATTTCAATACAATGTGACTACACTTCGACACTGTAAGTGAAGGAATTAGTTAAATAATTTTCGAGGAAGAAGGCACGAAAAATTAAATTTTGATTTTTGTAACGTTTATACAATTGATAATAAACTTATATGTCACTTTGAATTTATTGTTTTCTTATAAATATTTTCAAAATTACTTTGTGTGAAAAGGGGTGTTTTAATAAGTTTTGCCTAGGACGCTAAATAACGCAAGGATTAATTGTTAAAACTAATGTGAAAATAATAATACTTTCCTATTCTTTTAAATACCCTCCGTAAAAGTTTTGAAGGTCACATTAAAACATAAAGTAAAATTACGCCAAATATTATTTTTGATTAATTGAATTATATCCTCATTTAATTAACTGATTCTATTGCTAAGAAACAAATATTTATATCAAACAGCGCTGCGCGCGGGTGGCGGTCGCACGTCCCGTATGTATGCGCAACAAACTTTCAAAATAAAACCTGTGATTCACTTAATCTGAATCAGAGTCATAATAATTATGCCACCTCTGTGATTAACCACCGAGTTATCATCTTGTGTTGGAATTTCATATCAATTGATGAAATATTTTGTATTATTTAGCATAATCTCCGCAATCATAAAATAAAATCTTGTTTTAATTAAATTATATCCTAATTTAACCTATTCGAATGTTACCTAATAGAAACAATAAACAGTTATACCATTAAAGCTAGAGCCGAAGCTAATAACGCATTAAAACTCAATTATTTATAGTGTTTTTGTAGGCCTAGATATTACATCTAGAATCGAGTTTCTCCGACAGACCTGGCAGACCTAGCAAGCAGCTTAAGTCTATTTATCACTTGTGTTCTCGAATTAGATTGTTGACAATAGTGTTGGAACCAAATAGAAAAAAAACCAGTTATATCATTAAAGCTATTGCCGATAGCTAATAATGCATTGTTACGCATTGTAACGCATTAAATTAAACACTGCGCGTGACAAAAATTAACACATTGTAAAACCATCTTTGTTTTAAAGCGGAGCTCTAATCCTAGACCTAAGTTTAAATTT
Source organism: Physella acuta (assembly GCF_028476545.2). Taxonomy (NCBI): domain Eukaryota; kingdom Metazoa; phylum Mollusca; class Gastropoda; family Physidae; genus Physella; species Physella acuta. The sequence continues at coordinate 187,253 of NW_026731556.1, forward strand.
CAATTCGGCTTCATTCTTACGGCTTCTTACACGCTGTCCACATATAAGTAGATATTTAAGGCATGAAATAGTCCCGTAGAAAAACTCAATTATTTTTTTAATAGTTATTTTTGGTTTGGCTTTATATTACACAATCAACTTAAAAAAACAGTTGAATCTGATCGTAAAACCTTGTAGTCGATTATTTCCTTAACTATGGTTATGTATCATTCAATATTGCTGCTTAAAATTACCTTGTCATTTTTTTCTACCTATTTGGCGCCCCACAATGGTCTGATCACGAAGCCTAGAATCACACGAAGCTGCTAGCCCGATTAAATCTACTTTGTTTGATTGGGGGTTATCCATAAATGACGTCACACTCATAGGGGGTGGGGGGTCCGTAATTTTGTGACGATGTGTGATAAGGGGGAGGGGGTTCAGATGTTGCGACGTAACATTTTTGCATTATAAAAAAGCAATGTTAGAAAACGAATTTTAGACGTTATTCCGCTTTTTAGATAACTGTTTTAATAAATTGTAATAGTTTAGACAAGATTTTGGAAAAATATCGATGTTTTAAAAAAAAATCAACTGCAATTTTGAGGGGGGTTGTAGGTTGAGGTGTGACGTCATTTTAGGGGCGGGGGGTCTGGCTTTTTGTGACGACGTGTGACGGAGGGGAGGGGGGAGGTAAAAATCGTCTAAAAAAGCGTGATGTCATTTATGGATGACCCCTTGAGAGAAATGTAACTTTTTATCACGCGGAACTAGCTATGTCGTTTCTAAACAAAACTGGTTTGATAACTCGTACTTCCTCATTTAATACATTTGGTTTCTAGCAAAGGTATGGCGTTGGGGGGGGGGGGGGTTACTTTTTTTTTGTTTACTAGCTAATTGAATAATTTTAATATGCCTATGATATAAACAATAAAACGTTCACTTAAGTAGTAAAAATCAAGAAGTCGATAGGAAAGTTAAAAAATTACTATAGTATATACGAGAAAATTTAGAGGCCCATAAAATCGGGGCCTCTTGCTTCTGCCATGTTAGCCCTGATCCCTCAATCTGCCAGCGTGTTTTACTGACATATGCCTGTGTGCATACATGGTGTGTGCGATAATAGGTCGGGTAAGTAGGTCACCAACCAGTTATATGGCTCATGTAGGTTTTATTGAGCCGTAGAACTGGTTGGTGACCTACTTACCAGCCCTATAATATCATAGTCATTAACTTAGGGGTCAAGGTTAGAACTTGGAGTTTAGTATCCGAACATAAACAAGTAACGTGGGTACGACAAATCTGTATGTACTTTGTTCTTCATAAAACTGTTTAGACAATTTGTTTGATTGTGTTTACGATTTACGACAGTTTTCACCATATTTCTGTGTAATATGTCTACGGTTGTAGATTTTTAATATTTTGGATTTCTTAAAAGTCTAACAAACAAGGGCTATAGAAAGTATCACCCAAAACATCGCTAAACATTGAAACGGGACAATTTAAAAAAAAAAATCTCTTTTTATTTTCTTCCTTATTTGTGACAAAACTGATATAGATCTAGCCTTCATTTATGGACTTTGATCAAATAGAAAATTCCAACAATTATGTGTTTCATTGATCGAATAGACAAAGCTTGAGCATTGAGGGCCATTGTGCATTGTTGTTTTTTTCACGCAAATTAGCTGTACGCTAAATCAATAGATCAGAAGAATGATCACACTGTAAGTTTTGTGACGTTAATTTCGCGTCAGCTAAAGTGTCAGAGCGTGTTGACTGTTACACTGTCGCACGCAATTCTCTGTGTTCAAGTCCTAACAAGGTCACGTGATCGTGTGTTGTGTTTGGTGAATAGACCTCTGTCATACTAGGGCCAACTGTAGACCGCCAGCCGGATTTATTTGTAGACAACGCCATACTGATTTATAATGCAGCCTACTTGACAGTTAATTAAGGTTAAGTTGACCCAAGTCGGCATTTCTATTACCTAAAAACGTAATAGCTTAGACGCCCGGTGTATGGGTGGGCGTCTTCAATGACTCCCTGACTTGGAAGTGTTATTTTGTTTGTCGTAAGGGGGTGGGGGTGGGGGGGTGGGTGGGGGGAGGAGGGGGGAGAGAGATTGTCACCTGATATTAATTAAACCAGTATTGTCGAAAGAGGGGGCACTAAAAGTTAGACTGATATTTACAAAATCTCTTTTATTAATATTGTTGTTGTTATTATTATTATTATTATTATTATTATTATTATTATTATTATTATTATTATTATTATTATTATTATTATTATTATTATTATTATTATTATTATTATTATTATTATTATTATTATTATTATTATTATTATTATTATTATTATTATTATTATTATTATTATTATTATTATTATTATAGTTATTATTATTATTATTACTATTATTATTATTATTATAAAAAATCGCATATTGGTATTATCAAAAGTGTATATTTTTATTGGTACTTCTAGTATTCTTTTATTTACAACTAAAATTCGGGCTCTTAAACTCCAAAACGTGTATTTTTACCTTTTGTACATTAAAATCACTATAAAGTTGCTATTCTAAAAATAATACAATTATGCTTCATGTAAGAAATGCCACAAGCATGCATTTTACCACAAAACCTAAGAAAATAGATTATCGTCATAAAAAAAAACGTGTTTACAGTATTTAAATATTGCACCCAGCCATATCTAAATTAAGATTTGTAAAATTAAAGCTATGAATGTGTATACTAATCATACCATTTTATCAAACATACAAATGTATCTCAATCAAAATATCGACGCTATGATTGAAATGATAGGTACAGTCAGTCGTAGGCTGTATTCAAACCTTAATAGGATTTTCCAATGCATGATCAGCGATCGATAATTGTAACTAACCCTTTTTCGGCGTTATCGATTAGTTTAAATGTACCACTGGTGCAACGTAAGACAGGGCATGTGTTTGTGCAGAGATAGAAGGCGTGGTCATAGGTGGGTGCGTTCTGCTTACATTGTGAACGATTTGTTTTATAATACGGTGGACGCACTGCTAAATCTACAATAAAAGGTTCTAAGTGCAGATATGTACATATATATATATATATATATATATATATATATATATATATATATATATATATATATATATATATATATATATATATATATATATATATATATATAATATTCAGATTCACGCAAGCATGGACACAAATAAAATAGAATAAACAAAATATGCGTGGTCAGTGACTGCTTTTTGAGTAATTTCATTGAATTATTTGTAAACTGAGTTCACCCAGCTCTTATTTGTTCCCGACTTAAGGCCGCGGAATTCATAGACGGCTGGCCATTCTTTTAACCACATTTTGTCTTCATATGTCGAGGTAGGTCATAGAATTTTATGAACTCTACTTCATCTGTACCTTAACAGTTCCGAAAGGGTGCTTTTGATAAACTTGATTTCTCGATTTGCACTTTTAAATGCATGTGTATTTAATGCAAAGTATTAAATCTCAAGAATTCGGAATATGTTTTAGTTAGTATTTAATGAAATAAAGTGTTTTCCATTAGGGGGTCATCCATAAATGACGTCACGCTTTTTTGGATGATTTTTACCTCCGTCACACGTCGTCACAAAAAGCCAGACCCCCCCCCCCTAAAATGACGTCACACCCCAGCCTACAACCCCCCTCAAAATTGCAGTTGAATTTTTTTTTAAACATCAATATTTTTCTAAAATTGTTTAATCTTGTCTGAACTCTGTCAAAATAGAGTATTTCAATCAATTCATATTACAATTTATTAAAAGTTTTCTAAAACGTGAAATAATGTCTAAAATTCGTTTTCTAACATTGCTTTTTTATAATGCAAAAGTGTGACGTCGCACCATCTGAACCCCCCCCCCCCCCCCCACCCCCCTCCCCCTCATCACACACCGTCACAAAATTACGGACCCCCCCCCCTACGAGTGTGACGTCATTTATGGACGACCCCTTTTACTAGTATTGTTACGCCACCACTATTTTGTCAAACTAGATTAAATCCAGAATATTTTTCTTTATTTTCTGCTATTAACCCCTCGTCGTTCGCCGGCGCTAATTGTTTCTTGTGTAGAACTACGTTCTATGAACCTTGTGAACGTGTAGATTCATGTGGCGCTAGCAATTTGTCTCACAACGCAGGATCTAACAAAAAATGTAACTTTTATTGACATATTTATAGCAGATTTGATTTTGTGACATATGATAGTTAAACGTCTGACCAAAACATGACGGCCAACACTTATATAACACATTACATTCAAGTAACACACAATGCATGGCACGCAACTGTCGCACAAAGCATGCCATCCAAATGTCATGAAATACATGACATTCAAGTGCCATGCAACACATGACATCCAAATGTCATACACCGCATGACATCCAAATGTCATACATCACATTATATTAAACTGCCATACAATTCGACATCGAAGTTTCATACAACACCTGTCATTCAACTCTCATACACCACTAGACACCCAAATGCCATACAACATAAGATAACCAAGTACCATACACCACTAGACACCAAAATGCCATACAACCTAAGATAACCAAGTACCATATACCACATGACACCCAAATGCCACCACACAACATAAGATAACCAAGTACCATATACCACATGACACCCAAATGCCACCACACAACCTAAGATAACCAAGTACCATATACCACATGACACCCAAATGCCACCACACAACATAAGATAACCAAGTACCATATACCACATGACACCCAAATGCCACCACACAACCTAAGATAACCAAGTACCATATACCACATGACACCCAAATGCCACCACACAACCTAAGATAACCAAGTACCATATACCACATGACACCCAAATGCCACCACACAACATAAGATAACCAAGTACCATATACCACATGACACCCAAATGCCATCACACAACCTAAGATAACCAAGTACCATATACCACATGACACCCAAATGCCACCACACAACATAAGATAACCAAGTACCATATACCACATGACACCCAAATGCCACCACACAACCTAAGATAACCAAGTACCATATACCACATGACACCCAAATGCCACCACACAACCTAAGATAACCAAGTACCATATACCACATGACACCCAAATGCCACCACACAACATAAGATAACCAAATACCATATACCACATGACACTCAAATGCCACCACACAACCTAAGATAACCAAGTACCATATACCACATGACACCCAAATGCCACCACACAACCTAAGATAACCAAGTACCATATACCACATGACACCTAACTGCCATACACCACATGACATCCAAATGCCATATGACAAAATAGCCAAGTACCATACACTACATGACATACAAATGCCATATGACATAAGATAACCAAGTACCATACACCATACGACACCTAACTGCCATACACCATATAATGATACCCAACCCCTACACGAAACAAAATCCGCCTTTGGCACGCCCACAGTGTGCGAATAACACAGCCACAACCTCGGCCACTGTTACCTAGATTAAGCCATGAAAGCAATCACTTTCTTGGTACTTTAAAACTAGAAGTGGGTCTTGTTCCTGTCATAGAAAGGTACGTGATTATTAAAAAAAAAAACTATTGTATGTTGTTTACTGGTTTTATGTTTAAAGTGTAATAAAAACACGGTTGTATTTTAAGTATTTTGTTTTTATGGAATTAGCGACGTCGGGGAAGACAGATATCGAGCTATTGTTCTATAGTGTTAATATGATTTGTTAATTTAAAAAAAAAACGTTTTAAAAAGCTGATTTGTTATTAAACATTTTTGTATTTGGATAGATATACTTGTAAGATGGATAATATTTAATATTTTGTTTGTTCGCGCCTCAGACATGCCTTGTCAGTTTGCGTTGTATGTTTGTTTTAGTATTACAGCTTTCATCTTCGGCTTGTGAGGACTGATACACATTTACAATAGTAATATTTCTTTCTTACATGTAGCCTACTTTCATTCATGTAAGATGGTTGTCTTATACAAAGATCTAAAACAAAACGTCTAATTACATTTTTTTTAAACTTGAAAATGCAAATGTGTAGTTATATATATTATATATATATATATATATATATATATATATATATATATATATATATATATATATATATAATTTTATATATGATTAATTGGGTATTTTTTGCATCTATCCTAATATATAATTCCCCATGTGCGCACTTCTCTCTGTCCGCAAAATATTTTCGCCGGACATCACGTCAGAAACGGCAGCGATATATGGAGAATTTTATACGGACTTTTGTTGAAAATAATATGTTAGATGTTTTAAATAAAGGCGTATTCGAATGAAGAGAAACAGTATTATTTATGCAACCGGAAAAGCATTAATAGATGTGAAAAAGAACGCATAAAACTGTGACGTCACTAATGTTTATACATTAACTAATGACGTCATCTGCCGTGTTAACAATAAAAAGAAATGAACTATTTCATTCAAATTTGATTTAGATCTACGAACACTATGAAATGTATAAAATACAATTTTTCCGGCCTAAACTCATAAAATTTATTTTATTTATTTGGATTCTAGATCTAGAGATTCTAGATCTAGACTAAATCTAAATCTACGCAATAAATAGACGTAGACGCTAAGATCTAGATTTAGACTCTAACTTCTCTAAAATCTATTCCAAAAATAAATTTCTATATTAGGACTAAACTATTTCAAGACTTATTTATTTCATACAAAATCTTTGTTTGGAACTGGCTAATTTGGGATAAAAAAATTAATTTGAAAGAATAGGCATATTCGCGTAAGTTAAGATTTTAAAATACGTGTTTCACTCTCCGAATTTTATTAGGTGCCTAAGTAGCGGAGATGTTAGTGTACTATAAACCACGCAGGTGGTGCGGGTTCGAGACACACCAAGTCAACTTGGTTAATGTATTTTTTTTATTATGCTCGGGCTAAACTTAAAAAAAAATTCTATTAGGATTCTAGATCTAGATTGTCGGGTGTCCGATAGGGCACTTCCCGGCGCCGCAGGCGCTTCAAATTTGGCAGGATCTTGCCTTGGGGCGACAGAACACGGGGGCCGGTTGGCCGAAGGGTCTACGATGAGGGGGTCAAAACTGACCTCGACTGACCGGTGCCTTATATGAGCTATAAATCGAAAAAAAATGTCCACGGAGGAACCTCTTCATAACTCTTGAGGTCGTAGACCGACCCTCAGGCGAATTAATTAAGCATTCAAATTCTCAATGTTTTCGAAAGCCTAAGCGAAGCTGGGCAGCATGCCTAGTAGAAGTATAGAAGATAATACTATTAATTAAATACACATTTTTAATATAGTATCGGTAGAAGAAGCTGTTATGAGTGTATGTCCCTTTAATTAATAGTTTTAAAATATTCATTTTCTTTTCCTGAATTATTGCTACGTATTTTTGAGAATAAGAAAAATTTAAAATAAACAAATACCCATATTAGTGTTATGAATGGGTTAGATACATTTCTATAATATAGCGGATGTAAACAGTAATATTAGGGGTAGAGTAGCATCCCTTTTGTCTACATTGATTAATTAAACTTTAGCTATAGCTTGTTTTTGTTATATATTTAGTATGAAACATCATGAATAGTACGCTTACGTAGCATAGTAACCATTGGGAGTGAAGTAACATATTGGGTAGGACTTGGAGATGAGAGGGCATATAAAGACAAGGAGGGTTTAGAGGAGGACATTGTGTTATTGTTAATCATCGACCATTTTGTTGTCTTATTGCTATGTTATCATTGTCATCCTGATGTCTGTGTTTGCCTGATGTCTTGCAAGATGTTTCTACTTGCCTGATGTCTTGCCAGATGTCTTGCCTGATGTCTTGCCTGATGTCTGTATTTGCCTGAAGTCTGTACTTGCCTAATATCTTGCCTGATGTTTCTACTTGCCTGATGTCTTGCCAGATGTCTTGCCTGGTGTCTATACTTGCCTGATATCTGTATTTGCCGGATGTCTTTATTTTCCTGTTGTCTGTATTTGCCTGATCTCCTATTTATCTAAGGGGTCATCCATACATGACGTCACGCTTTTTTTGACGATTCGTACCTCCCCCCACCCCTCCGTCACACGTCGTCACAAAAAGCCAGACCCCCTTTCCTAAAATGACGTCACACCTCAGCCTACAACCCCCCCCCCCCCTCAAAATTGTTGTTGAATGTTTCTTAAAACATTGATATTTTTACAAAATCTTGTCAGAACTCTGTCAACATAGAGTATTTTGATCAATTCCTATAACGATTATCTAAAACGCGAAATAACGGCTAAAATTCGTTTTCTAACATTTTTTTTATAATGCAAAAAGGTGACGTCACACCACCTGAACCCCTCCTCACCCTCATCACACACCGTCACAAAATTACGGACTCCCCCTTCGAGTGTGACGTCATTTATGGACGACCCCTAAGCCATAGACTACGGTACTGATACGAAGGTAAAATATCAAGGTACCCGTGAATAATTGATTTTTAAAACGTAATGCAAAGACCCTATAATCAAATTTTAAGATATTTATAGCTCTAGTGATCTAGTCCTGTTTTCGGTGGACCGAAAACTCCAGAGTCTCGAATTAGAATCCGGGTTCAAGTCCGTAGAATGATTCCACCCAGCTCTGACGGGTTCTTGACTCACTTTAGAGAAAGTAAAAGCGGCTTCGCATAGTGCTGACCACACTATCATTTCATATGCTGAGGTCACAGAAAAAGGTGAACTTTACTTCACTTGCCCCATGGACCGTCAGGTTCAAAATGCAAATTAGTCCTGTTTTGACTTATCGACGTTAAAGGGGAAACAAACCATGATTTAGATATAAGCCTATATTCACGGTTAATCCCCTTTTTAAAAAAATAAATTAGCTTATAAATTTTAATGTATTGTTAATGCTAATCGTTATTTTTTTCTTTGAATATTCCAATCCAAGTTGCTGTCCAAGTACCACCATGACGATACTAGCTAAAGTACCGGCGTACCCTGGTCACGGGGCTACCCCCAGTCCCAGGGGCGGACCCAGGGTCAAGGCCGAGGGTGAACCCAACTACATCAAGGGACAGGGCACGGTCAAAGAGCGGGTGTTTGATGACACGGCGCCCCTGGTCAGAACCCCCAAGCCCAGTCCTAGATGCCCAACTTCCTGTTCCAGAGAGAATTATAAGCTGGGCTGGTATGGCAACGTCTCACCTTTGTTGAAAGGTGAGTCGGTGAATTGATAATACTCATTCATGTTTTAAAATTATGATAAAAAAAAAAACTCAAGTAGTAATGACAAAGGTAGCAATAACAGAAATAATAGTATGTATTTTTGTCTATAAAAAGTAAAAAAAAAGTAAAGATGTATCTGCCCTCCATTGGGCAGATAAAGTAGAGTTCATGTTTCTTGACCTCAGTGGCGTAGCGAGGTCGGGTGTCACCCGGTGCGGCACTTAATGGTGTCACACCCCCTGAGGCGTAGCGACCCTTCCCGGGGACAAACTTTCAAATTTTCGATTTGCCCCCCCCCCCCCACCTCAAACTTTTGATTTGCACCCCCCTCCTCAAAATTTCGAATTGCACCCCGCTCAAACTTTCGATTTGCACCCCCCCCCCTCAAATATGTCTCTATATATTTTTATATTTTTAGCCTTGGTGTCACACCCCTGAATGGTGTCACCCGGTGCGGTCCGCACCCCCTGCCCCCCCCCCCCCCCCCCCCCCTCGCTACACCTCTGCTTGACCTCACAATAGGAAGGTACAGTGTGGTCGGCACTATGCCATCACAGCTGGCTGGACGTTTTACAATCCCAAGTCCGAACCAGAGATACATACCCTCTATCATTCGACCACGCCGTCTCTACAGCTGTCGATTATTAACAAAATAACATTGCATTAAACAGTGAATGATATATTAGATGTTTTTAGCACTTAAAAAACTCACTTAAGACATGGAAATGGGATTTTTTGTCTGTATCGTTGAAAAGGTGAGGTTAGAATTTAAATTTCAAAATTAGGGCTACATATAGGGGTTATGGTGAGTTATATGGCTTTTGGGTTGCAAGTACCAAATACATTTTGGTTTGGTATGTGGTTAGGTTAGGTTTGCCTGTCGTCCCTAATAGGACATAGGCCGTTGACAAGAACTTTCCAGGCGTCTTTGTCCAGGGCTAGTCTCTCCAACTGTCCCCAGGTGTATCCAATCTTCTTGGTGTCTTCTTCCAGGTCACGTCTCCACATCTTGGTATATAACTAGTGTAAAACAAATGTGCAGGTGCTACCACCGTTCTTGAAAGTATTTTGTTGTTGTATCTGCACAGGGGCAGCGACACCTCGCCCAGAGACGGCACCCTATCGAGTCAAACCAGAGGCGGAGGCCACGGCTTTCATCAGCAGGGGACCCCGCATGAGGTGTATCATCAACGAATACGCCCGGCGGGGCGCTAGTCCCAGGGAGCCGAGGGTTAAACCGGAAGCGGCTGAAACAGCAGAAGTCAGCAAGGTCAGTTAGGGTGACACTCAAATGAATTTTTTTTTCCCAAAGTTATATGCTTTATTTAGTTTAGAACGTCTCTCTGTCTTCATGTCTGTGGAAAAACTTGTTTTCAATTTTGAACCGCGTTTATACAGCGATTTAGCCCAATCTTTCCAGACAAATTCGTCTCCGAAGACAATGCAAGAATATTTAATTTTTTTATTTAGTTAGATAATAAATTAGTTATTATTTTTTTATTAATATATTCAATAAGATAAATGGAGATACCAGGATTAAAATCTAGCGATCGCTCAATCAGACAGATGAACTGCTGTCCACAACTGTTTTCACTCGGGATAGCCGACTACGTACCTTAACTACCGTTGGTCATTGGCATTCAGAGTTATGATGGCCAGTCAATAAATTTTTTTTAGTCATTAAGTAGTATTTTTAAGGAAAAAAAACTGAAATACCGATTTATCATTTAAACTTTAAAAAAAAATTGCTTAACATAAATTTTTTAAAAAAGTATTAAAATATTAAAGCTTTTATAATAATAAGCATTTTAAATGCCTTGAAAATAAGGAAAATGAGACTGATTTCTTTATTAAAAACCGTTGGTCGAACATTAAATCGCCTACACTTTTTACCGTCAAAACTACCGCGACAAATCGGCCCAGAATAAAACGACCCAGTTAAAATAGCCCCGTCAAAAGTGCTCCCGTCAAATGGGCTACATACTAATGGACTCACGACATATTGGCTCCAGACAAATGAATCGTATGACGACTATTGGCATAGGCCAGGGGTCGGCAACCTGCGGCTCGCGAGCCGCATGCGGCTCTTTGATATCAAGATGCGGCTCTCCAGCTCCTTGAACAAATACTAATAATCTTAATAAAAAAATAAAATATTTGAAATAAAAAAAATGTTAGTGGCTCTTTAAAACCAGTGAAATTTTGAAAATTGTAACTTTTGGCTCTTCCGCTTCAAAAGGTTGCCGACCCCTGGCATAGGCGTAACCATTTTGTCCAACCCACCAACCACATACCTCATCTACCATTATAACCTCTGTTATAAGTGTAAATGAAACCTTTTTCATGAACTAACAACAATCCATAAACAAATCGAGCTCTTATCATCTAAATTCCACTAATTTAAAAGTGTTGATGTTATTCTGCTTTCTTAAATATTATTATTAACAATCTAACACACTTTTTGTGCTGTTATTATATCTATCTTCGACTCGCTTTAAAAAAAAAACCACAACTAATTTGATTATTCTACGTATCGAGAATCGAGACCATACAACAGGGTCTTACTGTATTATAAAATGCCCCGTACTAACTCTTTGGTCTAAAAATAGAACGAGTTTTTCATCCGTGGCCATGAGGGTTATAAATAGAAAGTCATTGAAGCGTGACGATGTATGGCTGGTGGTATGTGATTCACAAGTAGGTCACGTCTGGTAGTCTTGTAGGCGGGATGGTTTGTTCTGACTGGTGTGTAGAGTCTGAGAGGGGAAGGGGGCGGCTGTGGGAGGGGTGAACGGAAAAAAAGTCACAGGAAAAGAAAACACAGAAAAAAGTCAGTTTTTGCTAGGAAAAAAAGTCACAGAAAAAAAGTCACAGTGGAAAAACTTTATCGGAAAAAAAGTCACAGAAATAAAGTCACAGAAAAAAAGTCACAAAAATCTTTTTATAAATCTTTTTATTAATTTGTTAAGAATTGTTATATTTTGTATGTTTATTGTTGTGGGTTGTATTTTTTGATAGCATAAATTATTTATAGACGTTAAAAGCATTATGATTTATAACAATTGTAAGTAAAAATACACAACAATCTCAACTTGTTACGTATTTAGTTAAATACGCGGTAGAAAAGTTAATTATAAAAGAAATTTAGGCAAATTTTGCCGTAGGCTATTCTCTGGTCGGCCTCTCCTCAGTAGGCATTGTCCGAATATATTTTGTGTTGTTGACGTTACGCGTCAATGACAGCCTTTGAACCTTGTCGGCTTTCTGTTTTGATCCTATGTTTTGTTATGTAATGATAAATGTGGGCAGTAAAGGTGGTTGAACTAAACATAACTATTGTTGCCATGAGTTGAAGGCAGCAAGTCAGATGAACTTACCATTTCACGGTAATTTAATATTGGTATTAAAAAAAAAACACGACGAAAACCGTGGACTTTGGAGCATTCTATTAAATGCTACTGTAACGGACACCTATCTACCAGCCAGATAGATGGTGAACGCCCCCGGATTCTTTCTTGGGGTTATATGCAAATGACTTAAAGCCTAAATGAATGAACACTAACTCAACAACACACTAGGGCTCGATTTCGATGTCTAGGGAAAACTAGTGATACTATTGAAGTTAACAACTCATTCAATCTGCATACAACCTTTAATAAGCGAACACAGTTGTGGCAGAACACAAGGTTAAACAAGATAAAATATTTAGTTTAGAAAATAACAAAACCCAACTTACAAAGCGTAAGAAAAAATACTATCACAGATTCTAACACTGTATAAAAATAGCCACAGGTCACATAACACTGCTATAGCATCAAGAAATCACTTGGCGACAAGTAATATAATATTAGAACACTTTAACAACTTAGGAATGCATAGCACACTCAGGACTTAAGTTCTCTCACGTTCAAATGGTCAGAATCTACTGCCGGACAAAATGGACGGCCTGGTCAAGATGGACTGCCGGTCAGAATGGACTGCCTTGTGCTGCCTGTGGGCGATCTAGTTATAGACTTAGGCAACAGGGGAGGTTATCCTCAACTAATGTAGCCATTGGTTGGGGTGGTCATCTGATCTGAATCAATCAATCAGATCTTGATGGAAAATTTCTGAGTCTTAGACACTCTTAATAAGACAGTGGAAAAAACCCGGTTGTTGCACCATCAATCCATATATGGTATTAATACAATGTCAAAGTAAAACATGACGAGACCTAAGTAGGTCACATCCCCTCCCTTTTTGGAAGTGACAGATAGGTTCCACAAAAACATACATAAGGAACCAATCTGGCAATGAAATAAAAAAAATGTTTTACAAATGTAGTCAATCAAAATCTTAATACCAGATGAAAAACATCCCTGGAAACAAAAGGGAAGTAACTCAAACTTTTACAATTTGTGAAAGGGGAGTAACCCTTTCAAAAAATAATAAGACATCGTAATCCCTCAGAAAGGGGTATTACAATATTTCCATGTGGATATTAAAAGTGGTAAACCCGACAGGGTAAAACCTTTATTTCAATGACTAGCTACAATATCAACTGAGTCATATGAGACATATTATCATAAAAGATTACATATAATCAAAAACCACCTTTAATTAAGGTTCATCTAAAAATAAACAAAATATGCAACATGATTGTCATTTTGAAAAAAATTCAAAACTCATACCACTCACTTTCATGTGAGCGTCACCTAAACAAAACACTTGTGTATGGTCCTAATGAACCACAAAACATGTCACATGATCAATGTGTGTAATAAGATTTTACAGCCTTGACAAACAATCAGCCACAACATTATCAATACCCTTAATGTGGGAAATTTCCAGATTAAAATTTTGGAAATATAAACACCATCTCAATATTCTGTGATTCTTTTGTCCTAACTTAGAGGTAAATTTCAGGGGATCATGGTCAGAAAACACTCTGACTGGATTGGTTGAAGAAGTGACATAGACTTCAAAATGTTGTAAGGACAAAACCAAAGCTAAAGCTTCTTTTTCAATAGTAGAGTAATTCTTTTGGTTCTCATTTAACTTCCTGGAAAAAAAAGCAATTGGATGGTCAATCCCCATGTTGTCTTCTTGAAATAAGACTGAGCCAATGGCTAAGTTGCTAGCATCAATGGCAAGTTTAAAGGGCTTGCTGAAATCTGGTGCAGCCATAACAGGAGCATTAGATAAAAATGACTTAAGGGTTAAAAAAGCTTCATGACATTTATTTGACCATTCAAACTCAACACCCTTTTTCAATAATGCAGTAAGAGGTTCAGCAACAGCTGAAAAGTTTTGACAGAACCGCCTATAGTAACCAGCCATCCCAAGGAACTTTTTGATTTCTTTACAATTTTTGGGAGGAGGCAACTTTACAATAGCATCTACTTTAGCTTCAATGGGCCTAACTTGGTTCGTTTCCACTTGATAACCCAAATAGGTAATTGAACCTTTACAGAAATCACTTTTATGCAGGTTTACAGTAAAATTAACTTCAGACAATTTTCTAAAAAGGTTAGTCAACTGAACAATATGTTCTTCAAAAGTATTAGAAAATACAACTATATCATCTATGTAGGCCTCACATTGGTCTATGTCAGCAATGACAGAGTTAATGACCCGCTGGAAAGTTTGACCAGAATTTCGCATACCAAAGGGCATACGTTTGTATCTATAAAAACCATTAGGGGTTACAAAAGCAGATATTTCTTTTGCACGGTCAGATAAGGGGATTTGCCAGTATCCTGAAAGTAAATCAATTTTGGAAATTATCTTAGCTTGACCAACTTTATCAATAACGTCTTCTATTCGAGGTAATGGATAGGAATCAGCTTTGGTGAGCGCATTTACCTTCCTAAAGTCGGTCACAAACCTGAAAGATCCACCGTCTTTCGGGACTAAAAGACATGGGGAACTCCAGTTGCCGAAACTGGGTTCAATGATATCATTCCTGAGCATATAATCAATTTCATCTTTTATCAAAACAGCTTTTTCCGGGTTAACTCTATAGGGGTGTTGTTTGATGGGTTTTGCATCACCTACGTCTACATCATGAGGTGGTACCTTCGCTTCTTTGGGGACATCCCCAAAAATAGAGGGAAATGTCTCAAATAACTGAGACAATTTATGGCTTTCCTTTGTGGACAAATGCATAAGGTGGTCATTTAGATGATCTAAAAAGGAAGAATTTACCAATTTTGGGGGTTTCAATTTATCATGTATCACATCATCAGAAACATTTGAACATACAGGTAAAGTAATTTTAGCTGTGGATTGAAAATTGTTACAATTATCATAATACTTTTTCAGTGAGTTAACATGATACACTGTCTGTTTCTTTCTCCTGTCTGGCGTATTGACAACATAGTTCAAATCACTTAATTTTGAATGCACAGTAAAGGGTCCACAATATCTTAAGGATAACGCATTGTTCAGATTAGGCACTAGCACAAGAACCTTCTCGCCTGGATTGAATGTTCGTTTACGAGAACTCTTATCATACAGTCCTTTCATTCTCACTTGGGCCTTTCTTAAGTTCTTGTGAGCCATTTCGCACACGGCTTTCAGTCGAACGTGAAAATCGTCAAAGTTTTCCACTGGATGATCACTGGTACCTGTCCAACGCTCGTGGATCAGCTTCAGGGGACCACGGACAGAATGTCCAAACACAAGTTGAAAAGGAGAGTAACCTAGAGCTTCCTGGACACAGTCTCTCGCGGCGAAAATAATCCACGGAACAGTCTCATCCCATTGGGTGTTACTTTTAGCGAATGTTCTTAGCATGGTTTTTAGGGTTTGGTGGAACCTCTCAAGTACGCCTTGAGACTGAGGGTGGTAGGCTGAGCTGGTGATGTGGGTAACGCCTAGCTTGGCTAGCGCTTCCTGAAAATGGTGACTGGTGAAGTTGCTGCCTTGATCTGTTTGAACGATTCTAGGTAATCCAAAGGTAGTGAAGAACCGGGTCATGGCTCTGACTACAGTCTTTGCCTTAATGTTCCGTAAGGGGAACGCCTCGGGAAAACGGGTACTTGAACACATAAAGGTAAGTAGGTACTCGTTGCCCGCCTTGGTTTTAGGCAAGGGACCTACACAGTCCATGACGATTTTAGAAAAGGGTTCTTCTAATACAGGAATCGGACTCAAAGGGGCCTTAGGAATTTTCTGGTTTGGCTTTCCGGCCAACTGACAGTTCGTGCAACTTTTGCAGTAACGCGACACATCATTTCTCATTTTGGGCCAAAAGAACAGTTCTTTGATCTTCGCCATTGTTTTAGTGACTCCTGGGTGCGCTGACATTGGATGGTCATGTGCCAGTTTCAGTATTTCATGCCGATAAGGTGGAGGGACCAACAGCTGGTTTTTACCCAACCATGGTTCGGCAGGTGAGGCATCCACTGGTACAGAGCGACGAAAGAAGAGGCCGTTCTCGGAGAAATATTCCCCATCGTCAGATGAGAGAGATTTTTCGACCATTGCTTTGAGTTCCGCGTCGACTTGTTGAGCTTTAATGATGTCTTCCTGAGATATCCTCAGGGGTAAGCCCAGGCTTGTGTTCTCCGGAAGCATAGACTCCAGTTTGGGAGTCGAATTTCTTGACGATGATGGTAGGTGTGGTTCAGACGTTGTGTCAGCCCATTGTTTGGTCTGGCTTCTTGTCACCACACATGCAGGATACAGTTCATTATCATTATCTGGAACTGTTGACAAAGGGTTTTGAACCGTACAGGGGTATACTTTGCTTCCCGCAAGGTCATTCCCTAGAAGTAGGTGTACTCCTGGGACAGGAATACTATCTATCACACCTAAAATGACCTCACCTTCGACGAGATGATGTTTCAGGGAAAACTTGTGTAGAGGGACTACAGTAGATTTTGTCCCCACTCCCTGGATAATGGAAACGTTTCCGGTGTTCGT
The DNA here is from genome assembly GCF_028476545.2 of Physella acuta. Classification (NCBI taxonomy): domain Eukaryota; kingdom Metazoa; phylum Mollusca; class Gastropoda; family Physidae; genus Physella; species Physella acuta. Next base: position 204,420 of record NW_026731556.1, read on the forward strand.
CTCCGGCGTAATGTTCATTGAACTTTTCAAAAGAAGTGACTGTGACGCTCCTGTGTCTCTTAGGACGGTGATATTCCGCTGAGACAACGGATCACCTGGTTTGCTAATGACAGCCTCTGTAATGAAAGATGAAAAGTCAACCTTTCTCGATCCCTCGAGATCGGTAGACTCGGAAGAAACTGGATGGTGGCGTGAACAATCAAAATGTGACTGCACATAATGTGTGGAGACTTGACTGCCTTCTTGCGGACACTTAGGGTTAGCGTCCCTTAGAATTCTAGAGTTCATATTTGAACCGGTTGCTTGAGGGAATAGAGCATAGTGCGCAGAGGTACGCACCGCCTCTCTGTTAAATTGAAGACGTTTGTAGCAGTCCTTGACATGGTGACCAGGTCTTTTGCAGAACTGACATACCGCTCGACGATTGAGAGTTGATCTTGGTTTCTCTCTGGACTGTGATGCCTTCAAGTGTTGGCCAACAGGAGGATTGCTGCCAAAAAGGGGAAGCACGGGGTTGAGGCGGTTTCCTGACACTGGTGGTTTCTTATGCACCAACATATATGTGTCAGCCGACTCAGCAGCCTTCTGGATGTCAATTATCTTGTTATCCAGTATGTGTAGTCGTATGTCTTCCGGCAGGGACTTTAGGAATTCTTCCCTTAGGACGAGTGATCTGAGCTTCTCAAACTCAGAAACTTCCTCAGAGTGTAGCCACCTTGAGAAAATTTTCTGTTTTTCAAAGAGAAATTCCACATATGATTGAGTGGGTAACTTGCGGAGTGCTCGGAATTTTATCCGATAGGCCTCGGGCGTCAGTTCGTAGGCCTTCAAAATGGCAGTCTTGACCAAACTATAGTTATTTTGAACGTCGTGAGAGAGTGCCTGGTATGTTTTTGCAGCTTTCCCTGTAAGGACCGTGCTCAATAAAGCAGTAATGGAAGTTTCGGGCCATTCACATGTTTTCGCTAAACTCTCAAATGAGTTAAAGAAAACGACCAAATCTGTTTCATCAAATTTAGGAACTAATTTCCCAAATTTGGCAATCACTTGCCCCACCGACAACTTTTTTGGATCTACCAGAGAAGTAACATCTCCACTAACTTTACCAAATTCTAATTCCAACCTCCTCTTATCTAGAGGTTTCTCCTCACGGAGTATCACCCCAGCCAATAAACTTTCATCAAATACACCTTCATTAATAAAATGAACAACAATTTTATCTCTCAACACCTCTGACTTCTGCGTAACAGAATAATCCAATTTCAATTCCTTAACAACACTAATCAAAACTTTTCTACTCAACTTCTCTACCTCCTCAACAGTGGGATTAGACAAAAAAGATTCCATTTCACTAACTTCGAAATCAAAACAAGCCTAGATTCTCTAAATTAACACGGCCCAACGCTGCGTTATAAACTCGACCTCCTATCTAGGACGTGACACGTCTGGCTTTTGACCTAGATACCTCTAGCCTTGCGCGCGTTGTAATAACACGGCGCCACTGGATAGAAAAACAACTAAATCAAACTAAACTTAGTGTTTAACTGATACAACCAACAACTGGAACGACAGATTAAATGCCGGCGAGTCCCCACTTTGTAACGGACACCTATCTACCAGCCAGATAGATGGTGAACGCCCCCGGATTCTTTCTTGGGGTTATATGCAAATGACTTAAAGCCTAAATGAATGAACACTAACTCAACAACACACTAGGGCTCGATTTCGATGTCTAGGGAAAACTAGTGATACTATTGAAGTTAACAACTCATTCAATCTGCATACAACCTTTAATAAGCGAACACAGTTGTGGCAGAACACAAGGTTAAACAAGATAAAATATTTAGTTTAGAAAATAACAAAACCCAACTTACAAAGCGTAAGAAAAAATACTATCACAGATTCTAACACTGTATAAAAATAGCCACAGGTCACATAACACTGCTATAGCATCAAGAAATCACTTGGCGACAAGTAATATAATATTAGAACACTTTAACAACTTAGGAATGCATAGCACACTCAGGACTTAAGTTCTCTCACGTTCAAATGGTCAGAATCTACTGCCGGACAAAATGGACGGCCTGGTCAAGATGGACTGCCGGTCAGAATGGACTGCCTTGTGCTGCCTGTGGGCGATCTAGTTATAGACTTAGGCAACAGGGGAGGTTATCCTCAACTAATGTAGCCATTGGTTGGGGTGGTCATCTGATCTGAATCAATCAATCAGATCTTGATGGAAAATTTCTGAGTCTTAGACACTCTTAATAAGACAGTGGAAAAAACCCGGTTGTTGCACCATTAATCCATATATGGTATTAATACAATGTCAAACTAAAACATGACGAGACCTAAGTAGGTCACACTACTAATCTTAAGTTTAACATAATTACAATCTACATACTTCATAATAAATATTTTTAGATGAATTATAAACATTCCTATGCGTATACAGCCTACACACATTACAGTTAATTAATTCTAAGTTAATTTGCACTCTCTAAATATTTAATACATAAAAGTATTAACAAATATCATGCAAATATATATTTGTGACTTTTTTTCCTATGACTTTTTTTCCTGTGACTTTTTTTCCTGTGACTTTTTTTCCTGTGACTTTTTTTCTGTGTTTTTTTTTCCTGTGTTTTTTTTTCCTGTGACTTTTTTCCCTACAATCGTGGGAGGGGAGAGTTACCCATGACTGAAAATGTGTTCCTTCGTAATGTCGATGTGTTGGTTGTAGTTTAACACACGCTTCAGCAGCCGTCCCTTATGCATAGCACTATCGCTTTCATCATGTAGAATGACAAAGAAATTTGTTCCACTGTTATTAGAAAATGTGGGGCGAGATTTTAAAATTCTAAAAGTAAAAGCAGTGTGATTGGAGATCGTAATATTTAGAGTCAAATATTTTCGGCTTTTTGTCAGTCGGTTATTCTTTGGATCAGTAGCGTAGCGAGGGGGGGGGGGGCGGGGGGGGGGGACATATGTCCCCGGGCGCCGAGCTTAGGGGGCGCCAAAATGGGTTGGAAAAATAAATTGAAAGGTTGAGGGGAGTGCAAATTGAAAGTTTGAGGGGGGGGGTGCAAATCGAAAGTTTGAGGGGGGGTGTAAATCAAAATCTCGAGTGGGGGGGGCGCAAATCGAAAAGTTTGTCCCCGGACGCCGGGAAGGGTCGCTACGCCTCTGCTTTGGACATCCACATTGTGTTGCCAATTTTTTTGGACATCCACATTGTGTAGTGCTCAGTGATGAACTGGCTCACCGGTCTACAGGGAACATTCCGGTGTGTCCCTAGGAAAAAAAAGTCTGTGTGCCCCGAGTAACGGTTCTGTATTAATCCTATCAGTGTTACGTATTTAAAAAAAATAATATGTTGATATTTCTCCATTTCAAAGTATCCATTTCTTAAAACCAAGGCGTAAATTCGAGCATATGATGGAGAAAAAAAAACGCACATTGAAAAATTGAAATTAAAATGGCATTTGGGGCACCTTTAACAATTTCTCAGGTCTCTAGTACATAGCCAGGCTACCCGTGGTTGTGCTAACCTTTAAACAGATAAAGGCAGTCATCCCCTACACGAAATTTAATTAAGTCTATACATTGTGTTTCCCAGAGAGTGGTAAAAGTAGGTAGCAAATATTTATATTTAAGTTTCACGTAGTTTGTGGACATCAAAGGCAGAGGCGTAGCGACGGACGGACGGGGGGTACATTTGTCCCCTAGGGGCACCAAAATGGGTAGGAAAAAAATTAAAAGCTGCAGTTTTGAATTATGAATGTAAAAAATATATGGGAGGGGGGGGGGGGTAGTGCCAAATTGAAAGTTTGTCCCCAGCGCCGGGAGGGGTTGCTACGCCTCTGATCAAGGGCAAATAAAATAAAATAAACGAGCTGACCCGCGACGTAGCATACGCCGCTATCTAGTTGTTTTATTTTCTATTTATCAACAATTCATAATTTGTGAATTCGACACTACCCCACCCCGCCCAGTGAAAGCAGCCGTTTACAGACGACAGTGATAATATCAAGCAGAACTTATTATCTCCCCTTAGTTTCAAATCGTTTACAAACTAAATTATCATCCCCTAATAGCCGTCACTTAATCGAACCGGCTCTACTATTGTAAACATTCGGGGTGAACCACAATTCACCTGATAGGTGGGGGATGAGGGTGGTGGCTAAGCTGCGTGGTGTCTCGTATGGTCCCAATGAAGAGAATTAAATATATAGAAGATATGGATATTAAAATCGTGTTTTTGTCAGTTTTGCTAAAAAAATAACTAGAAAAAACTTTAGCTTTAAAAAAAAACCATTGTTAAAAAAAAAATTAATATTTTACGAATCAGTGATATAAAATTTGCAGATCCAGAAAAGCGAATTTTTTTTTTAGCGTTGAGGCTAAATTTCTATTTATTTTCACCGTCTAAATTAAAACTTTCAGTTTCACTTTATTAAGACAAGCATTGATTGGCTGTATAGGGACTCCGTGATTTGATATTCTGAAAACCCTACTTTCTAAAAATGTGTACTAAAAACTAGGCCGATTAAGTTTTTTTTTTAAAATTATACTTTTTTAATCACGTGGCCTAGTTATGCCATGTTTCTTGCAGTGGCGTAGCTAGGATTTTTGGGCCCCTATGCAAAAAGTGTTAGTGGGCTCCTCAGAGGCGTAGCGACCCTTCCCGGCGACCGAGGACAAACTTTCGATTTGCACCCCCCTCCCTCAGACTTTCGATTTGCACCCCCGCCCTCAGACTTTCGATTTGCACCCCCCCACTCAGACTTTCGATTTGCACCCCCGCCCTCAGACTTTCGATTTGCACCCCTCGCCCTCAGAATTTCGATTTGCACCCCCCCTCAAACTTTCGATTTGCACCCCCCTCAGACTTTCGATTTGCACCCCCCCCCCCCTTGGGCCCCTATGCCTTGCTTACGCTAGCTTTACGTTAGCTACGCCACAGGTTTCTTGACATATTAAATGACACATTGTTAACAAACAAATTGTGTTTGGCTTACGTCCGACAAAAAACAGTCAGATTTTTATACCATTTATTTTAATAAAATCGCACATGATTTTAATAATCTTTAATTGACCTTCGACTAATTGTGAGACTACACTCGTTGGTATCCATATTCTGCAAGGAGATGATCAGATTTCATCGCAAAGATGTCCAATAGTTTTTCGAGGTGTCGAATGAATTAGAACGATCGTAAATATAAGAATAAGCTCAGTACTGTAATAATTGTTAAACGAAACTTTAAAATGCTTTCAGTAAAGACTTACTCTTTCATTTATATTATTTTTAGTTCCTAATACATGGATAATTTCAATTTTTAAATTGATTGCAAAAAAAATAATATTTATGTTTTTAAGGGACGTAGAAAAAAATCATGCAGTTTATTTATTTTACAGAAAGGCTAAAATTACAAATTTTCACTTGGAAGAAACGGTTATGCTAAAAAAATCTAATTGGCTATGTTATATATCGCTGGAAAGGTCTGTTATAGACAAATATCTACAGTCGTAAAACCAAATGTCGCGGTATCTTTCAGATCCTAATGTCATTTGTGCTATTGCTGGTACTAGTAAATTGTAATGATCTCCCATTGAATAATAAGCATGCGCTAAGGGGATGCAACTTTAGGTATAATCACTTAAAAAATCAAAACTCTACTTAATGTTCTAGGAAAGTGAAAGCAAAACACATTTAATAATAGACTGTTTAATATTTATTTAAACAATTAATTGTCATGACAATTTATGTGCGAAATATGTGATTTTATAAAAATCATTTTGATATTTTAGGATAAACTTAAAATATATGTTTTGATCTTGTTACATGAATATCTGTATGTATTAAGGAATAAAAGTTTCAGCATTGTACTGGTCTTGTAAATCTTTGTTGATATTTTGGATCCCTGAGTTTTAGGGACAAAAAAAAACATTTTGGAGTTGAGAGAAATAATATATAGTCAAAGTAAGTCTAAATAAGTTAGATATGTTTCCTATCGTATTCAATCAATACTTCTTCCACCTCCTCCACCCCTACCCCAAACTGCATGTTTAATCTTCTAAACATGAATGTCTGTGATTAAATAATAATCAAGCGGGATCATGCAGATTATATTATAGGAGCCGACCCGCGGCGTATCATACGCCGCTATTTAGTTGTTATATTTTCTACTTTTCAGCAATTCATAATTTGTGAATTCGACAGTACCAACGCTGCCACTGAAAATATTTGCTTTAAAACGCTATCAGTAGCTCGTTAAGGACGATAACCCCCACCCCTCCTTTCCCCAACCCTTTCCCCTCCCCCCGTGAAAGTAAACTCCTCTTAGTTACCCCCCTTAAATTTAAAATCGTTTCAAAATAAATTATCTGTCCCTAATAGCCGTCACTAAACCCGGCTCTACGATTGTAAACATTTAGCGTGAACCACAGCTCACCAGACCATGGAGGGGGTGGGGGTGGTAGGGAGCGCGCTTACAGCTTGGTGTTTTCTATGGTCTCCAAGAAGAGAATTATATATAGGCCTAAAGATAGATTATTTTTTCTCCAGTCTCTTGGAAAGTCAAACTAAAGACTCACGCACAGAGTGTGGACATCCTGGTCTAGTCGGTAGAGCTCATGGTTGCTGTACCGAAAAATCTCGAGTTCGAACCTCTGGGTAGAGGAAGCTCGAGAATGCTCCTATAACAAAAAACTGCTACCCTGCAGTCTGTTATTGAATAATCAAAGACTTTGGAATCAAATCCAAAAAGAAAAGCTGGTTTTGAAACTAGATGATATAATTAAACTGAATTGCTTACTCGATTGAGCAAAGCGAGTTTTCAGCGCTAGAAATGATTTAAATAATTCTGTTTGTATCCACGTTTTATAAAAAAAAAAAGGTAGGGATTGATTAGTTAGCATCGAGCAATAATTTCACTTCTTTACCAGACTATTGCGTGTTGTATGGGTGGTGTTAGGCAGTTCAAACGAAGGTTTAACACCAGAGATGAATTAAAAAGGTGTGTGTTCTGTTCAGACTATTTTCTCCAGGGGGGGGGGAGAAATTCTTTTGACACCCGTTGATGTATTCATTTTGTATATCTTCTTCTTCTTCTTCGTTCTTAATTATTAGTGTTGAAGGGGATCGAGATTTATCTTGCCAGTGGGTTCGAACTCGAGACTTTGTTCGAATTTATCAACCATGAGCTTTTGCCGACTCGACCACGCCTCCAACACAATTAAGCGTTACGTGTCAACTGGTTATGCGCCATTGAGGCCATTGACTCCAATTTCAGCCTGCTTTTCTTTTTAGATTTGCTTCCATAGCCTTTGTCCAACCAAGAACAAACTACAAGGCAGCAGTTGTTTAATTTTGGAGTTGTCTCTCCTAGAAGAGTGGCTGTCCCCAGATAACGAGCCTCATCTGCCCGAGGGTTCGAACTCGAGACTTTTCGGTTTAGCAACCATGAGCTTTACCGACTCGACCACGCCGACCCCAAATTTTGTATATAAATTATTATATTTCGTTCTGGGGGGCGGTAGACATGCTTCGTGAGGGGTGGGCCTCCCCCCCCCCCTCCCCCTGAAAGAATGTCTGAAAGAAAATTTGAATAATAATGTGGGAATTTGTTTTCCATTTGATTCCAGGGTGGCAGGATGCACAACCTCCTTCACAAATACGGCTCGCTGCCACTGTCGGCCCGAGCAGTGCCTCGTCTAAAATTAGAAGCCGAGCCCATCGCCGAGTTGAGCCGCGGTGAGCAGATGAAACAAACGCTACACAACTACGGCCTCAACACGCCTGCGCGCGCACCGGAACCACGTGTCAAACCGGAAGGGGAAGACAACGCAGAGCTGAACAAAGGCAAGCGGATGGGGAACATACTTCACAAGTACGGCCACGCCCCGTTAAGCGCGCGGGCCGTCCCGAGGGTGAAACCGGAAGGTTCCGGAAATGCTTTTTTGGACTCTGGGATCAGGATGGGTCGTCTGATGCATGAGCCCCGGGGCATGCCCTGCTCGCCCCGCCCCGCCCCGAGAACAAACACAACTCAGGCGAAGCAGAACGCGTTGAAAGGACGCGGGAGTATGGATTTGGTGTTTGATAATATTGCCAGGAAGACGTTTGTTTACTTGCCTGGCCAACAGGCTAAACAGTATGTCAGGGCCAGTATTGGCTGAGTTTAGATTTGTTCTCATGTTTTCATATTATTAGTCAGGTTTTTTTTTTAGTATAGAATTTGTTAATTTTATAATGTCGATGCTGGATGAAAAATAAATGTGTGTATGGTTTCTTATGTTTAACACAGTTATCAGTAATTGGATTATGACACACCAGAGGCGTAGCGACAGGGGAGGGGGGGGGGGGGGGGCTGGGGGTACTAATGTCTCCAGGTTCCTAGGCGCCGAATTTAGGGGCGCCAACATGGGTTGGAAAAAACTTTTTAAAAGCTTTCAAAAAGCTCATCTGAACTGCAATTTTGAATTATAAATATAAAAAAATATATATACAAATTGGTGAACTACCAAAATTAATTAATTATAACTAAAAAGTGTAGTTACTAATAGTACAAAATGAAACCCATAGATATTACCGATTTCTTAAATGGTAATCGTTAAATGACGGCACGGGTTCTTTGTGCTAATTTTACCATATTCTTCAAACTTGTCATTAATCGTTAAAAAAAAGTCAAAACCACGCATTAAAATAAAGTCATACTTTAAGCTACACCACTTCCCTAATTTGTGACAATCTTTCTAAAAATAGTAATTGAGCTACGTCAAGGTTGTTACGTCCCTTACATGTCCCCTGCTTGTGTGTGTGTGTGTGTGTGTTGTGTGCTGGAACGACAGGTACCCTCCCTTTGGTGTATAGTTGTATCCCTTGGTTGAATGTGTTTACATGGAGCGAGAGGTGTTCACGTGAGGTGTGTCAGGTGACGGGTGTCAGAGCGTGTGCTAGTGTGTGAACCAGTTAGTTGTAGTGTGGCTGTGGACGTGGAACGTGGTGTTGAGTATTGTATTTATGTTGTTTTGATCCTTTTATTATTTTAGTACTGTATATATTATTAAATATCTTATTATTATTGTTATTATAGAGTGTTAGTGTTATTGTTGTATACGTCGTATTTGTCTGTTGTTATTTATATACCCCTAGATTCTAGAACCCAACATTTGGGGGCTCGTCCGTTTAGCATGGCGACTACCAGGAGTGCCAGAAGACAGTTAATAAGTGACTTGAAGGAGGAGGGAAAGCTAATCGGGCTGACCAATGACAGTTTGGCGGAGTGGGTAAAGGAAGAGTTGAGGAGGGTAGAAGATGCGAAGGTCGAGGTTGTAGCAAAGGTATGTAACCCTGTACCCCGCTTGAGGGACGTGGCGGCGATGACGGTAGACGAGGACCTGGGTGCGTATGTGAGGCATTTTGAGAGCCAAGCAAAGAGACAAGGCATTGACCCCAAGGACTGGCCGCTCCTTCTGACGGACAAGATGAGTGGACAACTGAAGACTTTCCTCGTTGAGACGGGACTGAACTTGCATCATGACTTCGAGTCAGTAAAGGTAAAGTTATTCACGCACGCAGGTTTCAACGAGGAAAAGTATAGGGTCAGATTCCACCAGCTAGTACCAACACACGACGACATGAGAAGCTTCGCAGTCAACACAGCAGCCGCTTTGAGAGCGTGGGTCCAGCAGTCGGGAATAAAGGAAACGTTTGAGGACTTGGTGAACCTCCTGATAGTTGATCGGATAAAATCGGTGGTCACATGTGATCTGTTGGAGAGGCTGAATGGTGCTGCTAAGTTAAGTGTGGAAGATAATCTTAAAGTTATTGACAACTATAAGAGCACTCAAAACGCTAGAGTGACGAGGCTAGTAAACCAAACCCCTCCGTACGTCGCTGCTAGTTCGACAGCAGAGAGGATACCCTGGCAAAACAAGACACCGCGATCTCCAGGACACCACACTTGCCCTGGTGTACAGCCTATGCATGGTGTTAGGAAGGTCAGTCTGAGCAGTAAATGTTTCACATGTGGACGTTATGGACACTATGCCAGGGATTGTCGTAGCAATAGTAATAGCGGCTTTACTTGGAGAAATAGGTCAGAGAAAAGAGCTGTCGTGGAGTATGGAAACAACAAAAGACCTTATCGGTGCTACAAATGCAATGAACAAGGTCATATTGCCAAAGAGTGCAGTATGGATATAGATACAGGCGCCTGTTATAGCTGTAGAAAGCCAGGCCACATACAACGAAACTGTCCCAACGGGACCAGTAGAGCGAGCAACTGGCGTACTGAAAATGTACATCGACGGTCAGATGATCTCAAGTGTTATTGCTGCGGTGGTGTTGGTCACATATCACGGGTGTGTCCCACAGCTCAGCGTGATATGTTAGGAAATTTTTCCCGGCTTAAAGACTCGCATATGAGAGCGAGGTAAAGCACGAAATTTGGAGGCGTATCCTTACAAAGGTAGTGTCCTTGGTAAGTTTTTTTTGTTAAGATAATTTATTCAATCAATGTTAATTTTTCTTTGTTTTTTTTTTACAGAAGCTGTGTATGATGATTACGGGCTGGAGATGATTAATGTAGTTAAAACGGCTATCGAGAAGGGAACTCAGTTTGATCGCCTTTAAGGAAAGATGACCATCTATGGCGACGTACGCATCTGCCGATGGGCCCTTGCACTACAGGAATTAGCCTGTACTGTGAAACATATCAAGGGAACTGAGAACTTTGTAGCAAACAATCTATCAAGAGTGTTTTACGACAACTAGTGTATATGATATTGAGAAATTCATTATTGTTGGAGATAGTATGATTATGTTAAGGAATTTACTATTGGGGCATTATAATATTATATTGAGAAATGTTTGAGAAAGGTATTACTGATGCAGTATAGAATGATTATGCTGATTAATTTTTTTATTGTGGCTTCTCACATGTATCATTATAGGTTGAGATAGTCAGACCACGAGCTTGGTGCCCGGCCGGAGAAAAACCATAGTCCACTCTCAGGACCGAATTGTTCAAGCTGGATGCGAGCCACAATCTGGACCAAACTGTCCAGGCTGGATACACGCCACACTCTGGATCAAACTGTCCAGGCTGGATACAAGCCACACTCTGGATCAAACTGTCCAGGCTGGATACACGCCACACGGTCAAAACGAGGCTTCCTAAGGACTAAAGAATAAGTAGTCGAGCTCGGGCACCAACAGTGGCTAATGGAACAAGAAATATTTGATCTCTTTGAAGAAAAAGAGATCTGAAGGTGGAGGGGAGGGATGTTACGTCCCTTACATGTCCCCTGCTTGTGTGTGTGTGTGTGTTGTGTGCTGGAACGACAGGTACCCTCCCTTTGGTGTATAGTTGTATCCCTTGGTTGAATGTGTTTACATGGAGCGAGAGGTGTTCACGTGAGGTGTGTCAGGTGACGGGTGTCAGAGCGTGTGCTAGTGTGTGAACCAGTTAGTTGTATTGTTCAATATCAATTTTTATATCTACTTAGTATTCAAAAATGCACAATATCTGCTTAAATTAAGTTTTAAAAAGTGAACGATTAAAAATGCATAAGTAATACCTAAAAATGTTAACACTCTTCTCTTCCTTTTATTAAAATTATCAAAATGTTCATCTGTTTCTGTGAATATATAAAGGAATAGTATGGTCATCATAATGCCCAGTCGCCTTTACTTTCCCTAGCGTGAGGCAGGTGCGTCGCAGTATTAGAACCGATATTGTATTTACCATTATTTACAAAATGTGTGTTGTTTTAATTTATTGACGGCTGAGCTGACCAGACTGAAAGAAACACGAAGCTTTAAATATAATGTATTCTACTATTTATGATACTTTTTTTAAAAAAATACAAATCTATAACAAAGAAATATAACTTATATTTATTTACATTAACCAGAAACAAAGGTTTTCAAAATGTGAAATTGTATGAGTGATGTTAGAAAATGAAATAAAAGATAAGATCAACGTTACCAGTTAACGCTGAATAATTTGTATAAAAATGTGTTTAACGTACTATTAAAGTAATTTTAATTTTTTTTGACTTAACAATGCCTTTCTTTATAAGTGGTCGTGCATAAATGACGTCACACTTGTAGGGGGAGGGGGGGGGGGTCCGTACTTTTGTGACCGTGTGTGATGAGGAGGGGGGGGGGGTGTTCAGATGGTTTGACGTCACACTTTTGCGGTTATAAAAAACAATGTTATTAAATGAGTTTTAGTCGTTTTATCGCGTTTTAGAAAACTGTTCTAATAAATCATAATAGGAATTGATTAAAATACTCTATGTTGACAGAGTTCAGATAAGATTTTAGAAAAAAAAAATATAGATGTTTAAAGAAAAATTCAACTGCTATTTTGAAGGGGGTTGTAGGCTGATGTGTGAAGTCATTTTAGAGGGGGGGGGGGTGTCTGGCTTTTTGTAGTGACAATGTGTGACGGTGGGGAGGAGTTAGGTAAAAATCGTAAAAAAGGATGACGTCATCTATGGATGACCCCTAAGGTTAATGATTAAGGTTACAGTACGGTAATTAACCTTCTAAATGCGACCTATTGCAAGTGTCGACCTCTGCAGTCTCTTAAAGGCTATTAAAGGCTACGCACAGCCCAAACGTCACAACAAGGGAGGTAGTTGATTAAACGTTTAAGATATTGCAACAACGAACTGTCTTCCCTTAACCACATTTCATAAGCTCGTAGTGACGTCACTATGGAAAGAAAGGTTTTTGTGTGTTTTTAACAAAGATTTTGCTAGGCGATGTAATTTTTTTACATTTTGAAAGTCAGAAACGATGACATTTAATATTAACAAATTAAAAATGAAATATTTCTAAAAATGTGTTACAGATTTTAAAAAATCTTTACTTTCTCGTATACAGAGTAAAGAGGAAGTATTGTAATCGCGCTGAATAATTAAGAGATATTTTGACAGTTTTCGCCGTTTTACACCTTCTTACTTTATCATTTACTGAACATAAAGGATGCATTGTAATCTTACATAAAATCTAAATAGAGATTTTGACAAACTTTGACGATTTACATCCTTCCGGAGCGGTAAAAACTTGGTTTTGCAATTTTGTCTGTTTGTCAGTGATGTCTGTAAACACGATTTTTTAGTACCGTTTCAGCAGAGGCGTAGCGATGGGGGGGGGGGGGGGGGGCAGGGGGTACATATGTCCCCGGGCGCCGACCTTAGGGGGCGCCAAAATGGGTTGTAAATACAATTTAAAATGTCATTTTAGCTGCATTTTTGCAGTTTGACGGGGGGGGGGGGGGGGTGCAAACAAAAGTTTGACGGGGGGGGGGGGGATGTAAATTGAAAATTTGCTCCCCAGGGGGGGGCGCCAAATTGAAAGTTTGTCCCCGGGCGCCGGGAAGGGTCGCTACACCTCTGCGTTTCAGTTATATTGACACAATTTCATATATAAGTACTACATCAAATTTGTAGATCTGTTTCAACTTTTGAGCGATATCAAGTTACCGGAAGTGGTACATACTCTACTTCCGGCTTCTCAAAAGCCAATAACTAGAGCGCCATTTTAATTTAGGTAGACAAAAATTCATATGTATGTAACAAATGGTATGGGCAGTATTATATTACATTTTTAAACGATTTTCGGTAACCGGATATGGTATTTTACTCTATTTCTGTATAAACACTTTAACTTGAATACTATTTCACTTAGGTAAAATAAATTTCATAAACACGTATAAGATCTTATGAACAGATTATTCTAAAATTGGAAGTGAATTTATATAGAAAACATCTACTTTTACCTATGTCCGCACCCCCCTCTGGAAAATGTAGTCCGCCCCCCCTTCCCACATAACAAAATAGCAAGTGCCCCCCCCCCCCCCCTTGGAAGAAACACTGAATTTAATACATAGGTGTACACATCTTAGTATGTAGGCCCTGGTAAATTTTGAGTGATTTTAAGAGACCGGAAGTAGAATTTTACGCTGTTTCCGATTTTCCAAAAAGATCACTTCTACTGGACCAATTCATTTCAAACTTTTCACTTAGGTAAAGACTCGATGCCAAGGAACTGTGACAGAAAATGTGACTTAGATGTTTAGTTAACTTTTTACACAGTAATCAATTTTTCGTTTATAATGTACTAATATGCATCTCAATTACGCAAGCATTGTTTACGTTGCGCTATTTTTTTTACTACTTTTGTATTTTTAAAAAAAATGAGTACTTCAAAAGTATTTTAAAAAATACCTTTCTTTATAGTTATTAATATAATAGTTTATTATTATATATTTAAAGAAAAACGTTTATTTTCTCATTTTTAGTGCATTATTACATAAAAGCTTGGTATTAAAACGTTTTTTTCTGCAATTTTTTGTTTACCTTGAATCCTCAGTTTTAGTATTGGATACCTTGACAGACAGACAGAGGGATCAAGTTTAATAAAAGCTAGTAATAAAAGCGTATAAAACATTTCTATTACACGATTAGAATATTCGAGAAAGTTTTCGGGAGATCAGGGCCGGCGCTACCTATAAGGCGAACTAGGCGGTAACCTAGGGCGCCATCCATAGTGGGGCGCAAAATGTTTAATCGCTATTATCAAAAAGTACCTAATAATTAATAACTTTTATAAAGGAGTAGCGATCTATTTCGGCACCCAGGACGAACTATCAATTTGGCACCGCCACCCCAAAATTAGGCCTATATTTATTCGCGATAGTAAATATGCAACCCCACATCCTTAATTTGGAAAGGTCGGGGCGCTTTTTACCAGTCACTTTGCCTTTTTAATTTAATGTCACATAATTGATGTAGAAAACGATTAAATAAGTTCGTTATTTAAATTTCGAACATTTCAAATGGTTATTTAATTTTAATAGGGCTTGTAAGTCTCGTTTTCTCTGACTTTGAATTAGAAATCTGTCCTGGTGTATAGAGTTTTGTAATGACGTGGTGTTCAAAGTATTGTACTTGTTTGGTAAGTTTTGATGAATCGTTTAGATTTGGGCGTAACGGCGGAAGGCTGTTGCTATGGTTTCGTAGGCATAAAGTGTCGAAGTGTTAAAGTGTCGTATTTTTTATTTGGCTGTTGTGTAGTTGTAGGTCTAGTGGAATCTCATTGGTAATAGAGAAATGAGAATGCAGGTAATGAAGTATCATAGTTCTGGAGTTCGGGAGTATTGATTCTTATGGTATTAAAGTATATAATTAGATTGACTGTTAAAGTGTAGTAGTAGGTCCAGTGAAATCGTTGATTTAGAGTACCGTTTGTAGAGATTAGTGAAGTTAATCGAGTTGGTGTCGTAGTCTGATATGTGTTGTGAATGTAATAGAGTATATCAAGTAGTCGAATTTATCGTAAGTTAGATGATTTCAATTCAGTATGGAACACACTACAAAGAAAGGTAGGCGTTCTCTAGTTAAAACAACCTTTAGTTTTTTAGGGATCTATATTACCACTTTGACAGTATTGATATATAGTATTAATTAGGATGGAATTTATAACTAACCATAAACTTTGTTTTTCAAATTAATTTTTTATTAAATATTTAATAAATAATTTCGTCTAAACACAGCTACCCGTGTTAGATTGTTTGAACGGCGTCCCTTTGTTAAGGGGATCCAAAATTTTTAGTATGAGCAGTATTTAGAGTACAAAATAAAAAGTATACTATCAATATTTAACAGAAATATTTTATCATAAAGCTAATACTTTTAGACTTTCAAATAAAACCTACAATTAAGTAATAAATAAGTAAAACATATTGTTTTTATAAGGTTACATAGCTGATGTAAAAGAATTATTACAATTATTACGTAATGAAATTTAACTTGTTTGTCTGTGTTTTTAAACCATGTCTTAGTTACATTAGTTTAATTTAGCTATTCTTGTTATTTCCCTTGAATAAAATTTTGGTATTTGGATTTTCAAATGGGAGATAATGCCGTGCTTAACTTTACATTCATTTCTAATTCCTGCACCTTAGGTTGACCGCTTATATATAAAAATACAATACTTTAATTTATTATTTGCTATTGTAAATTTATATAGAGCTTAAGTTCTAAACAAAATAGTTTGGTAGTTTTTTTTTTTAGCATTATCAAGTTGAAATACTTAATGTTAGTAGACATACAGTTTTAGTCGTTAAACATGTAATTAATTGTCTTTTCATATTTTTCACCCTCTCATAAAAGATTCATATATAACAAATTTAGGCATCTATATTATTTATAACCTTTCATTTTTTAAAACCAAAAATCGTTACATAATCACACACTAGACACTTAACAATTATAACTAAAGACAGTAAAGCTTGAAACAGGTAAGTTCCGTTTTAGAACTCACCTCGGGAGGACTGCAGAGAGCCCAACACTACAAGTGATTCAGTGTTTTTTTTCCAGACTTTTTTCTCCCGGGAGTGGGGGGGGGGGGGGGGGGGGAATAAAGCACTTAAAATTTCTAAGGGAGGGGCAGCTATGTCTATAGTACAAAGTAGACTCGTGCACTTAGCAACAATTTCAATAAAAATGTGATTACGCTTGCAAACTGGAATTGAAGGAATTAGTACAAACTTTTGAGACGAAAGAGGCAAGTAAAATTTGATTTTGGTGTCTACTTATAACGTGTATGCAATTAATAAAAAATCAATGTCACTTTTAATAAATTGTTTTCTTATACATATGTTTTAGTAACTAATTTGTGTGAAAGGGGGCGTTTTAATAAGTTTTACCTAGGGCGCTAAATAACCTGGCGCCGGCACTGGGGAGATCACTCCCGCTTTATTTTCTATTCGAGCGTAATTAAACATTCAGTGTTGTATCAACCCCCCCCCCCCCACACACACACACACAATTTTTATATTTTTTTCAGGTAGACTAACGTAGGTTTTTTTCAACAACTCTGCACCCTCATATCGAGCTCACATTTTACATTTTAAAAAAATTCACATATAATTAAAAATATTAACATAAACATACATTTTTCAAAATTTTAAACTTTAAATTAATAAAAATTTAAATTTTCTCTTAATTAAATTCAAGAGAGTGATGCCCCCTTCCGGTGTGAACGTGAATCATCCCCAGGATGTTCTGACTTAATGAGAGAGACCTTCCGGGAATGTACAGGACACGTGATGGGGTTGTGGGAAGTACGTTGGATTAGGGCGAGAATAACAGAATTCTGATACGCTAGTGGCAGTGGTGGTGGGTCAGAGGGTAATTTAATGCCGGCAATTACTGCATTTTATAATAGTATTCTCCTCCCTCTCTCTCTCTCTCTCACACACACACACACACACGCACACACACACACACAAACACACACACACACACACACACACATATATATATATATATATATATATATATATATATATATATATATATATATATATATATATATATATATATATATATATATATATGTAACCGAGTCTAGTTGCATCTTCTGCTCGACAACGCCAAATGTAACGAGTCTATTTGCTTGTAGTGCCAAATGTTAACGAGTGTATTTACTCATTCTACACAACATCGACCACAATATGCAGGTTTACCATTGATCCTTTTATTACATGAATCAAAAGAAATGCTTCACAATAATATAATGAATCAACTGACCCCCAACCGTCCTCACTAGTCTTCACATAACCGAATGCACATGTCTATCGTCCCTATTAACACAATACGTCTAGTAACCAACCGAGTTCTCTACTGTCCACCGTCCTTTGATACTCTCCTTCTCAGCTGTCGCCTTCCTATATATCCCTTCGTATTCGTACTCGTATTCGTCCTCGTATTCGTCCTCGTAATCGATTCTAATCGTTGCATCAGAATATTAATTGCGCAGCTCTGTCGTACAGTCCGCTTATTAGACCACCTGCACTGTTACGTCAGCCTGTGAACTGCGCAGCGGCTTTGTCGTATCGCTTCCCAAACTACGCCTTGGCTTTGTGATCGTTATCAGCCCAACACCTGCACTATTGCGTTGTTATCGTCCCTGGTAACTACACTAGTTACATATATATATATATATATATATATATATATATATATATATATATATATATATATATATATATATATATATATATATATATATATATATATATATATATATATACAGAGGCGTAGCGAGGGGGGATGGGGGGTGCGGATCGCACCGGGTGACACCATTTAGAGGGTGACACCAAGGCAAAAAATAGCAAAATATATAGAGAAAAATGATAATTCCACTTAATTAAGTGATTAATTCGAGTGTTTAATAGTGTTTTAAGAGGTGCAAATAGAAAGTTTGAGTTTGAGGGGGGGGGGGGTGCAAATCGAAAGTTCGAGGGGGTGGATGCAAATCGAAAGTTTGAGGGGGGTGCAAATCGAAAATTGAAAGTTTGTCCACAGGAAGGGTCGCTAAGCCTCTGGGGGGTGACACTATTAAGTGATACCCGACCTCGCTACGCCACTGTATATATATATATATATATATATATATATATATATATATATATATATATATATATATATATATATATATATATATATATATATATATATATATATATGCAGGCCTTGATGCACTGATGAAAAAAACATGCTTGTTTACTTGTGTGTGAAGTACAATGTAATTACCTCATACTTTTCCATTTACATATCAGCTTAGACTTAGACAGCTGCTTCTAATTCCATGTCCACACAGACGCAGTTGCGAAATCCCCCCATCAGTCAAGCTTACACAGTAAAACTATCAAGTGTATATGTTCAGTTTCAATAGGGGTTCGCACTTTCGCAGATCCGGTAAATAAATCATACATGTCTTCGCACTCCAAGGATGTGTTTTTGACACTTTTCTGGGGCAATTAAAAAAATTAATTCTATTTTAATGTTGAGGGTGGGGAGGTGTGGAGGTTGACACGTTGAGGGTGGGGGTAGGCATGGAGGTTGACACGTTGAGGGTGGGGGTAGGCGTGGAGGTTGACACTAGCTCAGACATTGAAATCCACAAAGCCTTTTGTTGTTATTCAAATTAGAAAGGAAAATCCCAAGATATGCGTTAATTAAAGAATCCGGTTGAAATATTTGTTTATGAAGAATTACTCCATGTTCATTTTTCATATAAGACCCCGATGTTTCAAAACTGTTGATTCGTATTGCATCTTTTATACAAGCCAGTTGTACTTTAATTATTTTGAACATGACGATTGATGATGTTAGTAAAGTAGAGTTCACCTGTTTCAGTGACCCCAGCATATGAAGTGGTAGCGTGGATAGTGTGGTCAGCACTATGCCCAGTCGCCTCTATTTTCCGTAATCTGAGTCAGGTACCCATCACAGCTGGATATACTCAGGGTCTTTCTACGGACTTAAACCTGGATTCGAACTCAACTTTCGGGTTAATAACCGTACGCTCTACAATTCGACCACTCCTTCCCATGGGTTTTTCAAAACTTTGATACGCAGTTCCCTCTCGACATCCATCTAACTTCCAGTATTTATTTCAGTATATATTTTCTATAGTCTTCCTTTCAAACCTGACGGTCTATGGGGTAAGTGAAGTTGAGTTCACTTGTTTCTGTGACCTCGGCATATGAAGAGATAGTGTGGTCAGCACTATGCCAAGCCGCCTTTACTTTCCCTAACGTGAGTTAGGTACCCATCAGAGTTGGGTGGACTCAGGGACGGTCTTATGACTTGAACCCGGTTTCGAACTCGAGACTTACGGGTTAGCAGTCCAGCTCAATATTTTCTATATAAATTCTATTTCGTTCGAGGGGGAGGGGGGGGGGGGCGGTAGACGAGATGATGAGAGAAGAGATGCCTGGAAGAAACACTGCTAATTTTATAGCGATATATCTGTTTCACAGAAGCTTTGTGTCGTTTCAAAGAATAACTTAGAGAGACTTTAAATTTGACACCAGCTACAGTAGTATGGATAGGCTTTGAAAAAAATGTATTAACTTTAATAAATTAAATGCTCTCCCAAATCTATATGGGACGTGTGCCCTACGTAGTTACACACTAATTCTACACTAGTTACACACTACTTTAAATGTAATGGCTTAAACTTAATACTTAATCTCCCCCCCCCCCCCCCACCCCCAACATCTGGTCCTATCTATGTTGCTAGCAGCGCGAATAATTTGGTTCAACACTTGACAATGGACTTTTCTTTAAAGCTCAATTTCTCTAGACTGTTCAGGAATGTGTCATTAGAAGCTCGGATTTTTTTTTTCTAAAATAATTCAAATAATATAAGTAGATTTAATTTACTTTAATCCTCGAGTTTGTGTGGCGTTTTCAAGTGTTTTAAATGTAGGCCATGGTCAACAAAAATATGCCGTAAAATAAAAGAAACAAAAATCTTGAAAATCTCATTTGAATTTTATTGTTCTCTTGTCTTCAAACTAGAATTAGTTATAGTTTTTAATCAGTCGGGTCGGGCGTCATAAAATAACCTCAAAACAAAATGCCTTCTAAAATAAATAAAACTCGAATGACGCTTGCAGTGACACAGCCCACATACGCCTAAGCGGGTCAAACTTCTTTCCGTCCATTACTTTTAAAACAGGAAGTTGTTAATCGTGAAATTTCTATTTTAACTAACTTTGCGTAAAAGTAGGCTAAGGTATAACTATTTGTCGGCCTACATTTTAGAACGTTTTTTTTTTTACTTTCTCGTATACGAAGTACAGATGAAGTATTTTAATCGTGCAAAATATCGAAATCGAGATTTGTACAAATTTCGACGTGTACACGTCCCTGAGTCGGAAAAACATAGTTTTGTAATTTTCTCCGTATGTCTCTGCGTGTGTGTGTGTGTATATGTGTATGTATGTCTGTGAACACGATAACTTGAGTACCTTTACAACTAGGTTGATGAAAGTTCATATATACGTATTATATCAAATTTGCAGTTCTGTATCAACTTTTCAGCGATTTCCGATAAACGGAAGTGGAATTTATTCTACTTTCAATTTTTCAAAATCATATAACTTGAGTACAATTTCAGATAGATAAATAAAATTTCGCATGTAAGTAAAATATTAGTTCTCTGCCTTCTGTTAAATTTTGAGTAATTTCCATTTACCAGAAGTAGCAATTTAAGCTATTTCCGATTTCTTAAAAAACGCATATGAATTTATAAAGTACTAATTTAATGTTCCGCACTAATTTACATATATTGTTTGCCGTTCACTTGGTGTGCAATTTTTTTTCCAAGAAATTCTAATCTATTTTAAAAAGTTGAAGTATTTAGAGATGGATTAAAAATCATGTCTATATCACAAGTTGCAATCCCCTGTAGTGTTATATAAGAATACGAGCCGGCCCGCGGCATAACATACGCCGCTATTTAGTTGTTGTTTTTTCTACTTTCAGTAATTCATAATTTGCGAATTCAACAGTACCAACGCTGACACTAAAATTTTTTCTTTAAAACACTATAAGTAGCTCGTTAAGGACCATACCCTAAAATACTTACTATGCTTGGTCAACATTGAGTGCATTGATAACTTTGTATCGAAATTTACGAAAAACGTCTTTTAAAACTACAAAAAAGTCTTTTAAAACTACGAAAAGTCTTTTAAAACGACAAAAACGTCTTTTTAAACTACAAACAAGTTAATTAAATAAACCGGGAGTGATCTCCCCTAAACTTTCTCGAATATTCTTATATAAAATTACAGGGGATGGGAGCTCGGGCTATAGATATGATTTTTAATCCATTTTAAATACTTAAAGTTTTAAAAATAGAATAAAATCTCGTAGACAAATTAATTGCACACCAAGTGAACGCAAATAAAAAAGCGCATAATAGTGCGCAATATTATTAGTACTTATAAAATTTACATTAGTTTTTTGAGAAATCGGAAGTAGCGTAAAGTACTACTTCCAGTCAACGAAAATTACTCAAAATTTAACAGAAGGTAGAGAATTAGATCTTTAACTTACATGTGAAATTTCATTTATCTATCTGAAATAGTACTCAAGTTATAGGCTTTTGAAAAATTCAAAGTAGGAAAAGTACCACTTCCGGTTATTGGAAATCGCTCAAAAGTTGATACGGATCTACGATTTTGATAAAATACTTATATATGAAATTTCATCAACCTAGCTGTAACGGTACTCAAGTTATCGTGTTTACACACGGACAGACAGACACACAGACAGACACACAGACAGACACACAGACATACGGACAAGATTGCAAAATTATGTTTTTCCGTATCAGTGAGGTGTGAAACGTCGAGATTTGTAAAAATCTCGATTTTTTTTTTTTTGCACGATTATAAGACTTTCTCTATACTTCGTATATACGAGAAAGTAAAAAGTCTAGTGACATTTATGCGCAATTTCCTTATGTTATCTAAAAATAGCTCTGACGTATAATGCTGCGGTGCGTTCAAGCTAGAAGAACGATCGGTTTGTAGGTGTTTATGTAATTTTAAAATTTGTGACCGAATGAGAGGATATTTTTGAAAACTTTCTTCGGCAATATTGTTCTAAATTATGGCAGGAATCGATTGGTACATGTTTCAAGTCGCTAAGTGGTCTGGTTGCCGAGATATGGGCCAAAAACTGAATTTTTTCGAGGTTTTTTGGCTTTTCCGGGAAATACATGAAAGAAACCCGGAATTTTTATGGCCTATGCTCATTCTCGTAACTTGCTTAACATAATTGCTTTTGGAACTAGTCATCTATATTGCTTCGTTGAGGAGGAGATACGACTTAAAGCCCGGACACACATTCATCCATACATTCATCCATCCATTCCCAGAAATGACGAGTTAATAAACGCAATTCTCCAGAATGGAAATTGCGCTAAAAAGTCTTTTAAAACCGCGTAATAACGGGTAAGTTCAGTTTATAGTACATGTATTACTTTTTAAAATTCAAAAGTGTGTCGTAACTCTCTGAATCTCCCCCTCACCCCCCCCCCCACCCCCGTCCATTGTCACACATCGTAACAAAAGTCCGATCTACACTCCATCTATAGAGAGTGTCATTTGTGGATGAGCCCATTTATAAATGACGTCACATTCCTTGGGGTGGGACGGTTGGGGGGGGGGGGGGAGAAGAGTTCGAACTATTCTGCCGATGTGTGAAGAGGGCTGAGTAGGTGGAGGGGAGTGGGGGTGGGTTATCTTATACGATTCTGTGTGACACTATGAAGCAGGATGTAAATTAGTCAAAACGCGTGACGTTATAGATGGAAAACGCACAATCTCTATTTTTTTTTTAAAATCGATGCAACTTAAAAAAAAAAATGGATTGTCATTTTTTTAAAAAGAATTTAAAAAGTGTTTTTTACTATTTTGATAAAAATAATTGTGACAATTGATTTTTAAAGTTAAGTAACAATCCCTAAAATGTTTGTTTAATCACCTAAATTTAAAACTTGTAAACATCAAAAGTACGAATTCCAGGCCTAAAAATATTTTTAAAAATTAGACAATTTTACCCTCCATAGTCAACATTTTAAAAATTATTTGCCCAATTTAAAATAGATCGCTTACGTAAATCAATCTAAAGTAAACAACTTTCCCCGTCTTCAAGATACCACAACAATGCAGACTTTTACAACTTGGCGTCATCGAAAAAAAGTAGAGCTAATTAAAAAACATAACTGAAGTTTGCCGAGACAAAATACACATTATCTCGTCCTTATTTCCACGACCTAAGACCGGAATTCGATCAAGGCTACGTGGGGTATGATAATGCATGTGAGATTATACTGGCGAAATCTGGTTTCAAGTTTACATAAGGGTGTGGTGAAATGTAGGCCAAGGCAATATTTAACCCTCCCCCTCCCCAAGGTCTTATATTGCAGTCTATACACTAATATAAAAGAATATCGAATAAATTTTTTGTGTTTGTTTAGTCTGACCGTGACGCAAATGCGTTTTTATGTATGCTAGAGACAGTAGGTTTAGAACCTGTGACGATGAAGTGTTGTTTTTATTTCTTTGTCAATCGTTATCATTTACGAGACCCGAAACAAGACGGGTGGGGTGGGGGGGGGGGGTAAGGGTGTACCTGATTGGGTACTAGCATCCCATGAAATGACATGACGAATAGGAGAAATAAAAGGAGAAATAAAAGGAGAAATAAAAGGGATACATTCAACAGAGTAGGCGATGTTCATTTGATTTTAATTACAATCTTTGTCAAGAACAGAAAGGCACCATCTATCATGGGGTGACACCATCTGACAGGAAGTAAGGTGACACCACCTGACATGGAGTAAGGTGACACCATTCCAGCATCGAGTGAAGTGACACCATCTAACATCGAGTAAGGTGACATCTTTAACATGGACTGACCTGATATGGGGTGACACCATCTAACATGGAAGACACCATCTAACAGGGAGTGAGGTGACACCATTTAACAAGCGGGTGACACCAAATTGGTGGTGTGAATATGACCACATATCGTTGCATGTTTGCCTGTGTTGGTGGTAACTAATCTCAAATTTAATGCACTGTTAAGCTCACAACATCCAGGAATGGAAGGTAGGGGCGTGGCTAAAAAAATGTGAAATACCTTTGTAACCGCGCTCTGTACGGATTGTTTTGATATGCCAGGAAATGTTGAAAGGGGTGTTTTTTTTTTTAAATTTGCTTTAACTTAAATTAAATTAGAGCAGGGCCCATCTGTGTATGACAATCTTGAAAGGTGGTTTTTTATTTTGCTTGAATTGTTATAAAGTAGACCACAGTCTAACTTTACATTGTGTGTTATGTACTTTTCACAAGTTGTATATGGGTTTAGCTTATTGTTTGGGCATTAGACTGATATATACCAGGGTATTCGACAGACTATACCTGGGCTTTGATTTGACAGACTATACCTGGGCATTAAACAGACGTATACCTGGGCATTTGAAAGGCATATATTTCTTGGGCATTTGACATACTATACCTGGGGCTTTTGCAGACGTATACGGTCCGCATGTATCTTTTAGTAGTCTAACTATCTGTTAAAGAGTTAAACATTTGTAGTCGATTAACAGTGACACAGCCTTCACCAATACTCTTTCAAATTCTTCAACTATTTCAACATTGGGGACCGTGTGGTCTGGTGTGAGATTGTATTATCGCTAGCTCCAGAGGCGTAGCGACCCTTCCCGGCGCCCAGGGACAAACTTTTCGATTTGCACCCACCCCCCTCGAGATTTCGATTTGCACTACCCCCCCCCCCCCTCAAACTTTCGATTTGCACCCCCCCCCCCCCTCGAGATTTAAATTTGCACCCCCATCCCATCAAACTTTCGATTTGCACCCTCCTCAACCTTTCAATGTATTTTTCCGACCCATTTTGGCGCCCCCTAAGGTCGGCGCCCGGGGACATATGTCCCCCCCCCCCGCCGTCCCCCCCTCGCTACTGGCTAGCTCCAAAAGTCCCGAGATTGGTCTCCCATGGACAACAACCCATTCAGGAAAGACAACTCCAAAATCAAACATCTACTGCCTTGCAAATTGTTTTGGGTGGACAAAGGCTGTGGAAGCAAATCCAGAAAAAAACAAGTTAATTAAAAAGTCTAGTGACATTTAAGCGCAATTTCCTTATGTTATCTAAAAATAGCTCTGTCGTAGCGTAAATCAAGAGCAGGGTTAGTAAAACCATTGGTTAGCTATTAAAACGTTTTTTATTAATTTTTTTCAGTATTTTACATGTTTTATTTACAATAGAGTTACATGACTAAAAACCATTGCGCGCCTACTGAATGTGATGACGCAGCCATTGAACGTGATGGCGCAGCTATTGAACGTGATGACGCGCGTGGTGTGGTTGGATAAATATGCTTACTAATTCGGTCCAAATTTTAATTAATTAAAAAAATTTTTTGTGACCGAACGAAAGGATATTTTTGAAAACTTTCTTCTGCAATATTGTTCTAAA
The DNA here is from genome assembly GCF_028476545.2 of Physella acuta. Lineage (NCBI taxonomy): Eukaryota > Metazoa > Mollusca > Gastropoda > Physidae > Physella > Physella acuta. The sequence continues at coordinate 230,313 of NW_026731556.1, forward strand.
TTATGGCAGGAATCGATTGGTACATGTTTCAAGTCGCTAAGTGGTCTGGTTGCCGAGATATGGGCCAAAAACTGCTTTTTTCGAGGTTTTTTGGCTTTTCTGGGAAATCCATGAAAGAAACCCGTAATTTTTATGGCCTATGTTCATCCTCGTAACTTGCGTAACATAATTGCCTTCGGAACTAGTCATCGATATTGCTTCGTTGAGGAGGAGATACGACTTAAAGCTGCGGACACACATCCATCCATCCATCCATTCATTCATACATTCATACATCCAGAAATGACGGGTTAATAAACGCAATTCTCCAGAATGGAAATTGCGCTAAAAAGTAATTAAGACACGGCGTTTAAGCGCAAAGCTAATTCAATTGACTTCATTTTAATGTGAAAGACGTCATCACTTTTCCGTTTCGGGGTTCTGGGTGATATATTACTGAAGCAAAACTTCGCCTAGTATTTACACTATTGCGGCGATATTGAACTAGTTTGTCATTAATCGGTGTGTGTGTGGGGGGGGGGGGGGGGGCTGTCTGGTGCGACACATGGTACCGCATATAGTGCTTCTACCAATTATTTGCTGATTCTAGAAATGTGCAGCATTTTGTTGCCCCCTCCTATAGGTCTCAAAGTCTACGGAAAGACGAGCTTAGGGCTACCAGTGCAGTACACATACTTTGTTTGATCTCAAGTTTCTTTTTTAAATACCGGCTTTATAACGGTACCCACGTTAGTTGTATCAACTGGATGGGGCACATTTATTCAGACAATCTATGGTGGGACTTGTGGGACATCAATACTTATACAGGCAGACTTTTCTCTTGGTGGGAGACATACATTTATACGGGCAGACTTTTCTCTTGGTGGGAGACATACATTCATACAGGCAGACTTTTCTCTTGGTGGGAGACATATATTTATACAGGCAGACTTTTCTCTTTGTAGGACATATACATTTACAAATACAGACTTCTTCTTCTTCTTCTTCGTTCTTAATTGTGAATATGGTGGAGGATTCAGACAACAAGTCCAACTTCGTGGACAAACCGGACTGTGGTCTCCAGTTTGTCAGGTGCCCCATATAATTTTTCCCTGAGTGGGGTACAAATACAGACAACACGTAAAATAGTTTGAACATTAATCAGCAATGTCATATTTTATTTGTATAAAACATTACATTTTATTAACCATGATTAAGAAATAATTATATTCTCTATATACAAATATTTACAGGCAGAAAACACAAAAATTGCATGAAAGCAGAGATGGGCAACATGTATCTGAGAAAGATGAATGATGGAAAGTTAATGTAAACATTGATTGGAAACAAAACTAACAGCAGAAAAAAATTTACAGCTTAAAAAAAAAAATTAATAATGCACATTAATGGTAGGAAGAAAACAGTAGACGAAAATTTCGAAACTTTACCAACTTTAGTGAAAGAACAAACACACCAATGCCTAAATGGGCTGTATCAAAATCAGATTATCTCAAAACGCCAAAGCATTGTTTTAATTTGTTCTTTATGATATTAAAGGGTTTGACTTTTTTAGTAACATCTATTTTTACCAAGTCACCTCCCCTTAATAATACAATTGGTTCAAGAAAAATAACAAAGTATTTCTGTATGTTATGTACATTGAATACTGTGGATAAGTAGTTATGAGTTTTTCTACAGCTTACATGAAATCAAAATGTAGTTCATACATTTAATTTCAAGTACATCAGCTTTAATATACAGCATGGTTAAAGATTTACATAATTTCATACATTTTATTTGTACATTTTGATTAAATTTAACAATATTTCATACCTAGCCTGTTGATATAAAATTGTTAAAATGGGTCTGTATTTCTTTTCTTAAACAGATTTTATTAAAAAAAAAAAAATACTGTATAGATAAATTGAAACAATAATAAATAGATGGCAATTATTAAATTCAAGTCTTACTGTATTTCCCAATGGCTATAAGATTTTACAGAACAGGCTCAATGTTTACCAGACTTATGACTATGTACAACTGAATTCAGAACAGAATTGAAACAAAGATGCCTTAATAAAAACAAAAACTATAGCCAGTGTAAACTAGTACAAAATGTCTGACATGCTCTTAAAAATACATTTCTAAAAATATTTATCTCCATGTTTTGAAATGAATTGGGAAAAAAAAAAATCACAACGGATATTTTTAACGAAGAAAAAAATAATTTTCCAGTACATATTTTACTCGATTGAATACAGATAGTCCATTGATTTTCAAAGTACATAATAACATACTCTCATCTCACAAGAGAATTCTTTCACTGAACTTATGCACAGTAATGTTTTACATAAGAAATTTAACTAATTAATGTATGCTATCATAAAGTTACCATCACAAAAAATTGTGGTGTTATTAAAGCGTACATATTTACCTACTTAAGCTGTATAAATAAAAGCTTTACATATCAACATCAATGATCAAATAGATACATTGATGTCAGCTACTGTGCTAGCACAAGAAGGCACAGATTATCAACAGTATATACATTTTAGTGTTATTTTCTTCACATCAGTTTATATCAACCTAGCCAGTAATATGTCAAATGCAAAAAAAAAATAACAAATAGTGTAAAATGGAATGTGTTTTGAAGGCTAATATAGTAAAAAACCTGAAGGAATGTATTTTTTTACAACTATAAAATATAATATGCTTTGTTAGTAACAAAACTTACAAGAAATTAGAATATTCTGGTATTATTAAATCTGATTTGATACTTAAAATATCAAAAACAGATAATTAAAGTAAAAAACATAAAAAGAAAATTTTGTTAAAGTGCATCCATTGTAATATTGCACATTTAAAGGCATTAGCCTTTGAATATTTAACTCTTAGAAAAAAAAAGGAAAGGTATTGATTTAACAATGGAAAACAAACAGAAATTAAATGTTAATCAAATAATGGAGAATTTTAACTTGATTTATAAAAAAAAATTAACTTTCAAATTTACTTAATATGCAACTTAATTTTATTGCATAAAAAGCTAATAGATAACGCTTAAGTAAAAATGAAGTTAGAAAATATTTACAGAAAATGAAATTAATTAAGATGATAATTTAAACATTCAAGTTTTGTACAGATTTGGGAAAACTGTTGCCTGACAATGCTTATATTGAAGAAGAAGAGAGAAAAAGATATACAACAGAGAGTAAGAAACGTATAAATTCTAGACAGATGACTCATAGAGCACCTGTTGGGATTGTTGCTGGGTGTTGATCTCATACAAGCCTTCTCTTATAAGGAAGCGGCTGGCGTCATACCGGCCCTTCTCAAAATACTCTTGAAGGATATGGGATTGTGGTGGGAAGAACGCGTCTTTGCCTTTCTTTAGATTATTCATGTTAACCTATAGGAAGAAAATTGGAGAGTTTATTGTTAAAAAATGTCGAAGGTATTAAGCATGGATAAAAAAAATTATCAAAGTTATGTTATTGACTGGATGTGTCTGAATAAATAATAGTTCGAGTATTTTTCATACCAATGTCTGAAAGTGATACTGTAATAGGGTGTTCTATACTAGGTTACTAGAAGCACACTACTAATTGTTTAATTTGCAAATGTAAATATAACAGTAGTGCACTACTCATTATATGATTTGCCAATGCCTACACGATAAATGGATATGGTAGCAGCAGTGAGGTTTAGCCAAAAACTATCCCTAAAATAGACCATGACCATGTCTGACCATACTCCTAAAACAAGAGCTAATATTACAAGTTGAGGTCATAACATTAATAAAATATACTCTATTTTTGGTCGTCCATTTTTAAATACTGGTCTGAAAAATATGTCTACCTTTTTCCAATTAAATTTTTTTTAAAGAATAAAGTAGAAAACGGCACCTATAGCTAAAAAAATATGCCAAATAATTTGAAATTTATTTTTTAATTGAAAGTAAAGTAGAAAACAGCAATAGGGCTGGTAAGTAGGTCATTAATCAGTTCTACAGCTCAATAAAATCTGCATGAGCCATAGAACTAGTTGGTGACCTACTTACCAGCCCTATTGTGCTTTAAAAAAATACATGAAAGTTAAAAGACTTTAGAGCTAGTCACCTGTAAGTCTTGGTTGTGAAAGTTAATGAAATGTGCTTTTTTCTCTACCTCCTGACCCATCTTAGGGCCAATATCAGACTTGCCGTCAAACGGGGACACAGTGATAGTCCGGCCGGACTCAAACTTAGGCATGTTATCTGACATGCCCCCGTCCATATACTTCTGAAATATGGAACAATAGTAAGTCTAAAATAGAAACAACTTAGGAACTACAAACTACAATAAAAAAACTTATTATTAACCATAGCAAGGGTTATTTAGAGTGAATGAATTGACAGGTAAAATTCTTAAATGATTGTGGCAGAAATTTATATCAATTTTTTGTTTTTAATTTCAGTCAGTTAATAACAAAGATTAACGGGACAACATGGTCAGAAGCTAGAGCAAATGACTGATATCCCCATAAGTCTTAAGTTTGGACCCTGAGCATAGTCCAAAGCAGGTACCTGAGTCCACAGAGTTCCTGATTGACATTCAGGAATGTAAATACGGCTGGGCATACAATTGACTACACTATCCACGTATATGCTGAGGTCACAGAAACAGATCAAATCTATTTCATCTGCCCTAATGACTGACAGGTCTGAGATCGCTCCAGCTTTTTTAAAACAGAGATAAAAGTAAAACTAATAAATGCTACACCACTTGGAAGATAAAGCTTACCTTTCCACGAATGGTGGGCGTCTTCATGCCGGCGTACACTGGGATGTAACAGCTGGCTACCAATGCCTAATAGAGCACAAAATATACTTTATTTAAGTTTTGTACAATTGGAAAACATCATTTTATGTAGGCCTTGTTGATCTTAAAAAATATATTAGTAGGTTTTAACTATTATAATGTCTATTATAATACAAATGTTCTGTTTAATATAGATTAGCAAAAACATGATATTGCTTAGATGTATGTTCCTGCATTTAATTTTTTTACCTCAATGAGTTCATCCTTTGATTTAAAATCAGTCATCAGCTCATTCTTCTTGGTCTGGGCGTTGGTGAGGGAGACGTAGAGTTTACCCGAGGCCGTCTCGTGAGCGTCCTCAGGCAGGATGTCCTCCAGCATGGTGCGCAGGCTGCGGGTGAAGCTGAACCCTGGGGTCAGGGCACCAAGTGGTTTCCTGCGAATCTCTTTAGCCAGGTTCTGGACATGATCAGCTGATTCCTGGAGAACAGATTACAGATAGATAATTAATTTAATTTTAATCAAGAGGTGAATTACTGTTCTTTACTTTAAACTGACTTTTTTGAAACAACATATTTTTTATTAAAATATATGGATGATTATAGAAACCGGTGACACACATTAAGAAAAGAAAAAGAAAACATAGCAAAACATGCTTTGGACTGGAACCCCCAGGGAAAAAGGAGGGTCGGCCGATCAAGGAAGACATGGAGAAGAACGGTTGAAGAAGAGGCGAAAACAGCTGGGCACACATGGGCACAGATAAAGGGGGCAGCCCAAAACCGAGTCCGATGGAGATGTGTGGTTGCAGCCTTTTGCTCCCCAGGTGCCACAAAAGAATGATGATGATGCCAGGCGATGCTTATATTGAAGAAGAGGAGAGAAAAAGATATATAACAGAGAGTAAGAAACGTATTAATTCTAGACAGATGACTCATAGAGCACCTGTTGGGATTGTTGCTGGGTGTTGATCTCGTACAAGCCTTCTCTTATAAGAAAGATAATTAAATGATTAGGTTAATTAATGTTCTTTACTTTAAACTGACGTTTTTGTAACATGTTTTATTACAAAATATAATTAAAATTATTAGGTGATGGCGTGGTCATTTGGTAGAGCACATGAATGCTAATCCAAAAATATCGAGTTCGGATCCCAGACTCAAGTCTGTATGTTGCCCCTAAGTCCGTCAAACTATACAATAAGGTGGCTGAGCACAGATCTTGACCACACAAGGTAATTGATGCAGATGTACTTTACTTCATCTGCCCAATGTATTCTTAGCACTGACGAGAATATAATAAAAGATTAATATTACATTTCATTACATTTGTTTTTTTAATTGCCAAGGAATAAACTATATTATATTTTTTTAAAATAATATTTATTTTGAAAAAAAAAGAATGTTAACATAGGCCTTGAGAGAGAAATTCTTCATGTGAAAAGAAAAACAAAGCATAAAAAGTGCAAGCCCATTAAGAGGAAAACATTGCTGTCCAAAGTTGGTCAGCTCTATACACGGCGCCAGGTGTCATCAATCATAGGCCAAGTCCCTGGTTACCTGCTGGGGTCTATTTATAGCACAATGTCTCGCTTTAAACAAGGCTAGGGCAGACATAGCTCAGCAGAAACTGGTGCAAGACGCCGTGACAGCTTTCAGGAAGCTCATTAGTATTAAAACGTCTTAACCGCGGGGGGGGGGGGGGGGGGGGGGGGGGGGAGAGACGGGACGGGGGGACAGGGAATAAAATAGTCAATGTAAAAAAAAAAAAAACTACTGTTGGTAACTACTGGTGTCTTGTAACAAAGACCATAGGTATACAGCTACTTTTAAATCTGACAAGATAGATGCTAGGGACTAAACATTTGGGTTGAGTGTGGACAAGTCAAGAAATGGGTCTAGGTATGTCGTGGTGAATTCAGGCGGATTCCAGTCTTTGTCTGCACGGATTGTACACGGCCAATGAGAGGAAGGCATGTTTTAAATGTCACGAGCTTTAGTTAAAATATTGAGTATTGTGTATAATGGCATGTCTCCTAATATTATCGATATTTTTTAATTTTTTTTTCAAGAGAGCTGACTTAATATTAGTACACACACAGAGAGTTTCTTCCAGGCATCTCTTCGGAGTATATAAATATGTACAGTGTGAAACATTTTTAAAAAAGGTACAGTGTGAAACATTTTTAAAAAAGCTGTTTTTTGTGTTAAAAAAATAAGTTTCATGTAAGGATATGTAAAAACAAAGAAAATAAGTTAGATCGTGATAAATTCCCGTTTTCAAATGCGTAGTTTCGAAAAAACCAAGTCAAGGCTGAGGCTAATTTCGTTTCGCCATCAATCATACGTCATCTTTAACATTTTCCATTTAATAAGATTTCACTTAAGTGCTAAATGTAGAATGGGTAAAGGTGGGGGGGGGGGGGGGGGGGATATTCATAACATGTGACGGTACTTTAGTCACGAGGTGGGGATTAGGGTACAGTTAGCCATCCTGTATATGTCAAGTTTTGAGGTGGACGATTTGTCAAAGCTAATTTGAGAGAAGCCGAAAGTACCGGTAAATACACGAGACATGAGTGGCTTGTCTGTCCACTACGTTTAAATTAAGCTTAAAGATGGATAAAGTACACAAAACAACTAGCTCGAAAACAAGTTGACTTATAAATGTCATGTAATGCATACTTTTGTATAAAGACAAGAGTCTTTAATAATAGCGGTACGTTTTGTTGTCTAGAAAAAAAAAACAATAACAAAAACACAAATATATTGAATTGAAACTAAACCAATAGATCTATACAGTTATTAATCAGACTGTTGTAATTTATCTGATTAAAATGAAAAGTTGCATCATATATTAAGGGGGATCTTTAATTAACCACAGACGTAGGTAGTGAAGGTTTATTTCTTGGTACCTATAGTAGGTGTTTCAGTATATTTCAATACAATATGGACTCTAGTTTATAAGATTTGGTAATATATAACTAAATACGAGGTGGGGCGTCAGTATACGAATACAACATTTTAAAGAACAGATAATATAATGGTCACGACATGAACCCCAGGAATCGTAGCTCAGTTAAATTGATATAGGGCGTGCTGTAGATGTAATGCTGGTCGGTTCTCCCAACAAAAGGTCACTCTTCACAAGGTGTCCGCCTTGTTTTAAGTCGCCACTGTGACGTCCGGCTGAACCTAATGACGTATTAACATCACGTGGCGAGCGTGGGCGTTGGTCGCTAAATATATCCTGTTGTTGGACTATAACTGGACACCTGGGCCGGCGACTCCTGGGCCAACATATCGTGGGCCAGCGAATTACAAACGTGACTGGACTAATTTATTTGGTAGAATTTACACGAAACGGTTGTCCTAGAAAAACAAGTTTTTTTTTAAAAATAATAATTAAAAAAAAGAGAGACTGACAAAACGTGTTCTTAATTAAGAAGTTAATTAAAGACACATGTTTTAGTACATTAATTAACAAGCATGTCAGCTATTTATAATAAATTACTTTCGCATTCGACTTTAAAAAAAACCGTTGCATGTTTTTTTCCTCTTAAAATTAATAACAAGTGCAACGATTATGTTTTTAAATCATGTACTAATCAATTAGCAAGAACATTGAACTCGTGAAGAGTATTTGAACTTTTCCTAATGGAAAAATACCTGCGCCCACTGAAATACACCTCGTTCAATTATAATACTAACCGGAAGTGAAAGACTTGGGTCATGAAGAGATAAGAACTTAACTTTTTTTTTCCTTTTACTTTTACAGAAATAAAGCTAGAATTTGATAAACCCCACCCTTAAGATACGAAGAATTTGGGAGAAAAAAAAAGAATTTTAAGCGGCTTTACTGAGGGGAAAAAATCCCCGCTGAGTCATGGATTGAGGATGTCGCTCATCACACGTACACCAACGTGCCATTAAATCTCTAGACACGGGAACAATGGGGAACATGTCCTCATTACAATACCTGCACACGGGGAGGAAAGGGGGGGAACAGGTTGATTAATTGAGGAAACAGAGGAGCCCAGGAGATATTTCCGTCGGTGTGAACAAAGATGAAAGAATCTAGGGACAGATTTTTTTAAAGGCTGTTTCTGTTTTAAGATGACTTTTAGACTGAAAGTGAATAAAATGACGTGAGCATGTCGAATCAAAGGCAAATGAAAATTTTTTAATCTGACGGTGTATCACAAAAACAGTAGCCTACACATTTGGTGATGCAAGGCATACACTTGAATTTTTTTTAAAAGAAGGAATGAGACAAGTGGGTAGCATAATAGGGCTGGTAAGTAGGTCACCAACCAGTTCTACGGTTCAATAAAACCTGCATGAGCCATATAACTGTTTATTGACCTACTTACCAGCCCTATTGGATGTACCCAATTTGAACGATGTTTGATCCCTATGAAACACATACAGTATAAGAAGACCAGGTAATCAGCACCGTTGAGTCCGCTAACAAAAGCTTGACCTAATTAGGTATGACCCAGACTATAGGTCAAGGCCTGGATGGCAGAGATTCCAACATGGCGGCCATCATTTCAATTAACCCCGGGCGTATTAGAAGTAAAGTGCAAGAAAATAAGTTGAAATGGTTTCTCCAGAAACTCGACCACATTACACAGTCAATGTCATGGTACTTGCTGCACTGGACTTGACCAGATTAAACAGAACTGTGTATCTAAGCAACGGGGCTAATCAACACAATTTTATTGAGACATTATAGAAAATAACACCACATCATAAATCAATGGTTTATTGTTTCACGTGACCCAACTATGAATATTCAATTGAGATACTGGGAAATTTTTTAGTTGAGTGCGCAGAAAACATATTTACTGGAATTAGCATAAACGTGTAAGAAGAGTAATAAAACTGTAAGACAAGGGGATATAAATATTTGCATACAAATCCCATAAAAATATGCGTACGGGTTTGAAACAATAAACAAGTAAATTGCAGCAATCATTATTAAAACCATAAAAAGTCAAGTACGTCTTAGGGGTCAGACGGTCCCCGAGGTAGATGAAGTAGAGGTACTCTATATCTATGGCAAAGTATGTAAAGGGGTTATGTGGTCAGTGCTATAACCAGCGGCTTTTACTTTCTACAAATGAAGCCAGGAAGTACAAATGTCAGGGCGACACAGTAGTCTTATTGACAAGAGCATAAAACCCATCTGGATATTTTCGGGTTAACCATCACGCTCTCAGTCACGTAGCCACACTGACAGTATAGTCAGTATAGTTATGGTGAAGAAGACTTTAAAAGCGTACAATAATAACGACACTCTTGATTGAAAATAAACCGGGAGTGATCTCCCCTAAACTTTCTCGAATATTCTTCTATGAAACAACAGGGAATAGGAACCCGGGCTATAGACATGATTTTTAATCCATTTTAAATACTTAAAGTTTTAAAAAATAGAATAAAATCTCATAGACAAAAAAATTGCACATCAATTGAACGCCAAATAAACAAGTTAATTAAAAAGTCTAGTGACAATTTTAGCGCAATTTCCTTATGTTATCTAAAAATAGCTCTGTCGTAGCGTAAATCAAGAGCAGGGTTAGTAAAACCATTGGTTAGTTATTAAAACGTTTTTTATTAAATAAACCTAACTACTAACTAAGCACCTTGAAATCAAGAGCAGGGTTATTAAAACCATTGGTTAGTTGAACTTGATTATCAACATGATAATCATTAAGATGATAGATCTCTACTTCCGGCATGTATATACAACCACACCACACGCGTCATTACGTTCAATAGATGCGTCATCGCGTTCCATGGCTGCGCCATCACGTTCAGTAGGCGCGCAAGTTAATTAAAAAAGTCTAGTGACATTTATGCGCAATTTCCTTATGTTATCTAAAAATAGCTCTGACGTATAATGATGGGGTGCGTTCAAGCTAGAAGAGCGATCGGTTTGTAGGTGTTTATGTAATTTTAAAATTTGTGACCGAACGAGAGGATATTTTTGAAAACTTTCTTCGGCAATATTGTTCTAAATTATGGCAGGAATCGATTGGTACATGTTTCAAGTCGCTAAGTGGTCTGGTTGCCGAGATATGGGCCAAAAACTGCATTTTTTCGAGGTTTTTTGGCTTTTACGGGAAATACATGAAAGAAACCCGGAATTTTTATGGCCTATGCTCATTCTCGTAACTTGCTTAACATAATTGCTTTTGGAACTAGTCATCGATATTGCTTCGTTGAGGAGGAGATACGACTTAAAGCCCGGACACACATTCATCCATTCATTCATCCATCCATCCATTCCCAGAAATGACGAGTTAATAAACGCAATTCTCCAGAATGGAAATTGCGCTAAAAAGTGCATAATAGTGCGCAATATTATTAGTACTTTAAAAATTTACATTAGTTTTTTGAGAAATCGGCAGTAGCTTAAATTACTACTTCCGGTCAACGGAAATTACTCAAAACTTAACAGAAGGTAGAGAATTAGATCTTTTACTCACATGTGAAATTTCATTTATCTATCTGAAATAGTACTCAAGTTATAGGCTTTTGAAAAATTCAAAGTAAAAAGAGTACCCCTTCCGGTTATCGGAAATCGCTCAAAAGTTGATACGGATCTACGATTTTGATAAAATACTTATATATGAAATTTCATCAACCTAGCTGTAACAGTACTCAAGTTATCGTGTTTACACACAGACACACACACAGACATACGGACAGAATTGCAAAGCCCAGTTTTTCAGACTGGATTACGCATAAAACCTCTTAATTTTGATAAATCTGGATTGATAATTTTTGCCCGATTAAAATAAGTCCTCTATACTTCGGATGTGATGAAGGACTGAGGTGTAATACGGTGAAAATTGTTAAAATTTCAAGTGATTTTTGTGCACGATTACAATACTTTCTCTATACTTCGTATATACGAGAAAGTAAAAAAGAGAGAAATAAAATATAAAGTTGTGAAACAGTGTTGTTATAATTAACACCAAAGCCACTACAATTTTGAAATGTAAACAAAGAAAGAACTGATTAATCTAATGTATCTCCCAGAGCAGCACGGTCTTCGTATCACTAGGTTGACTTTTTGTCAATGTATTTTGTATTAAAGTACTGTTAAGTAGTTTGATGTATTAGTTATTATAGCAACAATCTACACGTCTTTCCCATACACATTTCATTTCATTACGTGGAGTGGAGCAAAGTAAGGCACTTTGGACCATACGACTTAATATTAACAGCAGTTAGCAACATAGAAGTTGTAGTGTGATGTCTCTAATATATAGATGCATTGCTGTCTTTCATATAACATCAACACAAAACACGTTCTTGTCCCAAACAACACAACTTAGTACAACTTTTTCCCCAACTGTCAACATACCTACACTTTGACTGCAAGACAAACAAGTCACAACCCCACCATCGTATAACTGCCACCCACCCCCCAACCACAGAGAGTACCATCAGTGTTGACTCAGTTGTAAACTATCCCGTCCCCAGTGGTTTCCGTACCTGCGCCCATCGGGGATTTATCTCTCGGGTCAACAGCGTGGGAGTCACTCACTTCTCTAATCTGCTTGCCGGGGAGTCAACACTCCAAGACGCCGAGTCAACACACGCTTTAATCGTACCAACAAGTCAAGAGGTCAAAGCTTTACCAGCGTGTTATGTGGGATCGAGTACACCTCACGCCGCGGACGTCCACCATTAAATCTTTTTGACAGAGAGATATAAAGGTACAAAACCGTTGTTTACAGTATAATGACTACTTTATGATACACGGTTCAAGTAGTCTAGATTACAAGTCTGTTTACTTATAGGATAGTTCAGTTGGCAACATATAAGCGAGTGCGTGGTTTCACTTGTGCCCATAGGTTGATAACTCAATACTTAAACCACTCAAATAGGTCAATGACACAATGACACTTCTTAGCGAAGGGGTCAGCAGCCTGGTGAATACACGAAGCTCTTCTCATTAGGTGATCAGGTTAAGCAATTTGTAAAGAAAATAGTGGGGAGATGTACCTCTGTTGTTTGTCTGAATGTAGTTTATGAAATAGTACCAGAGGAAAAATATAAACACTCTGTAACCTTACATATATTTTCAATTAAATAACTTGTAAATTAACAATACTATTGATACCGTAAAAAAAATGGCAATATTTCTGCCATAGACAAAAAAAAAAAGCAACAACACAAAACAAAACAACAACAAAAACGGTAAGAAAAGAAGAAAAGTTGAAATAAAAATCACACGAACAAATAAAATAATTAAAAAAAAATAACAAATCAAACAAAGAACCACTGCAGCCGTTAAGTGCAAAAAACACATCACGAAGACAATCACCACTACGGTGCTTGGTACAACAGAATACTTCAAAGCTACACTATCCATGTTGTTCACAAGCTTAAATTTACGATCCCTCCAAAGGCCAAATTTCTGGTGTATGGCCGTGCAGATAACCTGTGGGAGCACTCTTAAGATGAAAGGGCTGTTTGATATACGGTACACTTATTGGCTAGGTCATGATCAGAGACATGAGACCCTGATACAGACAGTACAGGGGGGACGGGAGGGACGGGACATCAGTTCATGATACAGACAGTACTGGAGACATCAGTTCCTGATACGACTAAAACAGCTGATACACGTTTTTGATACGACTAAATCTAGCACCGGAGACGTGAGGATTCTGATACGACTGGTACCACAGGAACGTTGATTATAAGGTGATGATTTACGGCCCAGACGGTGTCATAACATGGCCTGTTACCTTAACCTGGTACTAGGCACAACTCTCATAGAAGACTGGTACGGATTATCTCGCACACACTCTAGCCTACATTACAAAACAACAAATATAACCTAGTTATAGTTCAACATTAGCTTTTTGTTGGATAACCCGGGAAGTCCCTTTATTTTTAAACTCATTCTTTCGTTAGAATAGTTTACCTGTTGCTTAATCCAGTGGTATTTAAAACCTTAAACTCACATTTACATTTATAATCCGGAGTGGGGACTCAAATAACACACACAATGAATGGCACGTTTATCACGTAAAGATAATTAGAGAGAGTCTAGTTCAAGTAATGGGGTTATAATGGAAGGGGAAAAACAGGTTCAAATAAACAATAAACAACGTACCCGGTATATCTCACAACCCACCGATATGCATATTAAATGGGTGAAAAACAATGCCAAATACAAAAATATGCAATACGAATTTCGAGGAAAGATTTAATTACCAGAATAAAAAACAATTTTTGACAAGCAACACAATATAAAAAAAAAAAAAAAAAAAAAAAAAAAAAAAAAAAAGCGCCTGCAATTTCTACACAAGAGGTCACCCAGTACACTTAAGTTCAACCAAAGAACGAGACTATAAACTACGACATACCGCGATCTCACGTAACAATTTAATAATTTTATGGCCATCTACTTGAGATGGTGTCAGGAGGTGGTACAAACCTATCGTCTCAGCCACAGGGAGCGGAGAGCCGTACAATAAATAAACTTGTTTGTCTTTCACTTACGCAACGAGGGAAAGTGATATCTTCGTACCATCTGATATGACAACAGTTACATCACTTGAGCTGATATACGGCTTTACACATACTGGTGTAATAATCAACACAAAAAAACCCTGTATAAATTAAACATCTTTCTGTCTGTCTGTCCTTCCATCTACCTACCTACCTACCTACTTACCTACCTACTTACCTACCTACTTACCTACCTACCTACCTACCTATCTATCTATCTATCTATCTATCTATCTATCTATCTATCTATCTATCTATCTATCTATCTATCTATCTATCTATCTATCTATCTATCTATCTATCTATCTATCTATCTATCTATCTATCTATCTATCTATCTATCTATCTATCTATCTATCTATCTATCTATCTACCTATCTACCTATCTATCTATCCATCTATCTAAGTCAAAATTCAGCAAAGAGTAGTTAATTAACTAGACCGAGTGACCTTTAGAGGTGGGGAGTGTGGACAACTCAGGAGACAGGTGCGACACACAACCAATATTCCACCGCCACATCTCGTCTTTCCGGTCAAGGAAATAAATCAATATCTCGCGGTGGTCCTAATCCTCACCCCCCACCTTGACACAAGGCCTGGCGTTCAGTGTGCACCCTCGTGAGGGAGAGGGGGGGGGGGGGTAAACAAGCAGTGCACCGAGGCAAGTGTCACCTGACCACAAGCATGACCCACAGTGACCTCACGCCCTTTTTTTTTACATTTTGTATTACATTAAAGTTTTCTCAGTTTAAATTAGAAGAAAAAAACACACATGAGATAGTAACATTTTACTTGATCGATAAATAAAAAAACAAAGCAAACCAAAACTACCCGAAGAGAATTTTATTTTAGTCATCTATTAAATCCCCCCCCCCTCCCCTGCCAAAAAAAATTTCTAAAAAACTTAAGACAGTCCACTTAATATGGAAAACTATTTAAATTAACTTAAATCCCCCCCCCCCCCCCACATACCATACAGCCTAAAAAATATTTTAATAATGACAGTATACATTTTTGTTTTGCTAACCAAAATACGCTTTTATTAGACTAAAGTTCACGGCCAACGAGTGGGTAAAACTTAACCAAGAAGAAACACAACACACTGCACCATATCAAAAATACAAACTCATTAATCAACAATAATGAATGGCGCGGGCAGGACAAGATATGCAACATGACACAAACCGAAGCAGGAAACTGTCGCGTTTATTTCGGGAATACTCAACATCAGCCTGACATAACGCGACACCAAACCGGAAAAATAAATAACACAGGAATAAACAAACAAAAAAAGGGAGATGGCTAATTAACAGGGGCGCAACACAGTGACCTATTGTGCTATTTTCAACCGATAAAATATGCAGTATGTCATTAGTTAGGACGTTTTCTTTAAGTTTTACAGTTGGCTAGATTAAAGTGAGTGAAGTGTGGTTTGTTGGGATTAGGTAATGCCACAACAGGAGGTTTACATCGTGTAAACATTTTATATTGTGTACAGGAAACAAACAACAACACAGAGGCAATTAATTTTTGTTATCCAACTTGATGAAATGCAACATAATTCATTCAAAGTTGAGTTTTTATTCGAGTTTATTTCTGTAAGTGTCCGATGTGTAACAGCAAAAAAGTAATATATGAAGCTTAATGTATTACACGGAATGCACATTAATATTATTAATTTTAAAATGTTTATTTTCAGATTAATATTAATCTGCCACAACGCTATCTGAATTTAAGTGAATAATATCTTGTTGAATACGATACAACTTACAGTTAAAACATTGGTAAATAAAAACATTTAAACGTATTTATCAATTGTGTATGTTATATAATTATTCAACTTAATTCTTATCAATAAGCGATTCCTGGAAATTCATACACGCGAACATTGAGTTAATACTTTTCAACCTAATTGCTTTTAGTTTTGATTTTGTGCATAAGGTATGTGAGTGACCGTGTCTAGTACGTGGTAATACTGTTGGACACGTCATTTTTGTTCAGCATACCTCGCCACGAAGACGCCCAGAAAGTAAATGGCTGCCTCCTTCGTCACAGACCAACTTCCGGTGTACGCACGCGAGTGCAACCTGGGGTAAAACCTGCCTTTAAAAAATTACCCAGCATGCATCGAGGAAGCAAGTTGATCACGTGACGGCCTTAAGCTGACAGGACGTGACAAGCTTCTGCTACATGTCACAATACATGGAAGGACAAGTTTCTTCAGACGTACAGCTTTTAAGGGGAACTAACTCTTCCTGAGAAAAAACGCCTGATTGGTCTAAATTATTATGCTATTTTCATACGTCAAATCACATATGTTTAAATGACATATTCAAGGAAATAAGTGGAAAATCCTTAGTTTAAAAACTGGACGGTAAAAAGTTTATTCCGGTAACATATTTAACAAAAATAGGTAACGAATTTACTGTCTTGACACATACATTTTCAGACCAGAAGAAGTTTTATTTATTTTGTTTATTGAAACTGATCATATTAGCCTTGCATTATACACCAAACAGCTATACGCCAAAGAATTAAAAAAGCTTAGCAAAACATGGTGTAACATCAAATTCTGATATTCAATTATAGAGTCACAAAAAATAATGAAGCGTGAATGAGTATAAAAGGGATCTATATCATTCTTCACATGAATTACTCATGACTGGCAAGATATGAAACAAAGAGACTAACATAATTACAACCTTTCAATGTGGACCTGATATAGCACACCTATCATTTCACTGACATATACACATATATTGTTCATAGTAGATGTGTTCGACTGATGGTGATACTGAAACAAGAGAGCCATGATAATGGTGCTGATAATTAAAGCCACTCAAGTAGAAATGATTCGTTATTCGCCAACAACAGACAGGAACGGCCTACAGACTCAAACCCGGGATCCGAACTCGATACTTTCGTGTTAGCAGTCGTGAGCTCTACCACCCAACCCGACCGTCCCCTACTGTTTAACAGAGCATAGAAACTCTTCAAACGACTCTATTAGCGAACATTCCTCCCTTACACAGCAAAAAAAAAAATATATAAAAAAAATAAAAAAATTCCATAGACCTAGTCACAGGGGAGAACAAAAACTAGCCCACCATTCGTGTCCACCTATCATATACAGCACTAGGGCAGATAAAAATAGAATGCTAATGTCTAAACTCTTTTAAGGTTGTTGCTCTTCAAGGTTAGAAAAGGTCTTCCAGAGTTTCCACCTGTTTGATATCTCATATTTCATAACATGACCTCTGGTATCAAAGGCGCCATCCTGTGTCATATTGTTTGCTTTAACGATTCAACAAGGAAGAGAAGAGTTAGAACACAGCGTGTAGTTGATGCACAAGTAAAAAAAATAAAAAACTGGAATGGGCAAAACTAACACACTTTGTCTTCAGAAAACAAATGCAGTCGACTTTTTTTTTTAAACTCTACTAAACAACCAGATGTGAGGTAGTGGCTAAGAATGTTGGAATACAAACTTTTATTTAAGTAGAATTCTCATATCAAAAGTATGTAACAGAAAGTAATGTTGGACCAGGGATACTGAAATATTTGCTGCAATCTTGGTTTATTTAAAAAAACGATGTGCGGAAGACATGATTCATTCATTTCTTTCTACTTCTACAAACAGAGACCACGAAGATTTGCAACAATGTCACGAGTTTACAGAGTAGAGAGGTCCAATTCTAACATTGTTTTAAACCACAAGCAATAATAATTTGTGTAACACGCCTAGGTTATTGACCACTGGCCGTACACGCATATTAACAAAGCGGTTTCTGGTTAGGTTTTAGACTAGGGTTAGATTTTTCTCTGAGCTAGGATTAGATTAGGTTTGTGGCTGAAGCATCGTCAACTATAAACGAGCCTTACTCATTTGTAGCTCCGCCTAATCGAACAGCTATGGTACTGAAAATTAAGTTTATATTACACATCTTTTCGTCCAATCGGTATCATGTGCTCCTAATTGCGGATATTACGGAAAAAAAACAACCTATGTGTTAACGTTACAAGGGCGGTCTCGCCATGCACTACAGACGTAAGCCAAATGAGCTTGTGCTGATGCGATTAATGAGCTGTCAAAAAACTCCCAACCAACTCCCTCGCGTAGTGACGTCATCAAAACGTTTTTTTTAGTTTCATATCAGGTTGGCAAACAGTTTAATGTCCGCCCTTATAGGACACGAAATTGGGTTGTGTGCGTCTTTTTGGGGAAGGGGTGGGGGGAATTCTAGGAGAAAGCCGGGAGTTGGTACCGAAACCTTCCCATGGGTGTGCTGTCGACAAGCAAGAGGACAGACGTTCGCGATTGTATTCCCAGTCCGTGACGCCGGTTCGGCCCCGCGCATGACATGGGGAAGATAACCTTCACCATAATGTCGTGGGTACGCCATGACAACCACGTCACGGCAATTAGCTCCCTTGATTGGCAACACGTGAGGGGGGCGATATCCACGACGTCCGATTGGACACGGCACGGTCAGTGCAAAACAAAAGGGCGTTGATTTAACGCTACGGCGTAAAGTACGGTCAGGAGTTAAGATACAGCTGGCTTTACTATTCCATTATTTTTACTTGAGTTATTTTGTTAAGATTCACATTTTCTACTTCATCTGTGTGTGTACTTAAGTAGCAAGTAATGACAAGGGGTACCCAATGTATAGGTGGCGACCCCAGAAAAGTTTACAGACGATCGCCGAGACTAAACCAAACAAAAACATTTTTTAAAAATTGTATGGGGGTCGCGGGTCACTTAACTTTTATAACAAAAAGGGGGTCGCAGCTCGAAAGTTTTGGAACCTGTGGGTCACTAGCAACACAGAACTGCGGGACAAGACATGGCAAACCATATCGACGACAATTTCAGAAGTATACGTGGGGGCGGATAGGACATATCCTGCACAGCTAGTGTTACTATTGATAGACGGGCATAATAGCGGAATCATAAAGGGAAAAAAAAAGAGTGGGTAGTGCCAAAAAAGAAAAAAAAAACGTTATGATAACATAACGAATGCGAAAACCAGGGTAAATTGGTATTAAAAATTGAGTAGGATAAACAGACTTAATGGATAATATGTCTATAATACATACAATCAATAATAGTCAGATAAGAGATATACTTTGGTTACTTTATAAAGACAACGGGTTCTTAACAATTATAAAGAATCATCACAAACTTACCTCAATCTTATCCTTGGATGTGACAAGGACAGCCGCCATGAGCGCCCCAGCAGACGAGCCCCCGACTTTCTCCACCTTTTCTAAAAACGACGGCGCCCTGTGTATCAGACAGGAGACCACCCCCAGGTGGTACATGCCCAGGAAGCCGCACCCGCACAGCGACAGGTTGAGCGGACTTATCATGTCCGTGGGTTGGTACTCAAAGTCCTCCGCGTCGCTGATCACCTTGGTGTCGGCGTCCGGCCGGAAGCAATGTCCGTCAAACCTCGGCAGCGACTGGGATCTGAACGATTGTCTGTCGGTGCTGGAGATTGTAGGCTGGTACTGTGACTCAGTCTCCGGGTCAGTTTTGCTAGTGCTGATTAGAGATTTAGCTTTCAAGTTCGAGGCAGAACCTCCGCTCTTCGAGGCGGGGGTGGAGCCCGAGTTGGTTGCGCTTGCCTTACGGTGTGAGGCGGAGTCTGATTTAGATTCGCTCCTGGGTTTGGAGATTAACTCAGGCTGGGCTGAATCTGCTCGTGAGCTGCTCCTAGTTTTGGGAGTTTTTTCTAAGAGTAAAGAGTCCGATTTAGACGTGACGTCGAGTTTGACAGTCTGATCCTCTACGGGAGTTTCAGATTTATACGTTGGTTCCAGTCGAACCGTGTCTGATTTTGGGGTGCTCTTAACTTTAGAGTCTGGCTCTGGTTCTTTAGATTTGGATCTAGACCTGAACGAAAAGTCGTTTCTCAGGACTTGTTTTTTACGGTTGGCCTTAGCCGTTGTGGGGTCACTTTTTGTTTTCTCTACGCTCGACTTGAGAATAGAAGGGTGGGGTGGTAGGTCTTCGTGCCGTATTGGCCGGTGGTCAGAGTGTGATCTAGACCCAGAGGTATGCCCACGCTCGTGCTTATCTTTTTTTTCAGGCTTGTCTTTTCTGTGTCGTTGTCGTGACCTCGATTCGTATTTGGGCGTCCTCTCGGTGTTTGTTGAATGAGGGGAGGGTGGGGCACGTGATGACGAGGGCGTCTGTAAAAGCCTGGAAGAAGAGTTCGAGGGCTGACGCTCGCGGTTTGTGGAAGAAGCCTGAGAAGGCCGGCGGTCTTTATTCGAGGACACGCTCAGACGATCAGACCGCGGGGTGGATTGAGCAGCTCTCGAAGGTTCTGGTTTTCTGTCGTCAGGCGAAGGGGACCTGTTCTCTTTAGATTTCTTCTTACGGCGGAAGATGAGGAACAGGGCGCAGGTGGTGCTCTGTCTGGGCCGGGCGTCAGCCGAGTGAGATCGACTCTCCTTGTTCGTCTGCTCGGCCAACCCCGGCATAGACTGCGCCGGTTTCAGACCAGACTTCTTCTCCCGGTTCTTCTCACACTTCTTCGCGGCTAATGTCTGCGCATTGTTTGACCTGGGCATTGGTGGGAATTCAAGCAGAACCTCCCGGGAAGCCCTCCTACTACTGGTCAGCGAGGCGGGTAGCTTCTCTGTCGATGTTCTGGAAGAGCGTTCGAATGATTGCGATGATGAATTGTTCTTTAGACTGTTGGTGATTTCCTTGGAGTTCTGTGAAACAGATTCAAAGACCGAGGAGCAATTACTTAAACGGCTGTCTTGTCTGAAGGCGTGTGGGAAAGATGAACGGCGACCATTTCTGGGCACGAAATTTTGTGAACTGGAGCTACTGTGCTGTAGACTCAGTTGCCTTCTTGCCGAGATCTTAGGGATAGGTTTTACCTCTCTTTTCTTAAAGAGGGAGCCGTCTACAGACTCGGTAGAAATCCAGGTGTTTCTGGATATACCTGAAGTCCCTGACAAGATCGTGTGGTCTGATTGTGTTTTACTGAGTGGTGTGTGGTAGTTGAAAGAGCCTCGGCTAAATTTTCGGGGTGTCTTTGGCGAGGAAGTGACGGGGGTGTTAGGGACAGTTCGGTAAGGTCTTTCAGTTAGAAGTGTTGTTATGATCTCGTTGTTTGAATCAAAGGTAGTCTGAGAGTAGGATCTTTCCAGAGTCATCTTGATGGCTGGTTTGACCAGCGGTCAGCCTGGAATGAAAGTACACAGATAGAATAAGAACTAGTGCTATGGAAGAATTAGTTTAGTCAGAAAATAGATACATAATATTTTGTTGCAACAAAAAAGTAAAAACAATAGAATAATTACTCTTATAGACTTAATACTTTTTATTTTAAGTCTACCAACTCAATTTATTTTTATAATGGATACCAACTCAATTTATTTTATAATGGATTGTAAACCTTTTTTTTTTTAAATATATATGCCGAGGTCACAGAAACGGAACTATTCTTTACTTGCACATAGACTGTCAGGTTCAAATGGGAACTTTACATCTATTTTAAACATTGCCAAAATAAACATTCATAAGTAACAGGCACATGTTATCTGAGATTCTCGATTTATTAGCTCGCAAATATTGGTATCTGGCAATTTATAGCAATGAAAAACAAAAATACAAGACTGATGCAGCAAACTAATGTTGACTATAGTCAAACCACGGAGCATCAATACTTTAACAACGTACTCAAGGTAAACATTCCATAGAAACTATGTACTATTAATAAAAAAAAGAACGTCTTAGAAGAAACAGATTGTTTCGTACAACCGCAGTGATGTTGTAAAAACGGCAGCACAAGAATTGGAGATCCAAGACCATTGTGTAAACACAAATACAACACATCCATTGTCCATATGCAACAAAGGTTTGTTTTACTTTTAAAAAAACAAAATGTACAACGAACGAATGAAACAGGTATACAATAAGTGTGGTGTTGGCAAAGGTTTATTTTACTTTAAAATAAAAAAAAAACCCACAAAATGTACAACGAACGAATGAAATAGGTATACAGCAAGTGCGGTGTTGGGGTTAGCAAACACACCTGTTGGAAATACATGCAACTGAAGACATATCGCTGGAGGTTGTTAAACCAATAAAACGTGACGAATAAAACAGTGTAACACAGCTAGTAAATATGTGAGACGCGTTGTACTTGCAATCACGTCAGCATTTAGGACAAGGTAACAAAACAACCAACAAACAACGTTTGTGACATACAACAAAATGAGCTTTATTTCAGAAGAAAAATAAATCTATTTGGGGATTAAGCGTTTATTTAAAAACAAATTACGCCCTTAAGTGGTAGGGGATAAGGCGAGGGTAGTATTTCTATTTAAAGTGTTTATTTTGGATATTTGTTACAGTGAATGGAACAATTCTCAGAAGTTATTGTAAAATCGGGGATCGGGTGGCGTCTTGAGACCACGTTTGACAATGGGGGTGGGGGTTGTTTTGTTGTGTAAAGTCGACAATAATACTGCCAAGGTTTATATTTTAACTTTACAACAGTGTATACATAACAAATAACTATATACAGATGGATTCGGTTTAAAAAAAACGTGCTGGTTTTCTGAATATTTAGTATTTTATTTTAAGACGCTATAACCAGAAACTACCAAACAAACAGTGAACTTCAAACAAACGAGGACACAAAAACTGTTTGAGTAGACCACTGGTCAGGTATCTGACTAATCTCACAGGGCACTCGCTGATGTGGCGCTGCAACCAAAACTATGTCTAAAATCAACACGAGGAAAACACTGCCCAATGACTGGAAGAAAAAAAAAACACTACCCAAACAAGACCACTGGTGACCCCAGTGTCTCGGGGTCAAAAGTTAAATCCTCACCAACACATCACAAGTGTAGAAGACAAAAAAAATAAACCGGGAGTGATCTCCCCTAAACTTTCTCGAATATTCTTATATAAAATAACAGGGGATGGGAACTCGGGCTATAGACATGATTTTTAATCCATTTTAAATACTTAAAGTTTTAAAAATAGAATAAAATCTCGTAGACAAATTAATTGCACACCAAGTGAACGCCAAATAAAAAAGCGCATAATAGTGCGCAATATTATTAGTACTTCTAAAATTTACATTAGTTTTTTGAGAAATCGAAAGTAGCGTAAATTACTACTTCCTGTCAACGGAAATTACTCAAAATTTAACAGAAGGTAGAGAATTAGATCTTTTACTTACATGTGAAATTTCATGTATCTATCTGAAATAGTACTCAAGTTATAGGCTTTTGAAAAATTCAAAGTAGGAAAAGTACCACTTCCGGTTATCGAAAATCGCTCAAAAGTTGATACGGATCTACTATTTTGATAAAATACTTATATATGAAATTTCATCAACCTAGCTGTAACGGTACTCAAGTAATCGTGTTTACACACGGACACACAGACACACACACAGACATACGGACAAGATTGCAAAATTATGTTTTTCCGCATCAGTGAGGTGTAAAACGTCGAGATTTGTAAAAATCTCGATTTTTTTTTTTTGCACGATTACAATACTTTCTCTATACTTCGTATATACGAGAAAGTAAAAAGGTCAAGCTTATATTTAGTATTCTTTAACAAACACAAATAACATTTTACACACTCAACTCTTAAAAAACTAAAACTAACGTATAACCGTTTGCGAAAAAAGGCGAAACTGTTAGCTTTGTAAAATTATTATTTACAGTTAATTCACACGGTTAGCTGTTTTAATATAACACTACAGTAACCATTGCGATGCACTAGAAAATCAATCAACCGGTGTCACGTATTGCCCCTGACGTCACAGGGCGTTAGACGCACTCTTATTTAATCCTCGGTTATGATTGGCGTCAGCCTGAGACTGGTACCACATCTTACTACACGCTGGTACCGGCATCGTTATAATCACGCGAATGTAGAAACGACAATAATTGTTATTATGCTGTGAAATACAAACTCTAATACCATACACTTTTTAAAAATATAATACAGAGCAAATTAAGCAGTCTTTAAAAAAAAAAAAAAAAAAAAAAAAAAAAAAAAAAAAAAAAAAAAACTAATTTTGTTCCTTAATCTACCTGCAAGAAAAATAAGTCATCGATCACGTACAGGTAGATGTCGGGGCTTAAAAGGTAATCAATCAAGAGTTAAAGAAACAGAACAAATAAGAAACTAGCTCTTTGCTAATGTAAAGTAAACTAATACAACATGTCTACAATACAGATCAGCTATTTTAGTTTAGTACAGCATACAAGATAAACAGATAGATATACTTTCATGATAATTTAATAATATGGTTCCTGACATTAATTAAGATGAACATGTTGGAAACGAGAAACATCTACAAGTTCCAACAGTGAGCTCTGTGGTAGCGGTTCGGTAATTGAATGTACAAACACGGTTTTATTTTGGGACGTTCAAGCTACCACAACACACCTAGTATTGAACGACAACAGATAAGAAACATATTTATAAAAAAAGGTAACCCACGCTCACAGATAACAGTTGTCAAGGTAATATCGCGTTGGACTACTAAATTTAGACTTGGACAGATAAGAAATGTTAACACGGATTTGCAAAGATTTCGATGAATTTTTAGTATTGAATTATTTACTTAAGTCATCGAAACAGTATAGAAGTTCAGTACAATTTTGACAACGATGAGTTAAGTATCAGCAATTGCAACATAAAATAATTAGGTAAAGATGTCTATGAAAATAAAAAAGTCCAGCACGACAGCTAAAAAAAGAAAGACACAAAAAAACAAGGGGAGCGTTTTTTTTCTCTCCAAACAACGACAAAAAAAAAAAGACAAAAACCAAGTCATATGGAAATAGTCAATTTGAAATGACTAAGAACATAAGCTTGCCCTGACTAGAGTCCATTACGGTGAGAAAACAAGCCGAGAACAAAGGAAAGAAAAAAATCTGAAGGCGAAATAATTGAGCCAAGCCTAGAAGCGTAGGCCTATCCGCCGGGTCCTGAACCTTTAGGAAAGAAACTGTCGTACGCCCACGTTCAAAACCAAACCACGGCTTGCTTTTGAAGACGTTACAAGGCTTTAGTTGGAAGGAGAAATGTCACTTGTGATGTGGCCGCTAGGCTTCGTGTGTTCGTTACATAATAAATCAAACAAGTCTGGTTGATTAAGTGATGTCTGGAGATGATGTGATGTTGTTTGTCTACATGTTGTCTAGACACACCATTGATTGTTTTTGTAGTTGTCTGCTTACAAATTTACCAAAATCATAACTGAAGATTTAAACGAACTTATTTATAGATTGTGTTATTCATTACTTATTAGTGTAGATTTCTAAGAAAAATGTTTTACATTTTCCCGAAAAGATTTGCTAAAGAATAATTTACTTAAATTTTATTGAAATAAAATGATGCGTAGTAAACGGTAATCTGCTCATAATTGGGATAACCGATGTGATGAACACACAAAAAATAAATACTAATAATACGGGTATGAATACTAGGTCTACATTGTAAAAAACAAATCATGAAGAAAGTGATCACCAATAGCCACAACATTTATCGATTAACAAGAGTGATATGAATAACAAGTTTCGTTGTTAAAATTAATTTGTAAATAAGAACCGACCACACTATAATATAGGCCATACAACCTTTTTAGCAATACAATTTAAATATTATGTATTTATCATCCTGTGATAACCTGTCGAATTAGCGTTATCGCAAAGTAAATCTATATTTAAAAATCTAAATCTAGATGTGCCTAGTCTCTGAAGTAAGACTAAAGTAATCACTAAGTTAATATTATCTTTAATGTAACAACTTACAGAAGAATTCGTAATAAACCCATTTTTTTTTTAAATTTCGGCAGACGGAGAACACACATACACATCCGAATGTTACATTGAGCTTCTACTACTGTGACATCCTAGGTAAATCGAATGGCGGTTAGTGGGACACGGTCCAGCATAGAGCGAGCTCCGACAAAAGCCTGTATTTGCGTGGTGTTTCGTTTCCCACTCGGTATCGTCACATAGCGTAAGCATGACTAATCAATGGAGCGGGATTTCCCGAACAACCACGAAAGCCGGCCCTTGGTTGCGTGCGGGGATAAAAATAGATTCTCACCTGTGCTGTATTTTTATTGTTGGGCTCTTGTGAGGAGCTATATTTAAGCATGAGGTAGTGGTCAGCGTCGATGTAGCGCAACAACAATTGAAGAAAGGTGGGGGTATTGTTGTAAATGGGCATTGATTTCAAGTGTGTGAATAGTCTGAGAATGGAAAAGCACACTCAGACGGCTGAAGACTTAACACACTTTGGCTTGCACAAGCGGGTAGACGACTTAAGGAGTTTTTATGTTGTGACAATTTGGCGAGACAAAAAAATCACTGAGGTAATTAGACCTGGGATTAGTAGGACACGAATTTGTCTATTGCGCTAGATTAAATCGGATTATCGTATCGGATAAGAAAGAAAAAAAAAAGCTTCGAAATTGCATACAAGTAATTGCTAAGACGTCATGAGACTAAGTGGGCTGCCCAATACCAAGTCGGGGGGGGGGGGGGGGGGGGGAGGCGTGTCTGCAGCCAGTTGCATTAAAAGAAGAAGATGTAAGTTATTTCAGGCATGTTTTTCTTTAAACAACTGATTTCGAAACTTTGTTTTTATGCATTTTAGTTATATATTAAAAAAACCCAACTCAATGTGCGTATGTGTAACATAAGCTAGTGTTTCTAAAAGTTGAGTGAGCATTGACGATAGAATCAGAATCAGACACTATGGTATGGGTCGAGTCTTAGAGCCAGCGTTACTGTGAGAACACCACATCATACGCGGCTTGTCGACGTTTAACCAATTCTCATACATTGTTATTCAAAGAGCGTTGAAGCATATTAATAACGATAACAGAGCAAATAATATATGCATCAGGTTGATAAACACTTTACCATGGGGGTCAACAGAAAAAATAACATTGCGCAGTATCTGAACCAGCCCAGACAGGTGAAAGTCGTTAGTTAAAAGTTTACAGCAGGTACAGAGGGAGGGCAATCAACTTTACGATACTGTTTATTCAGCTATTTTTATTAACTGTCTATTGTTTCAAAACAATCCGGTTTGGGCTCCTGAGTACCTGCGTCGTAGCCTATTAAGCGTGGTGCTGCCAATAGTGTGTAGACTGTCGCTAGACATAGACTGTTGCTACACAGAGCGTCGTGTGAGATTTACCTTTATCGAATTTTATATACAACTGCCAGGGACTGCACACTGAGTCATGGTTTTCTCCTTCTTCGTTCTTAATTGTAATGTTGGATGAGATTTCCTCCAACACAATTAAGTATTTCTTGTTAACATGTTATGCGGCATATGCCGTTGAATTTCAGCCTGCTTTTCATAGCCTTTTTATCCATACAAGAACAAACTACAAGGCAGCAATCGTTCGATTTTGGAGTTTTCTCTCCTAGATGGAGTTGCTGTCCCCAGCTATCGAGCCTCGTCTGTTCGAACTCGGGACTTTTCGGTTTAGCAACCATGAGCTTAAACGCTCCGACCAGACCGACTCTACTCCTGCGAGAAGCACTGAACCCTTACACCTAGCTCAGCAAAACGATCGATTGCTTGGAAATCCACGGTTATTCCCCGTCTAAAAATAGATCTCACCGTACAAAAAAAAAGAAGGCTGCAACAACTATACACATGCGTTGACGCATCGAGCTTTAAAAGTACTCAGATACCCAATGTTTTAAATGTGTGCAACACCCATATACATTTTTTTAGTCGTTGCGTCGCACAGTGTACCTGTTTAGCGCGATACCTATCTTGATGTCTATCAGACACCCACACAGTCCTGTGACGCTAAAAAAAAAGGCGGTGGCCTGGTTACTGAATTTGTTTACACAAATGTTTAAGTCTCATATTCCTCGTACCAAACCCCGTACATTTTTTCTTCTACTAGAAGTAACGAAAATGCTGCACATTCTTTAGGTTACTTTAAAAGTACAGATTGGTTATCTTCATCACGGCTTAATTTAACTAAAAGTATATAATAGCCTATGATTTTTATAAGCACCGTATAGAATTTAAATTACTGCATTTGTTTTATGTGTATAGTCACAGTATTCTATACATAATAAAACAACTTATTGTTTGCTTAATAATGTGAAAGCATATATTTATATACAAGACCTTTGAATATAACTTAATAGAGGGGATGGAAGCAGGCCTTGTTACTGAAATAGCAATATTAACAGAAAGTGATATTTCAACGCCAAGTCTAGACAAATGTACAGAATATAGTCCAAGTAGAGACAGAACAGTCAAACCCAGAGGGATCCGAACCAGCCTATTCACGCGGCACCAAATCGCCTCTTTTAATATACTGTTACCGTATATTTTAGAAGTGGGACGACATATTATTTTATAAAAAAAATAATTAAAAAGGTAATTTATCTTTCTAAAAAATTACCATTGCACTTACAGTCCAGCCATTTTCGTGTGTCTTCCAAGGTATGTACACAAAGTTTGCTCAACCAGTCTCCAAAACTAATAAAATAACTACACAAATCTGAACTGCCGATACTGTACGTTCACATAGTTTCACATGGTGTTTTACTAAAGCATTATCCAACTATCAGAATACTCTTAAACGTTGACAAGTCATGTTTGAGACTTCCACTCAAGACATACAGAAACTACACCACAGTGTTCATACTCTCCAACTGTCTATCCCCATTACTGTAATAAAAGGTCTATCCCCAGCTATTCTACACAGCGCCACTTAATCGCATGACCTTAAAGTATACAATGCAGTACTCTTAACTGCGCGACTTTCGCCGTGTTAACTAGCGGAGCGTACACTGTCAGTAAACGGCACTGCCGTATAGGCAAGCTGTCAGTAGACAGTGAGTGTGGCAACTTTTAGTTCTCTCGCCCAGTGACATAATGCCAGCTGTGTATGAATTTAAAACTCAAGTCTGCATTAAAAAAAAAAAAGTAGATATACCAGTTGAATGAACAAGTCATGCATGGTTGAACACAGGTAAATCAAACAGCGAAGCAAAAAAAAAAAAAAAAAAAAAGGAATTCGCTATATAGAACATGATTTCTACAGTTTAATTAAAAAATGCTGTATAAACTTTTCTATGACGCTTTTAATAGCTTAAGTTGGTGTACGGCAGATTTTTTTTAAAAGATACGTTTAAATGAGACACAACAATACACAATTAATCATGGGCGCCATGCTGTGTTCAAATATTTGCAGGTCTCAATACTTTAAACAAATTGTGTGACGTGCCGAATTGGATGTTCCGGTATAGTGTGACGCCTAATGGGGTTGCCAACATTTTAACTAATTTTAATGAACAAAATAACACAATTTGCACTAGATGTTGTAGAATGAAATTTTCGTCCAGTCACACATTAACGTATTTTACTGCACTAATTCCCCCCCCCCCCCCCCAACCCCAGGGATGTCATGGGCATTAAGGCGATAACTCATCCAATATAGTACTATTAGATGAATATCAGTTGGCCTCTAAAGGTATTGCTACACTAATCCTCGGCGTGACCCTAACACAAACTAACAGGAATTTTAAAATAAAAATAAACCTCCATAACACTCTGTACTGCCTTTTTCCGCGCTATATACAACAAGAAGCCAAAAGTTCACGGCCGGCCGATCAATACAAAAGTGTATAAGAATGTTAGTCAACCTAGGTTGGAATGGGAGACAACACGTCGGTGTGGGGCGGGCTGTATACACGTGTATTGATTTCCATGCTGACATCGGCCGGCCGTACACACTACATGGGCATCGAGGTCACGCTTGAATGAACATGCCAATAAGGCTGTGTGCTTATATCAGGACACTACGCTGACATATAATGGTATGCATGACGTGGCTCTAAGGAACACAGCTTTTTATTGATATATTGAAAATACACACACTTGCTTGTTAAAGAGGAGTGTGAAAAGTTAAGAAATTTTAAGTTATTGAAGTTTAAGCAGTTCCGAAACTAGAATATAAACCTCACAAAGCACTAAACTTGCCAGAACGTCAACATTTGTAGAGCATATTTTTTTGCACTTAAATACACATACAAACATAAAAAAAAAAGAAACAATTCATAGTTAATTGAATTAAAATTTTGGTATATAAATCGACAGGAAATAGGGATATTTAAAGAGTTAAAGTTCGACAATCTTAGTGGAATTTTTAATGGTAAAATAACATTACACAGTTCGTTCCAGCCGGGGGCCGTGGTGCCTAAGAAATAACTACATGTGACCGCATGCCACAGACAGGTTAACTTGATAGTTTCCTCCTATGGTGCGGCACCACCGACGCCCACAGCCCACCCCCACCAACCAGACTGAGGCTTTGACTCGGTGCCAAGTCCCAGGCAGCCAAGCGTCAAACGACTCTAGCTCCAGAATCGCTGCTGACATTAAAAAGCAAAGTCTCGATTTTTTTTTTTATACTTCGTACCGGCTGGGGGGAACATGTGATCTAGGGCGCCCGAACTATAGGCCAAGGGTAGACGCGTGACTGCCGTCCTCGTTAGAATTACAAAGCTGACATTCACTGATTAAGCTCTAAGAGAACATACTTTTAAAAGTTCATGTTATAACCAATTTCATACATTTAATAACGATACATTTCGAGAAAAAAAAACGACAACACGTGACCATGAATAGTTCTGCTAATGGGGGTCTCAAGTTCTATTTTGTAATTTTTTGTTTAGTTATTTTATACATTAAAAGATAATTAATTATAAATAAAATTATTCTACAAAGGGATAGATAAAACAGTTGAACCACAGTTAGACGGGAGTGTGTACTATTCGCATATGTTCAAAAGTCCTTGTAAAAAGTCATTCAATCGTTAGCGAATCATTAATAAAAAGTTGTCCATAGTAACGCATTAGCGTTACGTTTTTTAAATATTGTTTTCTTTTTATTCCGTCTGCAAACCATTCTAATTTTTAAAAATAAAACGGCTATAGCTAATTTTTCAAAATTCATTGATTAAGCCTTTTCTTTAAAAAGACTAAAGAAAATCCTTTAGAAAAGGCTACGGAAAATCCTTTTCCAAGTTTCAACTTTGTTGTGATATTGAAGTTGAACGTGAAATGACCCCCAAGCGTGAAGCTAGAGCAGTACACATATAAACATAGGTGTACATAATCCAAAAAACTACGCCGATGATACAACTACTGGCGAGGTATTAGAAAACAAGAACTGGATTTGAGGCACTGATTTGAAATAGTCTTTTGAAGCTCCAGAGGAGCAAAAAAGCTACAGCCATACCTTTCCACCGGGTAGCTTTCTTGAGGATTTCAGACACTACTTTAGGGTACTACTCGATAAGGTTATGAAAAAAAAAAACATGCAGTGCAACAATACAATTCCGATTTTAATTTTTAAAAATTTAAATTTCAAAGAAACAACACGGCATTCTACACATTTTAAGAATGTGTTATAATACCACAAAAATGGTGTCTTCTTAAAAAAAAAGAGCGCGTGAAAGTACTAGTAGTTAACTAAATACTAGTATGGCTTGCTAACTCTATCTCAAACCCGGCCTAACCAAAACAAACTCACATTCTACCATAAGTAACCTTCACCTCTAACCACAATTTTAACCTGAGGTTATAACCTAACTCACCAATTTTCTGTAGTTTATTACGGTCAATACTCTCAACTTTTTTCAAAGAAAACAAAAACGTTAAGGTACTCTTAATAACTTTAAAAAAAGCAACAACAACAAAAAAAAAAAAACAGCCCGACCTTCTTCAACGAAACAAAATAGGAAATTTTATAATCCTAAGTAGAATCGCAAAGCCAAACTAAACTGCAGCACATTTTTAGTCAAAACCAAGGTCACATATTCTGTTGAATGTACTGCCTTGCTAAAAGACTTTTAATTATAGTTTGACATTTACCACCAAGGACATTGACACAAATATCTGTAGTCTAGGGGTGAAAAAAAAAAAAAAAAACCCGACACGGTTCACTGATCACGGTGAATCAACCCCAAAGGGAAGCTATTTTTATACCCACCAATGAAAACATAAAGGGCCACTTTTCAAAAAGATGCAGTTAAAAAGAAATAATCTCATTGGTGGAAGCATTTAACAAGTTATACGTACATTGCTGAGATGTAGTAGGAAATATAAACATTACACTCAGTATAAGATGATAAACGTTCTACTTTGTAAGCAGCTTGCCAAAATTAAAAAAAAAAAACTAAACAACCCAAGTAGATGTCTTTTAAACAATCAATGTAAATGAAGAGGAATCTACTTAGGTTAAAATAAACACAGGCAAAAGAAGCTCAGAGTGAAGATTTCAAGAACTATTTCATTTTGATAACAATTGAAATCGGTGAAATAGTTCAACCCAAAGCCTAGTTTAAATCCAGACCAAAATAAATAAAAAATGAGTTAAAAGACACCTCTAAGCCCTAGATTAGACTAACACAATACCTATCGTACATCAGCCTCCCCGCTTGACTGATGTTGGTAGCTAAAGAGGTGCTGGGCTGGTATAATAACCTCTAAATTTAGAATCTCTGCCACAAAAGGGAACAAACTGGAGCTTGTCAAGTGAGACAGCCAACAGGTAGCTTTGTAGTTATTACCGGATGACGCATTTCGTTATTCTTCAAATCGAAACTCTTGAGTTTTCAAAGAAAAAAAATAACTGTTCCCTTCAATAACTATGGTATATATTTTTTTCCGGTTATCGGTGTTAGGTATAGGATTACGATGGGGGCTAGGGTAGCGATACGAGCAATATTAGCTTCAAAAACGAAGATACATAACATAATTACGAGTTTAATACGCTCAAGTATATTTCTTTAACAATTTAGACAGTGAACTTTAAAATAAACACAAATCTTTCATAGCGATAGTTTAAAGTAAGTGTAGATAAACTGTGTTTAAATGTATTAAACACACGATATTTTAATACAACTATCCAAACACTCCCGAAAGATTAAAAAATCAAATACGTTTTATGAGATATGGAGGAACATTTACGGTGCAGAGCCAAGACATCCACCCCTAACGATTTGACAACATTACGAGTGTCAAGTGTTGACACTTCACCCTGCCTGTTTTGAAGGGGCGACAGTTATTGTTTCTCTGCTAAAAGGACAGTAAATATCAAGGCATATAAAACACAGAGCACTGACATTCAGTCACACGCCTGGCACTATATGACAGAATCGCGGTGCACGCGTCAGGAACATGATAGAGGTTCAAAGACTTCTGGAGATGTTCTAGACCAGGGGTCTCCAAACTTTTCAGCCCGAGGGCCACATTAACTATCAA
The DNA here is from genome assembly GCF_028476545.2 of Physella acuta. Taxonomy (NCBI): domain Eukaryota; kingdom Metazoa; phylum Mollusca; class Gastropoda; family Physidae; genus Physella; species Physella acuta. The sequence continues at coordinate 263,953 of NW_026731556.1, forward strand.
ATATCAGTTCGGGGGTCAGTGTTTTCCAGGCATCTTTGAGAGGCGGTGAAGCACCCCCCCCCCCCCCGAAGAACGTCTACCCCCCCCCCCCCCCACCAAATATAATTTATATAGAAATATATACAAAGTTCAAGTACCCCCCCCCCCCACCCCCGAGAAAAAAAATCTGAAAAACACTGGCGGGGGCCGACAACACAATCGAGGTCCAAGTTTGCTTTAAAATTGTTCTTCACGTATTTTATTCTTGAAAATGTTTGTTCATACAGCTGTGTATGTTGTTCCAAAATTTAAAAGGTACTTTGATGCAAAAGTGTTAATGTTAGGGAAGTCTTCCATGGGCAAAAACTTATATAAAACCCACCCACCCTTCTTTGAACTTGTCTCTAAGGAGGCCATTTGCTTGCAATTCAATGACCTCCAGCTGCTGTTCATCTGGGCAACTAACCACATTTGCTTCAAATTGTTTTTTGAAGCAGTCTCACTTTTTCTTACTTTCAAGCCAGAAAACGCTATTGAAGCTGCAGCTGGAGGTCTCTCATGATCTTAAATGCAAATGACGTGGGGAGCTCAGCTATTGCTTCAGCCATGAAGGCGTTGCAGTGCTGAAAGTACGTCAAGTTGTTGGCCTGTACTTGTTCCAAAAACATTACAAGTTTGGTTCGGAAGGCCTTAAGGTGCGTGTATAGATGAGAAACTCTCTTGTAGTTTTAGGTTCAGAAAATTAAAATAATTAGAGGCCAATTTGTATACCCCTCTTCATCAGACATTAATGGCTGTGGTTTGCCTTTACTTCCAGGAAGTAACCTTTTCCTTTCTTAACTTAGATACTCTGCTCAGAACTTTCTCAGAACTTAGCTATCTTATTGTTGTGTAATAGGGTAAATCTTGCGATTCTGTGTTTGTTTCTTTCGACCTGTCTCTGAACTTTCTATGGTTGAGCCCATGTGACCTTATTTAATTCACCATCTTCACCACAGGATGCAGTATACTGCTAATCTCCATATATTTAGCACACAAAGCTTGCTGGTGAATAATACAGTGCAGGAACATGGGTTGTAGAATATTTTTCTCATTCGCTTGTCCAACCAAGACTGGTAACTGAGGTTAGTCCAGTACAAGTTCTAATCAGCGTTTTTTTTAAAAACTCATCTATATATATATAATTCTCTTCTGGGAGCCGTTAGAAAACAAGCTGTAAGCGCCTCCTTGCAGTCCCCTCTCTTTCTCTCTATCACTATCACTACCACCCCCACCCCACCCCCCCATTGTCTGGTGAGCTGTGGTCACGCTAAATGTTTACAAAGCTAAATGTTTACAAATCGTAGAGCGGTAGAGCCGGTTTCTATTAGGGGCAGATAATTTAGTTCGATTTTAAACTTACAGGAGGTAACTAAGAAATAACTAAGAGGAGGCTGCTTTCACGGGGGGGGGGGGGGGGGGGGAGTGTAGGGTCGGGGTTAGGGGAAAGGGTGGGGGGTTAGTGTTTTAAAGCAAATATTTTCAGTGGCAGCATTGGTACTGTCGAATTCACAAATTATGAATTACTGAAAAGTAGAAAATAAAACAACTAAATAGCGGCGTATGATACGCTGCGGGTCGGCTCGTTGTGAATATTTCTCCTTCGGTAACAGTGGCGAAACTTGCTTGCATTTTTCGCTAGTTGAGTCACAATGTTTTATGAATGCCTGCAACACGGAGGGCAATAGCTTTTGCAATCAAAGCTACATTTTCAAATTGATTTGAATTTTGTGGGCAAAGTTCCTCGGTCATCTCCAAAAAACATTTTTAGCGTGGACAAAAAGATCTCCGAGGGCCGTAGCTTGGAGACCCCTGTAATCTAGACTTTCGAGTTAAAAAGGGTCTCCAAGCGAAAAAAAAAGAAACAACTATTTTCAAAAACTGCAGTAACTTAGTAGTTAGTTAGTAGATGAATTAATTTAAACAGTTATTTTTGTAGATAAACAAGTCAGCTTAAAAAAGAATGTTGAAAAACAATAAGCTATTGATGAGCTGAAAATGTAAAGCTACACCACCGAATAGTTGTTGGTGATAATTAGCTTTAAGGGTGCAATTATAAACTTCAAATTAACCCTAATCTTTTTGCTATTAAGTTAAGTATTAATTATTACCTTATGAACATGTCAGTAATTATTTGAAAGACTGAATTTAACCGAATCTCTGTGTAAAATTTAAATTATTTATGCATTTCAATTTCTACGAAACTAGCTTCGTTATCAAAAGTTTTCAGCATCGAAAAATAAATACTACTATAACTAATATATAGGCTACAAAGTTCTTCTATTTTTACAGTAAACTTAAAAGACGAAAAAAGAAACCCAACAAATACTGAGTTTAATTATTAATACGAGATGGTAATAGGAACTACATCGCATTAGATACATTTGACATTTCAATTTTCAATCCATGTAGGCATACAATGCGAAAGCGATACAAACCTTTGAAGTTAAAAATATTATAATACAATTATGCTTACCGGTGCTATTCGTACGTGAATATATTCTATAACAGCACACAGAACGCTACGGTCAATTAAGGATGCACCCGTGGAGATTCTCCATTAAAGATGAACATTCATAATATCCAGCTCCACAGCTAAGAAGAATATTTTCTATAACCATAATACAATACCAGCTAACGCTGCCTGTGTACTACAAGACTAAAGACAAGACGCTCCGGAGATTATGGCCCCTTTTATATTATCTCCCCCACCTCTAGCACAAGGGGCGGTAATAAGGCACGTGACTCAGGTAAAGGTGGCAACGCTACGGTCCGCGTCTCGTTTTTCTGCGCTAATACGGGCCGTTTGGATGTGAAGGTGACCAGGGGGGAACCTGGTGCTGTAACCAGCAATAAATCTCATTAGCTCAGTTGCGTCACTGCCCCATGTTGTGGGCGATTACTGTTAACGATCCATTGCGTCAATAGCCAGATTGCGTACGTTGTCCAAGATCTTTGTCGACAGCCTCGCCGCACCGCCCAGTAGAATAACAAATCTTGTTTTAAATACATAGACTTTAGAGAATTACAATGGGTTAAACGTGTTGACTTATTCTTCCATGTTTTTAACTTGAACAATGTCGGGTGGGCTATAAAAATATCCAGCACAAAGCTCGCTAAGAGTATGATCTAGAGTAGGATCATGGTAAACATAATAGATACAAAAATATACTTAGAAGTACTAAAGAGTGATAGAAACATCTTAAATCTGTTATCCGACCCTCCTCCCCCCTCCCACTTTTTACTAACCTTGCATGAGTTAGATCGAGTGACAATAAAAGAAAGTAGTTAGATAGCCTTTTGAAAACATCTATAGCGAGGTTACATTCTACTTCAATTAAAACCATTACTATATTTAAAGGGTAAAATCTTGTTCAGTTAATATTATTATAAAATATAATGAACCAAAGGACAACCTTTATATGTACTTTAGTAATGTATATTTAAGCTAAATAACGATACCAGGCCACCATTCCACAAAGAAAAAGGTATAGAGGTGACACCCACTTTATGCCCGATACTGCTTTAAAAACGATACAAGCTTCCCCCCCCCCCCCCTCACTCGGTGAAGTTACACAACGAAACACACAGAGGAACAAAATCTTTTCAGATTGACAAAATCTCACCCCCTCCCCGTAGTGTTCGTAGCTTAAAGTTAAAGTCAGTGACCCAGGCGTATAATGTATAGGAAGAAGTTTGGGCACAAGCCTAACGAACCCGAACGCTGATAATAGCGCTAGCACGCTGGGGAGTTTATAACAACATAATCACCGGAGCAGCACAAAAAGCGCGCTCTTAGATAACTCTATTAACGATGGTAATTAAGACTGGGGTGTCGACATCAAAGTATTGGGTTTACGTTAAAATAATAATAAATAGAAACAAAAAATATTTGGTCTACGATATATTAGGATCTACTCCAAACTCCCGAGTTCGAATCCGGGTTCAAATCAGTAGGCCGTCCCTGAGTCCATACAGCTCTGATGGGTACCTAACTCACGTTAAGGAAAGTAAAGTCGGCTGGGAATAATGCTGACCACGCTATTCCTTCATACGCCGAGGTCACAGAAAAAAGGCGACCTCTACTTCACTTGCCCTATGGAACATCAGGCTTGAAAGGGAACTTCACATACTAGTCCCAACTCCCATAAATAAACATTGCGTAAAAAACAACAAGCGAGCATAACGACCATATAAATAGTACGAATCTTTGTTTCTAAATTGGCCACAAAGTATACAATGATGGCCACAAAGTATACAATGATAGCCACAAATATTGTACAATATACAGAGATGGGATTACTTCCAGTCCAAAAGAACACGGAGCAGATCAATGGAAAAAGTGTTGAAGGGGAGAAAGTGTTGAAAGAAAGAGGCCGAACATTCCAACGGGCAGAGGTTCTAGCTAGAGACAGGACAAAATGGCGTGATCAAGTTGATGCCCAGAATTTCTTCCAGGCATCTCTTCGAAATTTATATAGAAAACATATATTTCCGCCCCCCCCCCCCCCCCGGAAGAAAAAAAATCTGGAAGAAACACTGTTGATGCCTCATACGACAATGGGTGTTGAGAGTTGATGATTGCCACTAGCATCTTACAACATACAGTTTTGCCACAAGTATTACACAGCATACACGGTATCAAAGGTATTGAAACGAGGCCGAGAAGCAATTTTAAAAAGATCCCAACAAACGGACCGAAGATGAACGCCCGATAAAAAATCGCCAGCTTTAGACACCAAAGAATCTTAACCAACTGTGGAAGCCGTTACGCTTGGCAAACTTTAACAGCCTGGGTCCATTAGAAAACATTTTGTAAACGTAATCAACTTTTGCGACGATTGGGTGGGTATACAAACATTGTAATCAGGGCGTAATGATAAAAAAAAATATGTTTACGGACTGTCGGAAACTACAAATGCAACCTATGCCCAAAGAAGTAGCGCTGTTCCAGTATTTAAAAAAAAATAAACCGGGAGTGATCTTCCCTAAACTTTCTCGAATATTCTAATATAAAACTACGAGGGATGACAACTCAGGACATAGACAATATTTGTAATCCATTTTTAATTACTTAAACTTTTTATAATATAATGGAATCTCGTAAAAAAAAAAGAATTGCACACAAAGTAAACGCCTAATAAAATGTGCATAATAGTGCGGGATATTATTAGTACTTTATAAATTTACGTGCGTTTTTTGAGAAATCGGAAATAGCGTAAATTAGTACTTCCGGTCAACGGAAATTACTCAAAATTTGATAGAAGGTAGAGAATTACATCTTTTACTTACATGTGAAATTTCATTTATCTATTTGAAATAGTACTCAAGTTATAGGCTTTTTAAAAATTCAAAGTAGAAAAAAGTACCACTTCCGGTTATCGGAAATCGCTCAAAAGTTGATCAGGATCTACGATTTTGATAAAATACTTATATATGAAATTTCATCAACCTAGCTGTAAGGGTACTCAAGTTTACACACAGACACACACATACGGACAAGATTGCAAAATTATGTTCTTCCGTATCAGTGAGGTGTAAAACGTCGAGATTTGCAAAAATCTCGATTTTCTTTTTGCACGATTACAAGACATTCTCTATACTTCGTATATACGAGAAAGTAATAAAAAAGGAACATACAATTATGTTGAGTTTAATCTGAATAATTGAGAATCGTGTGAGCTGGGTGTCTAGGCCAAAAAAAAATCACAACACCCTCCCTTTTTTTTTCTTACTTCGTTTGACTATTGGTAATTTGAACTCACCGCATAGCGCTAGGGTGTAGGACAAAAGGCCGACAATACATAAGGCCGACAAGTTTTATAAAAGAACAGACTACAATTACAGGCATGTTTAATATCTAAAATATGTCACATGTCAATCAAAATATTCCCATAGAAAATACGAAAGATGAAGTAGAGTTCATGTTTAATTGACCTTGGTACATGAAGGGATTGAACTGTAGTCTGTGGCCTATACATATGTGTACAGAAATAGGCAATGTTGAACATCTTGAACTCAATCTATTTTATGTACAGAACTTAACAAGCCCATTTCAGCTTCACGCTTGAACCAAGAACTTAATCTCAGGCTTGGCAATGCTCAGACGGTCCCGTGGTAAATTCAAAAGTTTCTTTATCCCCCAGTATGTAATAGTGGTAGCTATGGCCAGATCTCGATTATATTTCTATGCCTTTATAAAAAGCCAAGTTCGTAATGGGACACTAGGTTGGTCTAAAAATGTAGAGGTGGATTACACAAAGACGAATTATTACTCTTACCGGCAACCTCTCTTATATAGAACTAGCTGCATCCCGTGCTCCGCCACGGTAAATCTTTTTAAAATATACCAACTTTGGAACAGAACAAAACAAACAAAAACACAACACAAACAAAACACAACCACAACACAACCACATTACAACCACAACACAACCACAACACAACCACAACACAACCACAAAACAACCACAACACAACCACAACCACAACACAACCACAACACACGGTAAATCTTTTTTAAATGTACCAAGTTGGGAACAGAACAAAACTAAATACAACACAAACGAACGCAAAGAAAAAACAAAAACGAAAAAACAAACACAACACTCAACATAAACTCAATTTAAATGTAATCATAAAGGCATATTGCTCACAGTCTATCCCGTAGCGCCAAATCGCGCCCTTTCCGAGCGCCGGCGGAAAATTTTGATTTACACCCTCCCACCTCCCTCAAACTTTCGATTTCCACCCTCCCCCCCCCTCTTGCTACGCCTCTGTTATAAAACCCCTAGCTTTTCCGCAAATAAATTAAAGGCAGTATTTAGAATATCCGTGTTTTACCGACCGTATTGCACTTTATAAATTCATGCATTTTTTTCAGTACTTTTAAAAATTTACAATAAAGTTTCATGACTAAAACCATTGCGCACCTAATGAACGTGATGACTTAATATAGTAATGGAGAATAGTTGATTAAAAATTATAATTAGTAAACAGTACATTCAGTGAATAAAATAAATAAAAGATAGCCTTTTATCAATCAATGCTAATAATAATATTCCAACAATAATGTACTCTAACATGTCTGCATAATTTGCATTCACATTTTGCTAATTATATTATTCCAACAATTATTCCGTCTTGCAGATTTTGCATTCAATTTTTAGCGTGAGTTCAATTTATCTTTGAATTACCTCCATTGGCAAAAATACTAAGCAGTTTAATTAGATTTTGCTACCGTACTGTTATTATGTTATTAATATGTATCCACTCTTTCTGGGAATATTAACGAAAACGATATTTGACATTGATCCTTTTAATATGTTTTAGCAATGTGCGTGTATTTAATATTCTCTTTACGTTATGCAAAATTGTACAAACAGTGGAAATTATAAAATAGCTCTATGCCGCTATATAAACAAACCCTACTCTAACACTTATAATAAGACACTGCGGTGCACTGAAAAGCACAGCATGGTGCGTAGTTTACTTTTATAGTCCCAAAATCTATAGCGATGACGGACGGAAGGAAGGAAGGAAGGACAGACACAGCCCGCTTATATTATAGATTCATTTAATGATGTTAGATATTAAAATTATATAACAGTGTGCATAACAAGATTACAAGATACATACAGCATAAACGTTGCATGAGCATTAGAAGAAGCCAAGCATACGAGTTTTGTTGACAGTGCAAGAGTTGAGCTCTGGCACTTAGCCTTCATAGCAGGTGAAAGATAACATTAATAAGTGGGTTTTAGTTTCGGCAGCAGTAAAACTCATTTAACCAATAGCAATAAAAGTTGATACAAAGTAATAAATATTTTAATATGTAAATATCACTTGTGAGCTTATGGCCTTTCACTGATGATCTTTATCTTAAATGCGGCATCTGTTAGTGTAAGTAACATTGGATCGCCGCCCAGCTAGTTTTGATATCATACATGCAATACCACAATCCTAAAAAAGCAAGTCACCGTCCTCCCACCCCAATGACAATATAATTCCAGATCACACAGACACTTGCATAAACAAAACATGATGTGGGTATTTTGGAAAAAACCAAAACAAACAAAACAATAAGACAATTTCTTTTAAGTAAATTATGTTCTTAATGCTAACCTAATTATGTGTTTAAAAATAAAAATAAATTATTGACCAACACTAAACTAGAACAATGAATGGACATTGGTGTGATGAAATATTTAGATTTGTGTGAAAACACATATTGACAATAACAGACTGTTTATCAGCGGGGCTCTATAATAGAGCAAGCAATTGGTTCTGGTTGTATCCAAGGAATAGATGGGGACATCTCTGGTTATAGACGTCACAATTCAAATAACCCAGTTTCACAACATCAGAGGTTCTCACATTATCCAAGGAATAGATGGGGACATCTCTGGTTATAGACGTCACAATTCAAATAACCCAGTTTCACAACATCAGAGGTTCTCACATTATCCAAGGAATAGATGGGGACATCTCTGGTTATAGACGTCACAATTCAAATAACCCAGTTTCACAACATCAGAGGTTCTCGCATTATCCAAGGAATAGATGGGGACATCTCTGGTTATAGACGTCACAATTCAAATAACCCAGTTTCACAACATCAGAGGTTCTCACATTATCCAAGGAATAGATGGGGACATCTCTGGTTATAGACGTCACAATTCAAATAACCCAGTTTCACAACATCAGAGGTTCTCACATTATCCAAGGAATAGATGGGGACATCTCTGGTTATAGACGTCACAATTCAAATAACCCAGTTTCACAACATCAGAGGTTCTCACATTATCCAAGGAATAGATGGGTACATCTCTGGTTATAGACGTCACAATTCAAATAACCCAGTTTCACAACATCAGAGGTTCTCACATTATCCAAGGAATAGATGGGGACATCTCTGGTTATAGTCGTCACAATGCTTTCTCAGACTTAGACATATGTGACAGAAAAGCAATGGTTTCTAATTCATGTTTATGAAACATGTTCAATAATGTTCATTTAAAAGACAATATTTAGGTTTAAATAGTTTATAATGTTTAATCCTACCCAGGTATTCATTGTCTAAACTTTTCAGTTTGAGTTATAATTTATTGTTATCTACAAGACAAGCTATTCAAATATGCAAATCTGGCAAATTGATAACAAATCTTTCTATGTTATCAGTATATTACATGAATACAATAAGTCAGTATGGCTAAATAAGATGACCCAGTGGTGTAATTTAATTTTTTAAAAAAGACAAAAAGGCAAAAAGAAGTAACAGCAAAATATAAATTCCTCATCAAGCTATTTTGTCAAAAACATTTCAACAAAATTAAATTCATCTTCGTCTATTTTTTGAGTATACAGGAGTCAATAAAATAGAGTCACCACAACAGTTTAAATTTACAACAACCTAAATTTAGGATGACCTATTAGCAACTGTTTCATGTTTCAGAGAGCAATTACATACTGACATTCAATGGACCAAGTGTACGGTGAAATGGAAATGAAAGCAGGAGATATGACCCATGTAAAGTGCCAAGGAGAATACATTTATTAATGAATAGTTTAGCTGATTAGTTCCACACAAAAGGTGGGTGAACCAGGATACTTTCAATAAAGTACAAAGTTATTTTATACAATAATTGTGTGTATAGGGAAGCTAAGAGGTAAAGAATATAAATGCTTTACCATTGTTAAAAATACTCCAATTGCCGGTTGGGCAATACCAGCATTACTGTAATGATTACAAAAGTCAACAAGCAATTTTTAAGCCCAATTAAGAATGAATTCATAATCTTCTACCATATTTTAGGGTACTCAGCTAAAAATTGTAGGTGTAGATGTTCAAAATAATTTATTATGAATTTTCAAATTTTGGGTCAATTAAAAACATTAAATTTAAGATCCCATTTGTTTCTCTTGTTAAAAATTATTTCAGCGATAGATGCTATTTTACCCAGCAATAGTTACTATCTGCCACCATTTATTTATGTTAGAATAGTACGTGATGAATACTCTAATATTTGAAATCTTTCATTTAACAAGTGTAATAACATTTATAATACTACAACATTTATAATGATTAAAATTAAGAAATTACTACAAATTTTATGTTAATGATTATACCTTTATGCTTATTTAAAAAATTCTTTTTAGTGCATTTAAAAATGGATATTGTATAGGTTTTTACACCTGTTTATTTTTAATAGTTTTTTTTTAAGAAACTATTAATTTTCTTATGTATGACAGTGTTGTATTTTTCATGGTTATTAACTTTAAACTATCTCATGATTTATATAGAAAGTTGAAAGACATTGCTACAATAGAAAATTGATACCACAAATCACAAAGGACATGGTGACCTAAGAAAAAGCTTGTACGAATCAAAATGACCTAGTATTGAGCAAACACCTAGACAGGTTTGCAGAAAATTAGGTCGAGAGGTCTAGCTTTATCTTTTAAATCTCATTTAATGTGTAGAAGTATGTGTAAAAAGTAGGCGCAAGAATTAAAAGCTTAAAAAATATTATACAACCCTTTTTTAAAGCTAATTTAGGGCAAAGTCATTCTGATAACTTATTTCTGCCTTGAAAAAGTCAACAAATAAATGAATGTTATCTTCAGAGAATACATATGCTCTCACAGAAAAAAAAAAATTATTATTGGATTCTTTTTTTATTTAAGCAGATAAGAATATTACTTTAACTACACCTGAACTCAAATGTCACAGCTGCAAATCACATAGATAATCATATTAGTTTAGCAATTAAGTTAGGCTCAACAACTGTAAATGTGCTTTAGAGAATTTTTTTAATGGTATAAAGAAGCAGGAAATACAGCAAACCTATCACCCATGTCATATACAACACAAAACAGAGAAACAATTGGTCTAAATTTAATGGAGCTTCATACATTAATACCCAATGCCTAATACCTAATACCTGAGTATGATGTGTGGCTACACATTAAGCAATCGATTAACATACTTTATTATTTGCGTATATAGACACTAAATGATTGGTAGTTTAACTGCAAATCTAGCCCCTGTTGTATTACTCTTGCAAATGCCAACAACAACATGTGGAGCAATGCAACAAATGAACAACATTGCTATACAAATATTAAGTCTCTCAACATTATTTTTTATCTGTTCTCTAGCATTCATTATTCAAGTACTTAAAGATGCAGTTTGACACCCAGCGTTTCCGAGCAGCTATCATAGGATTTGGAATCTGTTGATTAGGTGTCCTGCAGGTATTATTGATTCAACTATATTAGCTAAACTCCTAGTCTACATCTAAACAAGAGGAGTGCTGCGACAGCTAGGCTAGAGTAAGTAGGCCTATAGTGATAGTTAAAGAATCTAGTCCTAGATCTAGACTGTATTCTTACTATTCTAATCTAAAATTAATCTAGGTCTAGAGGTAGCAAAGGCGTAGGGACCCTTCCCTGCGCCCGGGGACAAACTTTCAATTTGTTTTTCCAACCCATTTTGGTGCCCCCTAAGGTCAGCGCCTGGGGACATATGTCGTCCCCCCCCCCCCCCTACGTCTCTGGATAGTAGTAAGGTAAGTAAGTAAAGGATTGAGGTTTCTTTTTAAATCTGATGGCCCATGCGTCAAGTGAAGTAGACTAAGTTGAGTTCATCTATTTCTGTGACATCTGCACGCTATGGGATAAATAGTGTGGTCAAGCTATGCCAAGCTGCCTGAAATACTTTCACGAACATGGGTAATGAACCCATCAGAGCTGGGTCAACTCAGAAATGTTCCACTGATGAAGCTAGATATGAACTCAAAACATTTGGGTTAGCAGTATATAAAACTCTGCCGCTAGGCCATGCTCTTGATGCTGACCACTGAATGTGAGTGTTATCTAAATCTATCTAGAACACGGGTTCCCAACCTGGGGGTCGCGACCCCCAAGGGGGTCGCGAAGGTCTTTCTGGGGGGTCGCCAACTGGTATACTAAACCTTAGTAATTTGAAAACAAAACATAAATATTTAGAAGAATTTTTTAAATTCGGCTTCATTAACATCACTGGAAATGTAATAGAGAAGAAACAAAGCGCACTGTACAAAGTTGTTCTCAGTCACGAATCTATGAAATTTTCAAAAATAAAACGTCATTTGAGACAAGTCATTCGGAACACACCGAAAATTATATGGAGTTCTTCCGTCGGTAAGAAGCCAGTTGCAAACGCCAGAGACTTGATCGAACAGGAAGTTTTCACCAGCATTAGTGCAAGCATCAAATGAAGTCGCGATAGAAAAGGCCAAGCAAAAAAAGAAAACAATAGGAGAAAATCTCATCAATCGCTGCATGTACGTAAATGTTAAATAACACATTTTTATTGAAATTAAGCTTTCACCATTGTTTGCTTTTCAAGTTGATAAATTAACAGACGTGAGTTCGGGTTGGCAGTTGCTGGTCTGTGTCTATATTCATGCGGATGATAGCAAAGAAGAGTTGCTATTTTGTGAAGATAGCATGGAGAAAATAAACACCGTTTTTTTTTAAAACGGGATGATTAAAATGGGTTAGAACGGATGGTGCGCCATCTATGTTTAGCTCAAAATCGGGCTTTCAGAAAACAGAAAAGATTGAGCTCCCTAACCACTGCCCTAACCAATCAACATCAAGAGTCCAATGCTAGTATAAGTCGTAAATTATATAAAATCTGGAGCCTTCAAAGAACTGAGCAAAAACATTAATATAGATCACGAGGTTCTGCTGTTCTACACTACAGTACGCTGGCTGTCAAACGAAAAGTTGTAAATTGTATTTTTGAATTGAAATCTGAAATCAAATTGTTCTTGGAATTGCAAAGGAAACAAGACATTTTGGTATACTTAAAACGACATAGAGTGGTTGGAGAGAGTATCATACATAGCAGATGTGTTCAAACATCAAGATAAACTTAACCTGAAGATTCAGGGAAAATGAACGAATATTATAACTTTCCATGATAATCTCGGGGCATTTTTATCAAAGCTGCAAAATCGGTAAAGAAAATAAATCTAGGAAATATTGTAAATTTGAGAAACTCTGCGGTAGATGAATCTGATTGTGAGATACTTAAAATTTTGAAAGAAGCGATTTCTGGTCATCTTGAATCTCTTGAAAACGAACTGCATCGCCATTTCTCTGGGCTGAAAGAAGAAGAATCTGCATTTACGCATTACCCACTCTCTTCTTCCCTTGATGTTGCCGGCATTCCCGATGAATTACGAGATAAATTCTTTGATTTGCAGAATGATTCCGAGTAAGATGAAAAACTGCAGACACAATTTTGGTGTAGTATTTACCATTCATACCCAAACGTAAAATTGATTGACTTTTCGAAAATATATTTTCAACACTATTCTTCGATTAAAAACAAAATTAAGATAATTATAATGACATAGTTTGGCGTTAACAAAATTTTTAAAAAAATTAAAAACTTAACCACGAAGGTTTAGTGAATAGTATGCAATTTTACTCATGCTATTAAAACAGTTATCAAGAGTAGTTCATATTGAAAGTCTACTAGAAAATCTTATTTTTAATGATTATTACTTTCCATACTAAATTTGGCTTTTTAATTCTATGGGGGTCGCGGGTCACTTACTTTTTATAAAAGGGGGTCGCCACTCGAAAAAGGTTGGGAACCACTGATCTAGAATCTATGATCCAATTATTAGGCCTAGATCTAGATAATTTATTTTTAGACTAATTGCAATATAGAGAGATGGACTAAGTTCTAGACTATTACCTAGATCTAGACTCTAGATCTAAAAAAATAATAAGTAGGGAGGGGCCTAAGACTTTAGACTACTTTAAAGTTTAGAGCAGTAGCGTAGCGAGGGGGGGGGGGCGGGGAACATATGTCCCCTGGCGCCGAGCTTAGGGAGCGCCAAAATGGGTTGGAAAAATAAATTGAAAGGTTGAGGGGGGCGCAAATCGAAAGTTTGAGGGGGGGGGGGGGGGGGGTGCAAATCGAAATCTCGAGGAAGGGTGCAAAGCGAAAAGTTTGTTCCGGGCGCCGGGAGGGTCGCTACGCCTCTGGTTTATAGACTTTATTACTAGCCAGTGTTTCTTCCAGACTTTTTTCTACGGGGTGGGGGGGGGGCTCTTGAAATTCTTCGGGGGGGGGCGGAAGACTTTCTTTGGGGGGGAGGGGACGGGACACTGTTAAAAGTATATAGAATCTATTAGGGGGGGGGGGGGGGGGGGCCCTGTTATTAGCTTTAGTTTTAGACTTTAGTAAATTACTTTAGTTTAGGAGTTTAGGTGTCATAGTGTCATCTATCTTAGTCTTCTTAGTCTTTTACACCTTTATGGCTTTAGCTAGGCCACTTTGACTTTAGAATTTATTAAAAGTGAGTAGGCCTAACTCTAGATCTAGAAACTAGTATAATTTTAAAGCTAGATTTCTAGACATTTAGATATTTATAAAGCGACTGAGTGAGTAAGAAAGATCGAAGACTGGCAAAGATTGACTCAAAGACTGAAGGTAGGAAGCTGGAAGAGTGAAGAACTATTGCTGACTTGAGCCAGTGTGACTGATTGTGAAGGACTGCTCTAGAAAATCTATTTAGGCTTGTAAATTAATTCTTAAAAAAAAAAACCTACCTGAATGTAGGTCTATCACCCATTGTAAGTATCACACACATCTAGATTCTAGTTCAGGATCTATAATCTACTTCAACGATAATTAAATTAAGGTGGGTGATCAATGGAAATAAAATGTTTTGTATTCATTTGTTAGAAGCCAGAATTCAAACGATAATCTATTAATAGTTCAAGGGTCATGAACCGGATATGTTCTATATGCAAATGTATTTTTTGTGTGTTATTGCCGGTTCAAAATTTTTATTTTTAAATTAAAGCATTAGAGTTAAAATTGTTACTTCTTTTTCTTCGATACAGTCTATATAAAGCTTGCTGTCGAAAATTCTTCACAAATTATAGTAAAAAAAAAATTAGGCTGAAAAAAATAAGATCGTCACATAGGCCCGACACTAAATGATAGTAGGCCTAGAAAGAGAACCAGTTTCAGTTTCATTAAAGGTACACAACCCTACTAAAATTTGTTTTTAAAAAACTCCATGATTAGCCCCCCGTAATAACAATTAAAAAAATAAAGTGAAATTAAAATGAACATTTTTTTATGCTAACTTCAACACACAATCATCATTTTAATGATTACAATATAAGCCAATTTTTAGCCAAATGAAACATTTGGATTCTATCAGGAAGACACACGTTCTTGATTTCTTTTTTTCTCCACACAAAGACCAGTGGCGGAACTAGAAAAAAAGGGCCACCCCGCAAAAAAAAAATTCTGGGCCCCCTCCTATATATATATATATATATATATATATATATATATATATATATATATATATATATATATATATATATATATATATATATATATATATATATATATATATATATATATATATATATATATATACAAACACTGAACACAAACATTGGATACTCATTTCTGGCCTGATCGGGTTTGAAATAAAAATGTCTTTTTTTTTTCCAATTTAAACAAATTACAACATGACATGTGAGTGCGTGCATTAGTCTGTTTTGAATTTTTTTTTTTAGATTTATAACTAGTTCATTAAATATGTTTGCTGTAATACAGCCGATTATATGGACTTTGGATAGTGCTAGATTAAAGCCGGTCAAAAAATATAAAACGTGAAAGCTTTGTATGTGAAATGGTTTCTCGTGTTATGTTTATTTTTATGTTTTTTCGTATTTATGTTATTTGTTTTAAATATATTTCCTTTTTATGCTATGTCAATCTTTAGTTTGTATTTCTTTTTAAATAATAATTAAGAGGAGTAATTGCTTTTTTATTTGTTTAGTACAAATATATTAAAAGGAGCACCCCTATTTAACCATTTAAAAAAGGGAAATAAGTCATGGAAGTGTTTTGAACGTTTGCCTATCTTTCACACTACAGCTCAGGCATATATATATATATATATATATATATATATATATATATATATATATATATATATATATATATATATATATATACGCAACAGCATGTGTTAGCTACTGTATAACATCACAACTGTAGTAGACCTGTTTGTTATTGACAAAAGCTATTGCCGTCAAGTCAAAAATGCAACTATAAAAAAATTATTATGGTCGGCTATGGGCCCCTAAATGGCGTGGGCCCCCCCGCATTGCGGGGTCTGGCGGCACTGTAGTTCCGCCCCTGACAAAGACGCTTGTAAACAATCTGACTAGATTTCTACAATTTTATTTTCTCAAGGCATCAAAGCAAAACAAAACACATCTGGTAAAATTCTAGTATCTGCATAAACATAAATAAAGATACAAGTTCATCACATGGTATGGGCTAGATGGGTGGAACGTAAGTCTTCCAAGAAAATGTAGAGAATTTCGGCACTAGCTTCTTTATTGAATTACAATGGAAACAAGGACTAACCCCGAATATATTATTCTTTTACTAAAGTGCTAACTAGCAGGCTTGATTGTTCGTCTACTGATTCTGTAAAAATGAAAGAAAAAAAAAAGAAAATCATTGCAATGAAATTAAGTTAAGGGGTCATCCACAGTGTTTCTTACAGACTTTTTTCCGAGGGGGGGGGAGCACTTGATATTTTCGGGGGGGGGGGGTGGTGGCAGACACTGGTAAGAGTATATGTTTCATAGACAAAGTCCTTTTCTTTAGGGGGGGGGGGGGGGGTCGGTAGACTTCGGTAGTGTGTGTGTGTGGGGGGGGGGGGAGCGGAAAACTCCCCATAAGAGATGCCTGGAAGAAACACTGGCCATCAATAAATGACGTCAAACTTTTCATTTGACGATTTTTACCTACCCTCTCTCCATCGTCGTACACAATTTTAAAAAAAATCAGACCACCCCTCCTCGAAAATAACGTCACATTTTACCCCCTTCCTCCTTATTGCAATTTTGTTGTTTGAAACAGTTTTACTTCATGAATTATAAAGCAAGCTGGGGAACGTTTCGGAAACTGATTAACTTGTACAAGAATTTAAAAAAATATATAAAATCGTAATATTGTTCCAGGTTAAAATGTCCTTACCTAGCCTATAAGTTTTAGGAGCAGAAGGGTCTGTATATCTATGGTACCCCCAGATAAACTTTGCAGTAACAGGATGGGCAGGAGATTGGAAATGTTGAAAGCTTTTCCGTTTAACTCCGGTAGGGCTGCTGAAGAGGAAAGGGAGAAAAAACATTTATACAAGTTTAAGATGATAAGACTAATAAGGGAGTCAGGGGACTGCGGAGAGATTTGTAAGCAGAGTTTCTTCCAGGCATCTCTTCGGGAAGCCCCACCCCCCCCCCCCCCGAATTTTTTTTACCGCCCCCCCCCCCGAACGAAATGAAATTTATATTATTTATATAGAAAATATATACTTTTAGCAGTGTCCGCCCCCCCCCCCCCCGAAGAAAGTCTACCGCCCCCCCCCCCCCCGCGAAAATTTCAAGTGCCCCCCCCCCCCCCCACGGAGAAAAAAGTCTGGAAGAAGCACTGTTTGTAAGATGCGATATTGCTCTCGGAACCAAAAGAAATGATGAAGATGAGTAAAAAAAAAATTAAGTTCCCTTTGAAACCTGATGATCTATAGGGCAAGTGAAGTAAAGTTCACTTGGTTCTGTGACCTCAGCATATGAACAGATAGTGTCGTAAGCTCTATGCCCAGCCAACTTTACTTTCCCTAAAGTGAGTTAGGTACGCATCAGAGTTGGATGGACTCAGAGATCGTCTATTGACTTGAACCCGGATTCGAACTCAAGACTTACAGGTTAGCAGTCCAGCTCTCTACCTCTAGACCACTCGCAGAAAGTTTTTAAACAATGAAAACAGGTGATTATGGGTGTGTTTTTGGTTATAGTTGTGCGTGGTAAAAAAAAAAAAAGAAACGTACGGTTCACAGGAAATGGGCTTGCAGTGGTTTCGTCTTGGGGTAGTTCTGCCTGACGTTCCAGCCGTGCTGGGTCTTCCACCGGAAGTCTGAAGGACAGACACACGGACACGCCGACCAAGAAAAACACAACCGATACAATACCCGAGGCCATACTGTCGAGAAACAAAATGTTGATTGTTAAATAAACGAGTGAATGGTAGATGGGATTACGGATTGGATTACAAGCCAAACGCTTTTCCTTACCCCACCCGTTATCAAGAACACATTGCTCTTATTTAACGTATGTAGTTGCAGAGGCGTAGCGATGGCGGGGGGGGGGGGGGGCAGGAGGGGACATATGTCCCCGGGCGCCGACCTCAGGGGGCGCCAAAATGGGTTGTAAAAACAAATTAAAGTGTCAATTTAGCTGCATTTTTGCAGTTTGAAGGGGGGGGGGTGCAAATCGAAAAGTTGAGGGGGGTGCAAATCGAAAATTTGCTCCCGAGGGGGGCGCCAAATTGAAAGTTTGTCCCCGGGCACCGGGAAGGGTCGCTACCCCTCTGTGTAGTTGGTATCAGGGCCTAGCTATATACACATCGTAGTCAGCAGATTTTTTAATATAATGTGATAACGTCTTTTAATTACAAAAAATAATGATTTTTCTTTTTGTGTAGTGATAAAATAAAAATTATTTATGGTTATTTTAATTTCATGAAAAGATGTAAACTTATTAAGCTTATACAGCTAAAAATTATTTTTATAAATGTAATCATAGTATCGTTAATTTATTAGCTAGTATAGTCCACGTATTTTGAAAGTTAACATCAGAACAATGTACGTACCTTTTGGAGATTTGTTCTATATACGCACACCGTTAAAAACTTACAAAGTATAATAAAATCTTTTCACCATCAAGACTTTATAAAGCTGGTCCAAGTGGATATAACTGAATTATCACGTCCCAAAAAATCGGTAGACATTATGTCAACAAATGATATGACCCAAGATATTGATCTAATGTCTATTCTCTTCTCGTCAGTTCTAACCACAAACACTTTTACATTATTTTCTTTTCTTCATATTGACTTGTAATAAGGACACTAGCACGTGATGACCTAGTGATAAACATAACTAAAGTCACAGTGGCTTTCTTCAATACTGTATGTTTAAATTGTGAATACAATTTTATCACAAATGAAGCTGTCTAAAATTTCTCATAATTAAACTTCCAAAATGGCGTTTTTTAATATTTAAATTGTAAAAGTTGAGTACCATAACTCTTATTTTGTTTTCTACTTTCTCGTATATACGAAGTATAGAGAAAGTATTGTAATCGTGCAAAAAAAAAAATCGAGATTTTTTAAATCTCGACGTTTTACAGCTCCCTGAGTTGGAAAAACATAGTTTTGCTATCTTGTCCGTATGTATGTGTGTGTGAGTGTGTGTCTGTAAACACGATAACTTGAGTACTGTTACAGCTAGGTTGATGAAATTTCATATATAAGTATTATATCAAAATTATAGATCCGCATCAGTTTTTGAGCGATTTCCAATAACCAGATGTGGAACTTTTTGTACTTTGAATTTTTCAAAAGCCCGTAACTTGAGTAATATTTCAGATAAATAAATGACATTTCACTAGCATGTAAAAAATCTGATTCTCTGCCTTGTGTTAAATTTTGAGTAATTTCCGTTGACCGGAAGTAGTAATTTACGCTATTTCCGATTTCTCAAAAAAAGCATGTGAATTTATAAAGTACTAATAATATTCCGCATCATTACGCACATTTTATTTGGCGTTCACTTGGTGTGCAATTATTTTTTCTACGAGATTTTATTCTATTTTAAAAAGTTTAAGTATTTAAAATGAATTAAAAATCATGTCTATATCCCGAGTTGCCATCCCCAGTTGTTTCAAATGAGAATATTCGATAAAGTTTAGGGGAGATCACTCCCGGTTTATTTCATATGTTTTCAAAATTGGCATATACACTAGGTAAGAACTGCCGTCTGAAAGCGTGGGCCATAGCCGATATATTTTAATCCTACTTGTAGTGGGAGTCATCCATCTTTCTACTGTTATCCTTTAGTTCACCTATATGGGTTTTAACGTAGGGTATCCACAATAAGGACCTACCTTGTTATAAAGGCGGCATAAGTTCTGTGTCGATGTATAGACCCTACCATTGATTTCGATGGTTTTTGTGTGTGTATTTATATGTATATGAATAAAACCTGTTATTGCATATATTACACGCAGGACGAGTCCTTAAACATTAACTTCAGTAACACAGTAATCTTATTTCATCTTTTTATTTTTACACAAATAAATTCATCGATATCTTTGGAGGCATAATTTTTTTTTAAATACTAAGATTTAAAGCATTTCAAACAAATACATAAAATGTACATAAGGATTTAAGGGTCATGAAGGGACTTTGTGGGAGTTAAATTTTCCTATTCAAAATAATAGTGTAGCTAAAACACAAAAACTTCACAATAAACAAACACAAAAACGAAGCTTGAGCATAATCAGTGAGTCACATGATCTGTGTACTAAATTTAAATCTGAAAATAGAAATAAATAATTTTAACTAATTGTTATAATCGTTTCATCAGCACTTTTTTATTTTTAGAAATTGTTAAGTTTTTTTATCAACATTTCTTTTTTAAATTATATATATTAATATTATTAATTACTTTTTTTCGGTAAGTCGTCAAAAATGTTAAATAACCGAATTTTTTTTTTAGATGCACCTCTTTATGTAAAAAATGTCAAAGAAAACCCTATTCGTTATTTAAATGCACCTCTTATTTTAAAAAAAATTCCAAAGATAATGTTAAAAACACTGTTTATTTTTTTACATGCTCCTCTTGCTTATCAGAAAATTGTCAAAGATAACTTTACCTAGCCGAGAATTCTGGAGAAGAGAATGAGAGGCAGAAGGCTCTGAATGTTGAAGGAGCCGCCTGAGCCGCCAAGGAGTTGAAGTAGGAACAGAGTGCTAATGTCGAGAGCTTTCTCTTTCACTTCAGGCAGGGTTTCTGTGGAAACAAGAAGATGTGGCAAATAAGCAACATTGTGCATATGTGGTAAATGGACAAAATTGTGTATATGTGGAAAATAAGCAACATTGGGTATTTGTGGTAGATAAATAAAAGAGTATGAGGTGAATGAATCAAATAATGCTATTTAGAAAGTGTATTTCAAATTTACAGTCGTATCATACATTTAAAAAATAAAACGTGAAATCTGACGAAGACATGGTGTCGAAACGCCTAATTGTTAGTTTTGTGCGTTTTATGTTTTACCGGTTAGATCAGCCGTGGATTGGAAAACGTGGAATGTATTTCCAGGTAACACCTTCAACAGGTACAGATAATGAAAATCTCCATCAGGGGTACGTTTTTATACCCCCAATCTTTACTCATTAGTCAGTCTGGAATGGGTTAAGACGCCATTACCCTAGGTTTCCACCAGGCTTTGCTTCCTCACAACGCATCTTTTTACATAGAAAGGGAATTTCGGTCAGGGGAGGACCTACAATCTCGAGTATGGTTGCTTGAACACATATCTTGCTACGCGGTTTTTACATTAGGAACTCGATGATACAACCAAGTTTAAAGGTCAAATGTTACTCACCGTTGAAGGGCACTAGGGGTAGAGAGGTGGGGTCCTGGGGAGGATGAGGGGCGTCTGTGTGACCACCACCTTGAGCCTCCAGGGGTAAACTCCAGGACAGAGAGACGGACACGATGACCAGGAAACACAGGGCTAGAACTATGCGAGAGGCCATTCTGTGAAGTGAAGGTTTTAGATATGTGATGTGTACACAGCTTTATAATAGTTATCCTATGTAGAGGAGGGGTTTTGGGCGTGTGATAAGCACCAGTGTTTCTTCCAGGCTTTTTTCTCTGGGGGGGGGGGGGGGGCAATTGAAATATTCGGGCGAGGGGGGGATGGACACTGTTAAAAAGATATATTTTCTATATATATTACATTTTGTTCGAAATTGGAGAGGGGGGGGGGGGCGCGAAGAAATGCCTGGAAGAAACTCTGATAGCACAAGACTTCAGAGTAATTAACTTTAAATGATTTTGTATGTTTGTATTGTCTTAAATGTTTTAAGAGCTTGATCATTTATAAGAAATATGTATCTGTATCGAATTACAGATTTAAAGTGAAAGCTAAGTTGTACTTAAAAAGTGGTGTGTGTATTTTTTTTCGGCATTTTTCTGTGCAACTTAAATTATAGAAACAATACATTCTATTTTATATTCGGATTAATACTTGGGATAACTGTCTACAGCGAACCTAAATCCTAACCCTAACCGTCATACCGCAAGTACTGATTACATCCAACGTAGAAGTAAAATTGCATCACTAACTAGGATGAAGATAAACTACAAACAAGAACTTTTGTCTTTAATATTAATAGACTAAGGACTACCTCTGAAATTGTATCAACATGATCAAAACATTAAAAACTTATTTTTGTGAGTTTCTTAATATTGTGAATAATTTTCTTTTCTTAGCATTTTGTTTTGTTTTCTAAAATTAAAATGTGACAGAATCAATCTTTGGATAAAACAATTTTATCTTTTCAACAGCTTAGGTGGCTGCTCAGTAAAATAAAAACCGAAAAAGAGAAATTTTAAAGACATAAACAGCTGAGTTTAAAACGTAAAAGTTAAAGATTAAAATAAAAAAATACCTTTTAATGGAGTAAGATGAATTCTCTTCAGATATCTCGAATTAAACTTTGCAAGAAGCGAAGAAGATCTGTGTCTCTATCGACTCTGCCACCCACTTATATACCCCTCAGTGAGGTACAAGAATCTTACGGCTACGTCAGAAGGTAAATTACACGAACAAAAGATCTGGTACCCCAAAACTATACCCCACCCACCCCTCCATCTAACGAAGTAAAATTAACGAACTAATTAAGGCTCATTCATTAACTGCTTTTGTTCTTATTGACTTGCGCTGAGATCTTCAGTACTGACGTCAGTGTACCGAGAGGTCACCACAGGTAACTCGAGTAAGTTAAACGGGTGCTGTAGGCATCTTTACTTTAAAGTATGACGTGCACTGGGTGTTACTTAACCCAGCATACACTTAACTGGATCAATTAATTAAATTAAGTACATAAGCTATAGAGTTCGTGCAATTTAACTTTTAAAACGCTTTGTTTTCGTGCTAGTAATTTTATTTCATTTTTGCTTCTGATGTTGTTTATAAATCTTATTTATGATTGGATATATACAATTTCTTTTCTTTGTGTTTATTTAACTATTTTTCATTTTATATACTTGCTTTGGGAAACTGTAGTATAACCAGAGGCGTAGCGACCTTTCCCGGCGTCCGGGGACAAACTTTCCAAACTTTTGATTTGCACCACCCCCATCAAACTTTTGATTTGCACCCCTCCTCAAACTTTCGATTACTGTTACCAACCCATTTTGGCGCCCCCTAAGGTCAGCGCCCGGGGACATATGTCCCCCCCTGCCCTCCATCGCTACGCCTCTGAGTATAACTATACTTTTGTCTAACTGACACTTAAGAGTGTATATTATCTATGTATGGAACGGCGTGGTTAAGTGGTACAGCTCAAGACAGCTAACCCAATAGTCTCGAGTTCAGATCCCGGGTTCGAATTGTTAGTACGTCCCTGAGTCCACCCAGCGCTGATGAGTACCTGACTTATGATAGGGAAACGAAAAATGGTTGGGAATAATGATGTTCACAATATCCCCATGTATGCTGAGGCCACTGAAACAGATGAACTCGACTTTATCTTTGCGTTGTGTCTGGGGCACGAACGGGACAAGATGATGAGAAGATGATTATCTTTGTAGTCACCAGTCCAAGAGGTGTTAACTGTCTTGCAAGATAGGATCAAATTTTGTATTCTTCTGAGTTTTCTCTAAAGCAGCTATTTATATTAAAATGCAATTAAGTCAGTTGATTTGCACAATCTTTTTATGTTGTTAGTATGTAAGCGGCGATACTTAAATAAATACAGGTTATTTTTTTGTTACATTGTTTGGGTATGTAACATCAAGAAAATATGGCACCAATCGTATGTAATATGTTGGTAGTAGGCGTTGTGCAGTAGCGTACGCAGAGGGGGAGCAGGGGGCCATTTTCAGCAAAGTGGCGCCTTTTTGGAAACTTTATATATATATATATATATATATATATATATATATATATATATATATATATATATATATATATATATATATATATATATATATATATATATATATATATATATATATATATATATATATATAAAATACATGTATATAGAACGTGTTAAAAATTCGGCGCCTTTTTTTGCTCATTTCGCTCCCCCTACAACGAAAACCTGTATACGCCTCTGGCGTTGTGCTAAAACTTATTGATACGCCGAATAAAGTTTAATTCTACAACATGACAGTGGTCTACAATATATTCAGTGTAAAGACGCATTAATGTTGCCGGACCAGACCATATAGCTCATGTTATCCCCTTTAGTGTATTAATCTTTGTTGTAAAAAATAAATTTAAATGGCATTCACTATTTTGTTCTTCGAGGAAAAGAATAAATACTGAAGGCAAAGGTCTGAACTCCTTTGTTCATCTCTTCACCTAATGTGGGCCGTTGTTCATAGAAGATACCTACTAATACAAGTGACGTCTGCCTACACAGGTGACCCCTAACAACACAGGTGACCCCTACCAACACAAGTGACCCCAACCAACACGTGACCCTTATCAACACACGTGACCCCTACCAACAGGTACCCCTACTAACACACGTGAGCCCAACCAACAGGTGACCCCTACCAACACACGTGACCCCCTACCAACACACGTGACCCCCTACCAACACACGTGACCCCTACCAACACACGTGACCCCCTACCAACACACGTGACCCCTACCAACACACGTGACCCCTACCAACACACGTGACCCCTACCAACACAAGTGACCCCATACCAACACACGTGACCCCTACCAACAGGTACCCCTACTAACACACGTGAGCCCAACCAACAGGTGACCCCTACCAACACACGTGACCCCCTACCAACACACGTGACCCCTACCAACACACGTGACCCCTACCAGCACACGTGACCCCCTACCAACACACGTGACCCCTACCAACACACGTGACCCCTACCAACACACGTGACCCCTACCAACACAAGTGACCCCATACCAACACACGTGACCCCCTACCAACACAAGTGACCCCCTACCAACACACATGACCCCTACCATCAGTGACCCCTACCAACACACGCGACCCCTACCAACACACGTTACCCCTACCAACACACGTGACCCCTAACAACACACGTGAAAGATCCTAAAGAAACCAATATTACACGAAGATAAGTACAGATCTTTCTCGAAATGGAGAAAATTTAATTCAAAATCATAAAAAAAAAACAATTACAAAACTTCATATTAGTTATTAGTTTTTTTCTGTTATGGACGCCCCCCTTCCCCCTTCCGCTATTTTTTTCTGAACCAAAAAGTCTCCTCCCTATTTCAACAGCTGACTCTATTGTTTGACACAGGTAAACTCTTCCAGACGGTGTTGTCTTTCCGTGACTAGGTACAAAAGCTACAGGTAACACCAGGTGACAACAGGTGTGCTGTATCGCTCAGACTATTACCGAGGATTCTCAAGCTTTGATTTACCTCCCCCTACCCCGCATATATAATGTAAACAGTAAATTTAGTTAAAATCAATATACGAATATTAAAGAACTGTTACATAAAACCATGTATTTAAAAATAAAAAGCACAAAATGTGAGATTCCGACTTTTGGACTTGGCTGAAGAATACAATGAAAAGAGAAGAAATAATAAAAGTGTTGCATCTTCTGTTAACAATCAGTTCAGAATTTCTTCCAGGCATCTTCGGGGGGGGGGGGGGGGGGAGGGAGCTGCACTGCACCCATCACCCCTTACATGTACACCACTGCACCTATCACCCCTTACATGTACACCACTGCACCTATCACCCCTTACATACACACCACTGCACCCATCACCCCTTACATGTACACCACTGCACCCATCACCCCTTACATGTACACCACTGCACCCATCACCCCTTACATGTACACCACTGCACCTATCACCCCTTACATGTACACCACTGCACCTATCACCCCTTACATATACACCACTGCAGCCATCACCCCTTACATACACACCACTGCACCCATCACCCCTTACATGTACACCACTGCACCTATCACCCCTTACATATACACCACTGCACCCATCACCCCTTACATGTACACCACTGCACCTATCACCCCTTACATATACTCCACTGCACCCATCACCCCTTACATACACACCACTACACCACTGCAGCCATCACCCCTTACATATACACTACTGCACCCATCACCCCTTACATACACACCAATACACCACTGCACCCATCACCCCTTACATACACACCACTGCACCCATCACCCCTTACATGTACACCACTGCACCTATCACCCCTTACATATACACCACTGCACCCATCACCCCTTACATGTACACCACTGCACCTATCACCCCTTACATATACTCCACTGCAGCCATCACCCCTTACATATACACTACTGCACCCATCACCCCTTACATACACACCAATACACCACTGCAGCCATCACCCCTTACATATACACTACTGCACCCATCACCCCTTACATACACACCAATACACCACTGCACCCATCACCCCTTACATACACACCACTGCACCCATCACCCCTTACATGTACACCACTGCACCTATCACCCCTTACATGTACACCACTGCACCCATCACCCCTTACATACACACCAATACACCACTGCAGCCATCACCCCTTACATATACACTACTGCACCCATCACCCCTTACATACACACCAATACACCACTGCAGCCATCACCCCTTACATATACACTACTGCACCCATCACCCCTTACATACACACCAATACACCACTGCACCCATCACCCCTTACATACACACCACTGCACCCATCACCCCTTACATACACACCACTGCACCCATCACCCCTTACATACACACCACTGCACCCATCACCCCTTACATGTACACCACTGCACCCATCACCCCTTACATATACACTACTGCACCCATCACCCCTTACATGTACACCACTGCACCCATCACCCCTTACATGTACACCACTGCACCCATCACCCCTTACATGTACACCACTGCACCTATCACCCCTTACATACACACCACTGCACCCATCACCCCTCTCATATACACCACTGCGACCATCAGATACACACCACTGAACCCATCACCCTTACATACACACCACTGCACTCATCAGATACACACCACTGCACCTATCGCCTCCAACGTATGCGCCTCTAGACAATACTCCCTTAAACACACCACACACACTCCCACTGTTTGAATGCCCCATGATCTGAAGCCCTACTCCCCGTCTAACTCTGGACCAGTTTAACCAGTACAGTTATCAGTGGCGTAGCGAGGTCGGGTGTCACCCGGTGCGGCACTTAATGGTGTCACCCCCCAGAGGCGTAGCGACCCTTCCCGGGGACAAATTTTCGATTTGCACCCCCCCCCCCCCTCAAACTTTCGATTTGCACCCCCACCCTCAAGTTTTTCTCTATATATTTTGCTATTTTTTTGCTTTGGTGTCACCCCCCTAAATGGTGTCACCCATGGTGTCACCCGGTGCGGTCCGCACCCCCGCCCCCCCCCCACCCCTCGCTACGCCTCTGACAGTTATACAAACCTTTTTCTTACAGTCTTACTCCATAGGTCACCTGAGAAAACAGTTGACTGCGTGGGTGGCCTAAAGATCTACCTGATTGGACACACATAAATTATGCAAAGTAGGTAGAGCACATGACCGACGTGTTGTATAAAAGATGAATGGTCATCTCGGATTTTCCTATTGGATTTCAACTGAACTTAGAGCTGGCGGAAGTATTAACGTAGATATATGATCTGTTCACTTTATGGCAAGGTGTAAAATAGCCAAATTGCATTAGAGGAGTCGTCTAGGTGTGACTCGAACCATCGACTGCAGATGGAATCTAGTTTATGTATATGAGAAGTGACGCCATTCTGAATGGAGTTCAGTAAAATATATTTGTTTACGCTGTTATAAAATAACATTGTTAGTCATTTTGATAAAAGTAACCACAAGGTTTTTGTTTTAAATTTGCTTGATATTTTATTCATATGTTAGAACATGAATTCTACAATTTAATAAAATGTATGCCTACATAAGCATTATTAAAATGTTATACGAAGCTGAAAAGATTACATTAAAATATTAACTATTGCTAAAGTAAGATATTTTCCAATATTAACATATTAAAAAGTAAATAAATAAATAAATATATAAAAATAAATAAATAAATGAATAAATAAATAAATAGATAAATAAATAAATAAATAAATAAATAAATAAATAAATAAATAAATAAATAAATAAATAAATAAATAAATAAATAAATAAATAAATAAATAAATAAATAAATAAATAAATAAATAAATAAATAAATAAATAAATAAATAAATAAATAAATAAATAAATAAATAAATAAATAAATAAATAAATAAATATATATATATATATATATATATATATATATATATATATATATATATATATATATATATATACTCTTTAATTAAGCTAAACAATGTTAATTAAACAACGTATATTCATTATTACGCCAGGTCTGCACGATGGAAGCAAAGAATCGTTTCTCAAAGTAAACAGTAGATAAGAATTAGCTCCAAGCTCCATACAGTTAGCTAAAACAGTGCCTCTAGTTATCATTTTTTTAAAATCAGACTTTTTAGAGTCCTCATGCAGTTTTAAGTTTACAAGATTGGTAGCAGGCGGTGAATACAGAACAGTATACACAACAATACACAGTAATAATTTATTGGTAATTTATGGTTTTAGGTACGTAAAATCGGCCGAGGCTAGTAATGTGCGACAAAGTTGCCTCGTTGTTAAGGCTTTAATAAAAGTATATTGTGATATATGTGTGTCAAATATTATAGATAATTGAATAATAAACCAACATTAATAGCAAAAATATATTAATATAGGCCAGAAATTAACTTTAAACAGCAGTGTTTGCGAGCAAAATTTGCTATATAAACAGCAGCCATTTGTTATATAGAGTGGCTTCCCCTGATTCTCCCGCTATAAGTTTACAAAAAAAAAAAACTTAAACAAGATGGCTGCTAAAGTAAACGAGCTTTGTTGCATCTGATGAAAACATCGTTAGTCTTTATTTATTATTGAAAAGTTTTAATACAATTGTTTTAAAAACAGGTACATGAATGAAAATTTGAAACATTTTTGTAACTTTCAAAACATAAATCTTCCTAAAAATGTGAAATAATTACTAGATTCTAATATTTAATGAGGCACTTTCTTTTCACATGACTAGCCTCGGCCGATTTTACGTACCTAAAGCCAGTGGCGTAGCGAGGTCGGGTGTCACCCGGTGCGGCACTTAATGGTGTCAGCCCCCAGAGGCGTAGCGACCCTTCCCGGGGACAAACTATCATATTTTTTATTTGCACCCCCCCCCCTCAAACTTTCGATTTGCACCCCGCTCAAACTTTTGATTTGCACCCCCCCCCCTCAAGTTTTTCTCTATATATTTTACTATGTTTTGCCTTGGTGTCAACCCCCTAAATGGTGTCACCCGGTGCGGTCCGCACCCCCCTCCCCCCTCGCTACGCCTCTGCCTAAAGCGATAAATTACAAATTTATTTAAATATTTTTCAGTAAAATGAACCACATCAGTTTTGAATTGAATCGTCTAGACAAGGGAGCTAAGCGTAGGAGGGTGGAGCTTGTTAAGTATAAGGACTTACTTCCCTTCGCAAACACACTTGTCGCACGATCGCTCAGGGCGATAGAAATAATTTGATCTCAGGGGCAGATAACAAACCATTAACTTGGTAGTCTCCCTTGACTTAGTGGTCTGTGCAGTTTTTGAATAAGCAAGCCATGTTCACTGTGTGCACTGGCCGTGTTATTGTTAAGGGGAGAGAAATGTATCTAAACTAGGCTAGGCCTAGTCATTAACTTCATCGCCTCCCTTGGCCGACACGTTGACCAAATCAATCACGCCGCAGTGCACGTGTGCTGACTTCCACCCTCGCCAGCCGAGCGTGTACACCAGCGCCCCGCTACTTCCGGGACACGTGCACGCCGTGTAGCTGTAATTCGTCATGCGGCCCTCGTGTCGCTCTCGTTCTAACCACTCGCCGACTGAGATGTGTTTCGAACACCCGTGGGGGTGCGACACAATTATCGTGAGTTTTTTCCCCTTATCTTTGTATTTCTTCCGAACTGTTTGGCAAAGTTTGTATAGTTCATCTCGCATCTTCTTGATGCCTTCCGCCATTTTAACATCACAGACATCAATTATCAGACAGGTAAAATCAGAATCAACGCGTGTTTTCTCAACATCAACTACTCTAAAACTGACGCCAGCGTCCGTGCTATCATCGTAATTAAACGTCACTGTGCTGTGTTGTGCCTCGATTTTATCGTAAACCACGTGCTTTGCCGTGTAGATCATAATACGGGCCACAACTTTTCCACGTTTGTGCAATGTCGTGCACTTCTGACATTCGCACCATTTTGAAGGCGCGTAAATCATCTTCACAAATCTACAAGTCCCAGTACCGCATATTGTTATATATTGTCCTCTATTATCCGCGAATGGGTATTTCTGATCAGTTCCTTTGCAATACTCCGGTCTACGTTCACTTATGTGTTTATTCGTTACCTTCACCGTTAAATGAATCAAAAACATTACCAGACGAAAAAGCTCTTCGTCACGAGTATCCTCAGGCAGATGGAAAGGATTGAATTCTTTCACCGGGATAAAATTTGGATGCCCGGGGTTTTTTATACACTTCTTGGCGCTTAGACGCCTGTCTACTGTTGAAAATGGTTCAGTTTCAGCTTCTTCTTCTTCACACACCTCATGCTGGACTATCAACGTAGTAAATTAAATGAAAACGTGATTAATAAGTATTGTGTAGACTAAAAATAATTTTTATTTTGTAACAAAAAAAAATAAATAAATACAAAACTATCTTGCCTAATGATAAAAAATGTTAGACGCTCCAGAACTCAACTCGTTAGTTTATAGCGAGATACCAACTCTACGTAATATTTTTTTTTTCATCTCATCATCTATCTTTCCCCATTTGCGTCTTAGACAACATGTGGTAGATGAAGTAGAGTTGATCTGCCTCGGCAGACAAGGGGTTGGTGTGGCCATCTATCTCTCCCCATTTGCGTCTAAGACAACTAGTGGTAGTTGAAGTAGAGTTGATCTGCCTCGGCAGACAAGGGGTTGGTGTGGTCAGCACTATGCCCAGCCGCCTCTACTTTCCCTAACGTGAGTTAGTTACTCACCATGTCTGGGCAGACTCTACTGTTTCTTTCAAGCATCTCTACCGTACTCTCCCCTCCCCCCAACGAAATATAATTTATATAGAAAATATTTACTTTTACCAGTTTCAACCCCCCCCCCCCCCATTGGAAAATTTATTCCCCCCCCCAAAGTTTCAAGTGACCACCCCCCCCCTCCCCCTGGATAAAAGTCTGAAATAATACACTTGTATACTAAGTGGCGTCCTACAAAACCCAGCGCGATTCTGACTTAAGTCAAACCATGGTATTCGCCCCTACCGACCCCAACACGATTCTGACTTTACTCAAGTATTTACCCATATCCCTGAGTTGTTATCTGTTTTTTGTTTAAAATTACGTTATGTTACGTGGATAACAAACCTAATGATGGATCGTACATTCCACGTGACATTCTCGATAACACGCAGTTGGCTTCATCAAAAAAAAAAGTGTGTGAATGTCCAGTTACTGTTTCATCTATAATAAAATAAAGAACTATAAACATTTAAGATGTTTTGCTTAAAAAAATACATGTAAATTATCTACTGCAAAAAAATATATGTAATTATCTACTGTAAAAAAATTACTTATACACGCTGATAAGATCTAAGAAAAATATTTGAATTTCCGTTTTAAATTACTATACAGACAAAGACACACATGGCATTCGTAAAATTTTAGCTGGAAATGTCACATTGTATTTTTCATTTTGTTTTCATGTAAGAAATAGAAGGGAGGCATTGAGATCGTGCAAAAAAAAAACAACAACTGAGATTTATAAAAATGTCGTGGTTTTTCCTTCTGAGTACGAAAAAACCCAGTTTTTTAAATCTTGTTTGTATGTCTGTATGTGTGTGTGTTTGTGTGTTTTGCAGTGGCGTAGCGAGGTCGGGTGTCACCCGGTGCGGCACTTAATGGTGTCACCCCTCAGAGACGTAGCGACCCTTCCCGGGGACAAACTTTCAAATTTTGCACCCCCCCCCCTCAAACTTTCGATTTGCACTTTCCCCTAAAGTTTTCGATTTCCACCCCCCTTAAACTTTCGATTTGCACCCCCCCCCGCCTCAAGTTTTTCTCTATATATTTTGCTATTTTTTGTCTTGGTGTCACCCCCCTAATTGGTGTCACCCGGTGCGATCCGCAACCCCCGCCCCCCCCCCCTCGCTAGGCCTGTGTGTGTGTGTAAACACGAAAATTCGAGTGCCGGTTTATTTAGCTCGACAAAATTTAAAATATGTATGTTATATCTTATAGCTAGGTTTCATTTCTTTCAGAGTGATTTCCTGTAAACGGAAATGGAACTAATTCTATTTCTAGTTTCTCAAAAGCCCATAAATTGGGTACCCTTTCAGTTAGGAGGTAGACAGAATTTTAAATATAAATATTAGATCTCTTAACATTTGGGCGATTTCCGTTAATCGGAAGTGACAATCATTTGAACACCTAACTTGAGTAGGCTTACCGTTTGAGTTTGGTCGACAAAATAAAAAAAAAAAACCTTTAATTTTTAAGTATACGACTCTATACTTTCTCTAATTTCTGAGTGTTTTCCGATATCCGGAAGTTTCTGTCAGCTGGACGAAATTTTAAGCGATAAGTGGTACTTTAATTTTGTTTCCGATTTCTCAAAAATATTCAGAATTTTGTAATTTTTAAAAACATTTTTGTTAAAGCAGTATATACTATACGTGTTTCCTTAAAAAAAAAAACAATCCGTTTTGCAACAACTTTCTATTTCTATTACCCGCACAAGATATCCCTAGATAAGCCATCTCAACCACTATTGTGTAGCTTCAACATTTTGTCATCCATATCCCGTTACACCAGTGTCAACCCCCCTCCCCCCATTGGTAAATTTAACCCCCTCCCCCAGCATTTCGAGTGACTATCCCCTCCCCCTGGTGGACTATGAAACACGCACACACAAAACATACACAACACACACTCACAAATATTGACTCATGACTCACTTTACTATCGATTTCTAATACCATATGTCGCAATCATAGATCACATGCGAAATGCAGAAAAAACTGAATATTAACAATAAATAAAGCGGAAGTTATCTCCCCTTAAACTTTCTCGAATTTTCTTTAGTAAAACTAATGGCGATAGCACTTCCAGTGCAATGGGATTCAGTGTTTCTTCCAGACTTTTTTCTCCGGGGGGGGGGGGGGGCACTTGAAATCTTCGGGGGGGCGGACACTGTTAAAAGTATAAAATTTTTTCGGGGGGGAGGGGGGGCTTTGCCCCCCCCGAAGAGATGCCTGGAAGAAACTCTGATGGGATTTTAGGCCTGTTTTTAATAATTGTTTAAAATACTTCTTATAGATAGAAAATAATTGCGCATCATTTAAAGCAAACTATATGTCTTTAATAGAGCAGAAAATTCGTACGTTATGAAGGAAACCTTGATTAAGTTTTAAAAAGTTAATCTAATTAACATTTTATGTCGCTATGCATTGTCTTTGAGTCTTGACCTACGTAAAAAATTTGAATTGAATCAGTCCGGGAGAAGCTTCGAAATTCAGCTCTCAAATCTACGAACGATAGAAAAACAAATTTAAACTTATTCTTACGTTTTTTTTTTTTTTTTTTTTTTTTTTGAGAAGTCGGAAAAACTGCTTCCGGTCATCGGCGTGGTCGAGTCGGTAAAGTTCATGGTTGCTAAACCGAAAAGTCTCTAGTTCGAACCCTCGGGCAGATTAGGCTCGTTAGCTGGGGACAGCCACTCTTCTAGGAGAGACAACTCCAAAATTAAACAACTGCTGCCTTGTAGTTTGTTCTTGGTTGGACAAAGGCTATGGAAGCAAATCCAAAAAGAAAAGCAGGCTGAAATCGGAGTCAATGGCCTCAATGGCGCATAACCAGTTGACACGTAACGCTTAATTGTGTTGGAGGCGTGGTCGAGTCGGCAAAAAAGCTCATCGTTGATAAATTCGAACAAAGTCTCGAGTCAAACTGGCAGATAAATCTCGATCCCCTTCAACACTAATAATTAAGAACGAAGAAGAAAGAAGAAGAAGATTCAAAAGTTGACAGAAACCGGTGAAATAAGATAATTTTACTTAACTATGAAATTATCAACACAACAAGAATGAACTAGCTACTTGACAACACATCAACTCATCAACAACATACTGCCTCACTTTGACCACAGACCACAAAACATCAACACTTTTCACAGAATGAATACCGACGAGAATATTCTCGAAATAAGCCGAAATGCCAGATAATTATTATTTAAAAGCATATGCGATGCTATTGAAATAAACATGGCTATAAAAACCTGATTTTTTTGGGTTTATCGGAATTTGTTAAATATTGGATGGATTTGATGATTTTTTTAGTATTTTAGGTTGCCTAAAAAATTCTTAACAATCCAAAAGCAATTTGGTTGATTACATTTTGTCCATGAAAATGAAAATGCACATGGTATAGCTAGTTAAGTATAATTCATTAATAACGTTTTATCATCAAAGTTTTGAGTACAAAGTGGGGTATTCAGAAAATCTATCAGGTATTTCTCTACAGCAAACCAATGGTTGTCTTACAAAAGTGAAATGTCAGGTAATATTTTAGATGAAAAAAATGTAGCCAAAACATAAAAAAACGATAATATTTTCATCAGTGTTTGCAATGTTTATATTATTCATTCGGAAAATATTAAATTTTTGAAATTGTTTACAAGCTTAAATTTTTTAAATGCATTCTATTTAAAGGCCGCTATGAAGGTAAAATTGACGAAAACACGACTTTTATCCATATAAAAAAATAACAATAAATGAAGGATTTTCGTGATACCTTTGATGCCCATTGAGTTTCAATAACAACAAACCATCTACACTACACGCATCAACATCTCACAAACATCTTCTGAGCAATTAGTCCCCAACAAACTCATAAAATTTAACAACATATTCAACTGATACACAAAAATACAAAGATTACAAAAAAGATTCAACTCACCAATAGCTGACTAAAGAATACAAAATGCATATTGCTAAACTTTATCAATGGTAAACGGAAGTATTTTCTTCACACTGCGTTGCTGCGATGGAAAGTCTAGATCTAGCTGTAACCGGTAGCTGTAGCTGACTGAGGGGAAACCCCAAGTTAGTTGGAAATACTTGTTTCTTATTGAAAATTAAAATAATGGGGTCGTCCATAAATGACGTCACACTCGTAGGGGGGGGGGGAGGTGGGGTCCGCAATTTTGTGACGGTGTGTGATGAGGGGGGGGGGGGGGGTTCAGATGGTGCGACGTCACACTTTTGCTTTATAAAAAAGCAATGTTAGAAAACGAATTTTAGACGTTATTTTGCTTTTTAGAAAACTGTTTTAAATAAATTGTAATAACAAACAATTGATTAAAATACTTTATTTTGACGGAGTTCAGACAAGATTTTGGAAAAAAATATAGCTGTTAAAAAAAAATTCAACTGCAATTTGTAGGGTGGGGGGGTTGTAGGCTGAGGTGTGACGTCATTTTAGGGGGGGGGGAGCTGGCTTTTTGTGACGACGTGTGACGGAGGGAGGGGGGGGAGGTAAAAGTCGTCAAAAAAGCGTGACGTCATTTATGGATGACCCCCAACTACGCAAACAGTATGATGACGTGGCTCGTATTTATCTGTTAAGATTAATTTTTACTTTCTCGTATACAGAGTTATGGAGTTAGTTGTAATATAGCCTATTGTAATCACATGAGATTTTGACAGTTTTCACCGTTTTACACCTCAGTACTTCATCATATACGGAAGGACTTATTTTAATCGAACAAAAATTATAAATCCAGATTTATCAAAATCTCGGCATTTTAGGCGTCATCGAGTCATAAAAAAAATGAACTTAGCTTAACTTAATTTGTCTGTTTGTTTTTCTGTTGTCTGTGAACACAATAAATCTATTACTCTTACAGCTAGGTTGACGAAATTTCATTTATATGAAATTAGCAGTTGTGTATCAACTTTTCAGCGACTTTCAGTAACCGGAAGTGGAAGCTACTCTACTTTCGGTTTATCAAAAGCCTATAGCTTGTGTAGTGTTTAAGTGAGATAGACGATCTAATCTGTTTTCTTTCAAATTTTGAGTATTTTCCGGTTACCGGATGTAATATTTTATGCTTTTTCCGATTCCTCAAAAAACGCATAAGAATGTATTTTTAACTTGTTTCCTCCGTCTTTCGTCCGCCATAGTCGAAAACGTGCGAGCAAAATTTCAAACACTTCTACCGGACCTATTTCTTTTCAACTTTTCACGTCAAGACTCGAAAAAAAAATATTTTGATATAAAACAATCTTACTAAATTAGATGATTAATATTTAATTATCACTTTGAAAAATTGAATCAAGTTTTTTTTAAAAATTAAATACTAAAATTCCGCACTATTATACATACATTGTTTGCTGATCATTTGTTGCGAAATTCATTTTTACAATTGGGCGTGAGCGAGATAATAATTTAAAAAAAAAAAATGTCTCCACAAGTGTCGAATAAATGAAAACAATATCTCCTGTTTACACAATTACATAACACAACAGAGCCTCACATGGCAGCTAGTCTCGAGATAAAACAATTAAATGGCGCACATTTTGATAGGCAAACTTGATAAACCTTTATGTAGCGGAAATGCAACAAAAAGGAAAAAATATATTAATTTGGTAACACGTTTTTCACTCATGCTTTCTTACATAATATTGATTCGACGTTATCCTAATGGTTATGCGCTGAGAGCCGGTCTAAAAATAACTACAACTAAGAGCTAAAAATAAACCTGTGTCAGGTTTGTTGTGCATTAAAAAAAGAACCTTGACAAATGAAGACTGACTAGTGAAGACTGACTCGAGTGCTCTTGAGAGACCTTGATACACTTGACAAGGGTGTTAGGCGATATGTGGGAGTGGGCTAACACGAAATACTCAACATTAGCACACAACACGACACACACAACACGACACACAAAACATAAGCACACACAACATGAGCACACACAACACATTAGCACACACAACACGACACACAAAACATTAGCACACACAACATGAGCACACAACACACACAACACGACACACATACACGACACACACAAAATGAGCACACACAATACGAGCACACAAAACATGAGCACACACAGCATGAGCACACACAACACGACACACAACACGACACACAACTCGACACACACATACACGACACACACAACACGACACACACAACACGACACACACAACACGACACACACAACACGACACACACAACACGACACACACAACACGACACACACAACACGACACACATAACATGAGCACAC
Organism: Physella acuta; assembly: GCF_028476545.2. Taxonomy (NCBI): domain Eukaryota; kingdom Metazoa; phylum Mollusca; class Gastropoda; family Physidae; genus Physella; species Physella acuta. The sequence continues at coordinate 301,669 of NW_026731556.1, forward strand.
ACAACATGAGCACACACAGCATGAGCACACACAACACGACACACAACACGACACACAACACGACACACACAACACGACACACATAACATGAGCACACACAACATGAGCACACACAACACGACACACAAAACACGACACACACAACATGAGCACACACAGCATGAGCACACACAGCATGAGCACACACAACACGACACACAACACGACACACAACACAACACACACAACATGAGCACACACAACATGAGCACACACAACATGAACACACACAACATGAGCACACACAACATGAACACACACAACATGAACACACACAACATGAGCACACACAACATGAACACACACAACATGAGCACACACAACATGAGCACACACAACACGACACTACACACAAAACACGACACACAACACGACACACACAACATGAACACACACAACATGAGCACACACAACATGAGCACACACAACACGACACTACACACAAAACACGACACACAACACGACACACACACAACATGAACACACACAACATGAGCACACACAACACGACACACACAACATGAGCACACACAACATGAACACACACAACATGAGCACACACAACACGACACACACAACATGAGCACACACAACACGACACACACAACATGAGCACACACAACATGAGCACACACAACACGACACACACAACACGACACACAAAACACGACACTACACACAAAACACGACATACACAACACGACACACACAACATGAGCACACACAACACGACACACAAAACATTAGCAAACACAAAACGACACACAAAACATTAGCACACACAACACAACACGACAAACACGACACGAGACACACAACACACACACAACACGACACACACAACACGACGACACACTCAACATGAGGACACACAAGACACACGCAACACAACACACACAACACAGCACACACGACACAGCACACACGACACACATACACGACACACACATGAACACACACAACAAGACACACGCAACACGACACACACAAGACACACACAACACGGCACAGACAACATGACGACACACTCAACATGAGGACACAACAAGACACACGCAAAACGACACACACAACACGACACACATAACACGACACACATAACATTAGCACACACAACACGACACACACAACACGACACACACAACACGACACACATAACATTAGCACACACAACACGACACACACAACACGACACACACAACACGACACACACAACACGACACACACAACACGACACACACAACACGACACACACAACATGAGCAGACAAAACATTAACACACAACACGACACACACAACACGACACACACAACACGACACACACAACACGACACACACAACACGACACACACAACACGACACACACAACACGACACACACAACACGACACACACAACACGACACACACAACACGACACACACAACACGACACACACAACATGAGCAGACAAAACATTAACACACAAACACAAACACAACGCGACATACAACACGACACACACAACACGACAACACACTCAACATGAGGACACACAAGACACACGCAACACAACACGACACACACATGAGCACACACAACAAGACACACGTAAAACAACACAAACAACACAGCAAACACAACACAACACGACACACATACACGACACACACAAGATGAGCACACACAACACGACACACACATTACGACAACACACTCAACATGAGGACAGACAAGACACACGTAACACAACACACACAGCACACACAACAAGACAACACTACACACACACACACAACACGACACACACAACACGACACACTCAACTTGCCATTTATCCAGCGAATGTAAACATTCAGATGTATGTGCGTATGTTGTATAGGTATAATAATATATAGCAATATGTATAACTCATATACACATATATAGTATGAAGTATGTTGGTTGTTATTCCGTTATACATATAAATTTAATATAATTTAATAGGATGTTCCAACCTTTTCGGTTTTCACACTGACGACAGACTGACGACAGACTGACGAGGAAGTGAGTTAAGTAAAAGCTTGTAAAAATATTTTTCAACCGCGTATTCTTTTATTGCCCGCTAGGCACAAAAAAACTGTACATCAAACGGCCAAATACTAGTGTACACGCTGGTACACGACGTTTTTGTTTGTTCTAAAAATAAATTAGATAAGCGTTGTTTTCTAGAAAGTAAAATTTCTATATAATGACATACGCGTAAAATTAATGAATGGGGAGAGATTCATTTATATGATTGACCAATCATATTACGGCACAGTAAATCAAAACAATTCACGATAGGTTGGCGACTAACCATGAGGTCTAGGTAGCCATCTGTGCAATATATAAACAAACAATTGCCTGTCTTTGTTTGTTTACTTTAGTTGGTATAATATACTCTTTAATTTAAAATTATACAACAGCATTTCGATTAGTAATTGAAACTTTTTGAAGAAATGTGCTGTTGGTTGTCATTGAAACACTATTTCTTTTTTTAAATACTGTTTATTACGTTTTAGTTTTATACTAAGCTGTAAATACGTAATGAACACGCCTGTACTGAAAGTTTTAAGTATGAACGAACACCTACCTCTTCTCCAAACAAACGGCCTTATGTGTGCCCTTTATTCCTTGTAGGTTTTACAAGCAACTGATGTAAATACGAGATGGATTGCTGATAAACATTCACGTACTACTTGACTAACCATACGGATGTGTTATTCAAGGTTGAATGATCACCTGTAGTTATGGCTCATCGGAAATTCACGCATCAACATCAGCAAGCGGAAAGGAGAAGGAGGGGAGGGGGGGGGGGCATGTCCGGGCGAGGGGGTGTCTAGTCTCAAGAGCTGAAAACAGGAATGAATGGTAGGCTACTATAATGAGTCAATAGTTTTGTGTAAGTTAATATCTAAGTAGTGCTAGACATTGTATTGAAGTGAGACGACCGGCTAACAAATAGAACACAATCTCGTTGGATCGTTGAATCCTGTTCTCCCCCCTTGTATCCCGTTGTATTCCATTGAATCTCACTTTACCCCGTTGCATCCCCTTGTATCCCGTAGTATCTTTCCCCTTGTATCCTGTTATATCTTCTCGTATCTTGTATCTTTTTGTAATCCCTTGTATCCTACAGTATCTATCCCACTGCATACCTTATAATCATGTTGTATCCCGCAGTATCCTGTTTGTATCTCCTTGTATACCATTGTATCATGTTGTATCCCGTTCTGTTTTACAATTTTGTGTTACCCCAACTAGATGTCACTCACGTCAATTTACTTCCTCATTACCGTATTCATGTAAATAAAGGATTTGTGACAACGGCTGTACTGTAGTGTTTGTTTCATTTGTAGTGTTTTTTTCATTCAGAACTAACATTTGTGTTCAATGGTAGTTTGAAGTAGACATGTGTAGAAATGTGAAGTAGACTTGTATAGTGTGTAGATGTGCACGCGATATCGTGTGTCGGTACTTGTTGATTAGCCATACCAAAATATCCGAAAATTTAGCACAGACTATATTTAAGTTGGTTCCCAGAAAGAACCGCAACGGAAAAAAGCGCAACGGAAAAAAGCGCAAAACAAAAAGCGCAACGGAAAAAAGCGCACATGGAAAAAAGCGCAAAGAGAAAAAAGCGCACACAGAAAAAAGCGCAAAGAGAAAAAAGCGCAAACAGAAAAAAGCGCAAACAGAAAAAAGCGCAAACAGAAAAAAGCGCACACAGAAAAAAGCGCAAACAGAAAAAAGCGCACACGGAAAAAAGCGCAAACGGAAAAAAGCGCACACAGAAAAAAAGCGCAAACAGAAAAAAGCGCAAACGGAAAAAAGCGCAAAGAGAAAAAAGCGCAAACGGAAAAAAGCGCAAAGAGAAAAAAAGCGCACACGGAAAAAAGCGCAAACGGAAAAAAAGCGCAAACGGAAAAAAGCGCAAACAGAAAAAAGCGCAAACGGAAAAAAGCGCAAAGAGAAAAAAGCGCACACAGAAAAAAGCGCAAACAGAAAAAAGCGCAAACGGAAAAAAGCGCACACAGAAAAAAGCGCAAACGGAAAAAAACGCAAACTGAAAAAAGCGCAACGCCAAAATGCGCAACGGAAAAAAGCGCAAAAAAAGAAAAAAAACGCAAACAGAAAAAAAGCACACACAGAAAACTGTGCACACCGAAAAATGCACAGAGCCATTTTCGCACAAAGACCTATAAGGACTAGATGACACATTTATACATGATTGTTAGGGCTGCTGTGAGAGTGTTGTGTTTGACCTGACGTGATATACTACCACTTAAAGCATACCACTACCATGTGCATTCACATCACCACGATACAGGCGATAATCGCTTGACACAACGTCTATTTTTTTCTTGTTCACTATTTATTCAACGACTATTCTCGAATAAATAAACATAAAACTATCCTTGATATTGGCATTACACGGAGTATCTCGTACATGCTCCCTAGTCCCAAGCTTGCATTCTATAACAACCCGTTTCTATCGCAAAACTTCACTCTCTTTCTTCCGAGTCATCAAACATGCATTCGTTATATCTCTCGCACCAACATTCATTCGCACAAAAATACCCTGATAAAACACACATCATAATCATTATGTATTTAATATTATTTCATCATGATGTACCTATATCTACCTACCAACCTTCCTACCTACCTACCTACCCAATATATATATATATATATATATATATATATATATATATATATATATCATTAGCGTAGCGAGGGGGGGGGGGGGGCGTGGGTGGGACATATGTACCCGGGCGCCGAGCTTAGGGCGCGCCAAAATGGGTTGGAAAAATAAATAGAAAGGTTGAGGGGGGTGGAAATTTCCCATATCAACGTGTAATCACTATGAGGCTGCCTTAGATCAGTCACAGAAAACCACAAATTGCTGTGAGGGCTTTCACAATGCTCTAAATTCTGTTTTCAACTGTAGCCATCCAAGTGTGTGGTTTCTGTTTGATGGCTTAATGAGGGACCTTGCATGTCATAAGTTAACCATGGTGAATGTGCAATTTGGTCGACTAGAGGTAAAGAAAAGAAAGTACGACTTACTACATCAGACAGTGGCAGCAGCTGTCGAGATGTATGATCTACATGAAGACAAACTTCAGTATTTAAGGAGATTATCCAATTTACAATAAAGCTTTCTGTAGTTGTTTTTTTCTCGACAGTAACTTAACAGCTTTTCCAAGTTCTGTTATTATAGTTTTGGCTAGACAGTTTTCTGAAATCAATTAATTCACAACTGTTTTTGCAACAAAAATGTTATTTGTGTTGCAATAATAATTATTGTTTTTATTCCATTCTATATGATCATTCTCTTTTATTCTAATAGTAAAAGATTATTAAAATTCATACTTAATATCTAACACAGCTTATCAACATCTCTTGTTTTTATTTTTGAAGTATAACAACTGCAAATAAATAATATGATTTGTGTTATAATGTGACGTCATAAGCTGACTAGTGAACAACGTAAACACGCTTTTTAATTCACTTGGACAATTTTAAGAATACAGCGTCCATAAAATGTTGAGATTAAGAAATCTTTTCTTTTGCCAGCCAGTGCAAATATATTCTAGAGCCGATATGATAACCATGTCGGATCATATTAGTTAAGTAGGTAGGTAGGTACGTAGGTAGGTACGTAGGTAGGTATGTAGGTGGGTAGGTAGGTAGGTGCGTAGCTAGGTAGGTAGGTAGGTACTTAGGTAGGTAGGTAGGTAGGAAGGTACGTAGGTAGGTAGGTGCGTAGGTAGGTAGGTACATAGGTAGGTAGGAAGGTACATAGGTAGCTAGGTAGGTACGAAGGTAGGTACGCAGGTAGGTGTTAGGTACGTAGGTAGGTAAGTAGGTAGGTAGGTACGTACGTACGTAGGTAGGTAGATAGGTAGGTAGATATAGGTACATCATGATGAAATAATATTAAATACATAATGATTATGATGTGTGTTTTATCAGGGTATTTTTGTGCGAATGAATGTTGGTGCGAGAGATATAGCGAATGCATGTTTGATGACTCGGAAGAAAGAGAGTGAAGTTTTGCGATAGAAACGGGTTGTTATAGAATGCAAGCTTGGGACTAGGGAGCATGTACGAGATACTCCGTGTAATGCCAATATCAAGGATAGTTTTATGTTTATTTATTCGAGAATAGTCGTTGAATAAATAGTGAACAAGAAAAAAATAGACGTTGTGTCAAGCGATTATCGCCTGTATCGTGGTGATGTGAATGCACATGGTAGTGGTATGCTTTAAGTGGTAGTATATCGCGTCAGGTCAAACACAACACTCTCACAGCAGCCCTAACAATCATGTATAAATGTGTCATCTAGTCCTTATAGGTCTTTGTGCGAAAATGGCTCTCTGTGCATTTTTCGGTGTGCACAGTTTTCTGTGTGTGCTTTTTTCTGTTTGCGTTTTTTTTTCCTTTTTTTGCGCTTTTTTCCGTTGCGCTTTTTGTTGTTGCGCTTTTTTCAGTTTGCGTTTTTTTCCGTTTGCGCTTTTTTCTGTGTGCGTTTTTTTCCGTTTGCGCTTTTTTCTGTTTGCGCTTTTTTCTGTGTGCGCTTTTTTCTCTTTGCGCTTTTTTCCGTTTGCGCTTTTTTTCAGTTTGCGCTTTTTTCCGTTTGCGCTTTTTTCCGTTTGCGCTTTTTTCCGTGTGCGCTTTTTTCTCTTTGCGCTTTTTTCCGTTTGCGCTTTTTTCTCTTTGCGCTTTTTTCCGTTTGCGCTTTTTTCTGTTTGCGCTTTTTTCTGTGTGCACTTTTTTCTCTTTGCGCTTTTTTCTGTGTGCGCTTTTTTCTCTTTGCGCTTTTTTCTGTGTGCGCTTTTTTCTGTTTGCGCTTTTTTCTGTGTGCACTTTTTTCTCTTTGCGCTTTTTTCTGTGTGCGCTTTTTTCTCTTTGCGCTTTTTTCTGTGTGCGCTTTTTTCTGTTTGCGCTTTTTTCTGTTTGCGCTTTTTTCTCTTTGCGCTTTTTTCTGTGTGCGCTTTTTTCTCTTTGCGCTTTTTTCCATGTGCGCTTTTTTCCGTTGCGCTTTTTGTTTTGCGCTTTTTTCCGTTGCGCTTTTTTCCGTTGCGGTTCTTTCCGGCCACCATTTAAGTTTTGATGTCGTTTTAATATCCGGAGGGCAAACAATGCAAGCGGCGTTTTCATAGGGAAAGAGTTTGTGTGCATTGAAACTGTGAAAACGATGGTGAAAAATTAAATGGAAATTGAGTCATAACATTAAATCAAGACCACGTGAAGCAAATTACAGAATAAAATAAAATAAAACCGAATACATTTTTGTACTACAACTATTCTTTTTAAATGGGTTTGCTTTTATGTTACATATACATTTAATGAATGGACATACATAAAACATACAAATGCAAACGCTTTTACAGTTTTTTTTTTTACTCTACTTACTATTGTACGCTACTCACACACACATACAATAAGCACGATGATACTTTTTACACATAAAAAACTTTGCAAATTACTACGGAAATAAATTCTTAATTTCAAATTGTGAAAACCTAATTCGTGTACAAACGTATTTTCAGTTTCAGCATTTGAATTAGCAAAACCTATGTGATTTCGTATTGAAAATTCCATTGTGAAGAAAAATTTTAGAGCCTTTTTTTGGTCCGGTAGCTTTCAACATACTTTTGGTAGAAAAATAGCTTTTTTATTTATTGTTTTTATTATCTTTTAACAGTAAAGTTCCCCTTCCACACATGAAGGTCTATGGGCAAGTGGAGTTGATATGTTTCTTGACAACGGCATTTGAAGGGATAGTGTGGTCAGCCGCCTTTACTTTACCTAACGTGAGTTAGGTAGCCGTCAGATCTGGGTGGCCTCAGGGACGATCTACTGTCTTGAACTCAGATTCAAACTCGAGACTTAGGGGTTAGCAGTCTAGCTCTCTACAACTAGACCACTCCGTCGTACTATTTGCTTTTACGGCAGATGAAATTTAACCGGAAGTTGGTACTGAAAGTGTGGTAGATGAAGATGTTGACGGAGGCATAGACGGTGGAGCAGAACAGCACAACGCCCACAATGGTGTCACAGGCGTTGGTGTAGGTGCCCAGAACGAGGCCCGGCACGTGCACGCGCGCGAGCGACGCCGTGATCTGCGGGACGCTGGCTGGCAGGTACAGACACGCCATCATCAGCACCATCTTCACCACGCGCTTCTCCTTCGTCGACAACACCTGCGCCGTCTGCTTGCCGGAGTCCTTCTTCGACTGAAGTTTCCTCGTGTTTTCTCGGACTTCCGAAGATTTCCGAAGACCTCGTAACATTAACACGGCGCAGACGAACACGCAAAACTGGCACATTCCGGCTAGGATAGACCCAAACAAGTAATCATTGACCCTGCTCATTATAAAATTCACTTCCGAATACACAAGCCTGTATATAACAACACCATTTTCGTCTAAATCCCCAACAAGTTCTATCGTCCCCAAAATCGGGACATAATCCACTAAAACAAATAAAGTTATAATCGCTATGATGATCTGCGTTTTCTTCAAAGTGAAAGAAGAATTAAACTTAAAAGGTAGAGTCACGCATAGACATCTTACAGTGGAAATAAACACCGTCAACGCGGAGGATAAATCCGCGAATAAACACCGCATCCATACAAACAAACCGATGAAAGACTCGTACTCAATGGTGCTCGGAAGCAGGGAAACTTTTCCACAGTATAAGAGTGAGTACCCCAACACACTCACAGCCATGAGTAAGTCGCTGATGGACAAATAAAACAGCGTGAAATTCACGTGCTCTTTTAGACCCTGACGTATGAAGACGATCACGTTGATGTAGTTTGTGATCATGGCTGGGATGGCTGCGACGGTTGTGGCTACAGCCATAAGCCAGAGGTTGATCATGTACTGCGCTTCATTAGAGATGATATCAGGTTCGGCGTAGGGTTCACTTGTGTTGTTCATCGTTTTAGTGCTGATGGTCGTGTAGCCGAGATTAGCTGGAAAGCCAAAAGAAAAATCTGATAATGGTATCAGCAGTTTAACTCAATATTGTATATTAAAAGGGTTTCGTGTCTCTGATGTTGACTTGCTTGTAGAACAAATTAAAAAAAACAAACATAATAAAGTAGAATTGTGGTATCAGCTCTTTGACTTAATATTATCATTAGATGGATTTCATGTATCTGATGTTATGACTTGCTTTTTGAGTAAATAAAATACCGTGAAAAAATAGAATTCTGGTTTCAGCTCTTTGACTTAATGCTGCCATTAGAGGACTTTTATGTCGCTATCTGGAATTATGACTTGCTTGCACAATAAATTAAAAAAAAACAAACAACAATCGAGTTTGGCTAAGTTATATTTAGTCATTAGAGGTCTTTTATATCGCTGTCTTGGGTTATGGCCTTACAATGAACAAAAAAATAGAAGTATGGTATCAGCTATTTATATTAACTATATATTATATATTAGAGGGCTTTTATGTCTCTGAGGTAATGATTTGCTAGTACAATAAATAGCGAGTAAAAGGAAAACCCATAAAAAAATAGAATCATGTATCTTTTGCTAACTATATTCTTTAGATGGCTTTATGCTGCTGACTTACTTTTGTAATAGATATGTAAAAACACATAAAAATATAACTATGGTATTAACAATGTAACTAAATATTGTCAATAGAGAGACATGCCACTATCTTGTTTATGACCTTTTTATACAATAAATACTTTAAAAACCATAAGAAAAATAGAATTATGATATAAGTGGCTAGCTAAGTATAGTTATCAGATGGTTTTTATGTGTCTCTCTGGGATTATGATTTATACAATGAATTTTAAACTACATTACACTATTATATGATTTATAAATATAATTTTTAAAAAACATAGATTAAGCTCGGCATGCCTGTTTCATTTAATCATATTTAATGTTATTTGCTTTGAATTACAACATGAAGTTAAGATAAATAATCACCAAGTTTAAAATATCTGATACAGAGGCATAGCGAGGGGGGGGGGGCGGGGGGACATAAGTCCCCGGGCGCCGACCTTAGGGGGGGCGCCAAATTGAAAGTTTGAGGGGGGGTGCAAATGAAAAGTTAGAGGGGGGGGGGGGGGTGCAAATGAAAAGTTCGAGGGGGGGGGGGTGCAAAATCGAAAGTTTGAGGGAGGGGGGGGTGTGCAAATGAAAAGTTAGAGGGGGGGGTGCAAATGAAAAGTTCGAGGGGGGGGGTGCAAATCCAAAATTTGCTCCTGAGGGGGGGCGTCAAATTGAAAGTATGTCCCCGGGCGCCGGGAAGGGTCGCTACGCCTCTGATCTGATAGTAGATTATCGCAGATTATATATTGTTGTACTAATACTTACCTAATACTACATTTGTCTAGTTAAAACTTCTAATGATAGATCCATTTGTTAAATAGTGAGGATTGAGATTTCTATAAAAACCTACAACTATTAGCTACCTCGAAAATGTTGATATTTTTTTTTCAGTTAGTGTTATTTAAACATTCAGGTTTGGTGCAATTATGAAGTTAATTGATATATATATATATATATATATATATATATATATATATATATATAGATATTGGTAAACAGTTTTTGTCATCGATACGTTCTGGTTCTTGACTGATTGATTAATTTACGACAACCATTGAGAATAAGATCGTTGAGGATGATTGATTATTCAATCACGAGCAAGTCACTTAAAGGAACCGAAGGTATATTTTAAAGAGCTGTAGTTAGTGCGTTTTCTCGTATGTTTCTTCGTTCTTGGGATTTAGTATGACCCTTGGTTTACTGAAAATGCTATCACAACATTTGGGTCAAGAGTTTACAAGGGCCTACGCCATTAATCAACATTTAACTTGTTTCTGAACTGGGTTTTTATTTTTTTTTTAAAAGGAATCGATTTTTAAAAAATCGAAAAATCTAATTATATAAAAAAAAATATTTTTTTTTTTTTTTTTTTTTTTATAGATCCGTGCTGAAGTATCAAGTACATTTCAAAATACTATTCATCGGTTAAGTGGGAAATAATTTGATTTTTTTTTTAAAAATCGTCATCTTAAGACTTTAGAGAAGTAGCACCAGCGATTATCAATACCGCTTAACAATCCAATTTTCCATCTTTAGCAAGTCAACAACGAAAATAGTTAAAGAGTACAGATTTCTATCGAACCCTGTAGAACTGAGCATTTTGTAACCTCTTCAATTTTTTATTCATAGAAAACTTTTTAGTTTTAATTTAAAATATTTTTATAATTATGTACTAAAAGAAAAAAAAATTCTTTAAATAAATAATATAAAGTACCACTATTTAAATAACCATAAAGACAAGCGTGGGCCAAATTATCATTTCATTACCGCAAGTTACCGAACAAGGAAATGTTACCTCTTCATTAACAGGGAATGAAATTGCTGCGGCTCAAAAACTTTGATAGCATTCAGAACTTTACCGTTTAACAGTGAATGAAAGCATTAAAAACTTCACAATTTAAAAACGAAGAACGGCGTTTAAAACTAGACCGTGAAGGCGTTTGTAGCTTAAAAATTGATCTGCTAATGATAGAGTTAAGAACTTAACTCGTTCGCTGTGATTGTTAGCGTAAAGAACTTAACTTTTTAGCTGTAAATAATAGCGTTAAAAACTCAACCCTTTAGCCGTGAATGCTAGCGTTAAGGACAACACTCTAGCTGTGAATCATAAAAGAACTTAACCCTTTAACATTGAATGTTAGCGTTAACATAACCCTCTAACCGTGAATAATAAAAGAACTTAACCCTTTAGCCGTGAATAATAAAATAACTTAACTCATTAGTCGTGAATGCTAGCGTTAAGGACAACACTCTAGCTGTGAATCATAAAAGAACTTAACCCTTTAACAGTGAATGTTAGCGTTAACATAACCCGTTAGCCGTGAATAATAAAAGAACTTAACCCTTTAGCCGTGAATAATAAAATAACTTAACCCTTTAGTTGTGAATGCTAGTGTTAAGGACAACCCTCTAGCTGTGAATCATAAAAGAACGTAACCCTTTAAAAGTGAATGTTAGCGTTAACATAACCCTTTAGCCGTGAATAATAGAAGAACTTAACCCATTAGTCGTGAATGCTAGCGTTAAGGACAACCCTCTAGCTGTGAATCATAAAAGAACTTAACCCTTTAACAGTAAATTTTAGCGTTAATAACCTAACCCTTTAGTCGTAAATTATAAAAGAATTTAACCCTAAAACTAGAATGTACGATATCAGAACTTACCTTCTTGAAGAGTAGCAGTTTGGACTGAAAACCATCTCGATCTAGCGATGGCATTAAATATTCTTTCACTCAATTAAAAAACAACAACGCATTAAGTTGATGAAAACAATATTTTATTATTGTTTTTTTGTTGTGGAATTAATTTCAAGCTGTTTTTTTCGCTGAAGTATTATTAGCTAATATCTTTGATAAAGAACATTGTTACATGCTGTTACTGTTTGCATGGTTTACGACATTTTGCGCTATTTTTGTGTGATGTAGTTTATTATCCCCGATTTTATGCTTTATTGAATAAGCTGTGTTAATATAGTTACGTGGAGATTGTTGTTTTAAATCTTGATTTTATGATGCGATTCTATTGCCAGGCTTATTTTCTGGGTTATGTTTAAATTAGAATCGTCGTATTGTTAAATCTTAAATGAAGGAAAAGGAGTTAATTACGTTTTCTATTTATATAATTTATTCATACTTAAAAGATCCTTTCGTAATTTTACTGAACTTTCTTGACAATTACAACTTGATTAGTTTAAAATGTTTTAACGAAAGCTATGTCATTATTTTATTTAACTCAACAACCTAGTTAGATGATACAAAAACTGTATTTATCTGCTCATATTATTATGATTGAGCTTCTATTCATGTAGTTTAATAATTTTTCAGACTTTTCGCATTTTTAACATGTTTTATTTAAAAACCTTATAGACATTAGTTAAGTAAACATTTCTAGGCTGTAAGTAAAACAGCTAGGCTCGAGAATTCCCGTATTTCATGGAGCAGCAATTATGTGTATCCTTGGCCCTAATCCTGACCAACATTTTAATTTTCCTATCCGATATTTATTTCTCCGTCAAAACGGAAACCTCGGCTGATTCTCAGATCATAGTTTACAGTCCTACAGGTCTACAGTGCTTGATAGTTCTGCGCCTTCAGTTCTGCCTACAGCCAGCTCGTGCAAAAAAGTTGTCTCCCTGTTATAAGGCTCTGCTGAGTGTCTACGTCATATCCGGAGAAGATTTGTGGGAAAAACTGCTGGGGGATGTGTTTCAGTGTGGATGTTTACAAGCCAATTACCATAGCGACGAGTGTGTGAGATGTGTGGTCATTCTACTTCCGGTTAATCGGTGAAATGTGTTTTTGTGTAATCTATTTAGCGTACATGAATAGTGTACGTTTGTATTTATGAGAAAACGATATTTCTTGTACATTGGGCTTTTTATTTAAATATTGAATAACGCTGAGAGAGATTATCATTATGGTGTAATTAATTTGTCATCTCTGTCATTCATACGCATTTTATGTTTAACTTTAATATGCATGATACTATGTTGAGAGGCAATCGATAATTGACGTCATGATTTTAAAAGCGGAACTTTTAAACCTCGTCATCCGCTGTTCTTTCTATACATGTCTTCATAAGAAGCCGCACCCCCCCCCTCCCCCACCTCCGATCTTGAAGCACCCATCCAAGATGACCACGATTTTAAGTCTCTTTTCGTTAAGCAGCGTCATATAAGTAGGAACATGATTTTTTTTAGACTTTTTTCTCCAGGATGGTAGGGGGGTGGGGCACTTGAAACTTTTTGTGGTGGGGGGTGGGGGGTTGACCTAATTGTTATGAGTTGGGTCGGACACTGATAAAAGTATGTAATTTCTATATAAATTATATTTGTAGGGGGCGCTAGACGTGCCTTGGGGGTGGGGGGGGGGGGGGCTAAGCTCACCCGAAGACACGCCTGAAAGAAACGCTGGTTTTAACCACTCCCCTTTCAGGGATTTTTACTGGCAAGTCCTTCTCTAATCTGTGCCACTGTATTCTAACTATATCATGACTATCGCTTTCACGGCTGACCCACTCCAAAGTCTTTAATAAATCATTTAATGAGAGATTTTAAAACTAGTATAATTAAGAGCCCCTCACCCCACCCCAACTGTGAGTGATGTGAGTAGAAAGTATTGCAAGGGGACATATCAACATATGTGACTGTCCTAATACCATGCAGAATCGTAGTAGTTAACATTTTAATGTATTATTTATTTAATCTACTTAACTCTTCAGTAATGGTATTGGATTACTCATTCCTCGCAGTGTATAATCCGGAGTGAATTAACGAGAAAGCTATGAAACGTTTTGATATTATTGAAATCAGGGTAGGCATCTTATATTCATCATCTATTCCCGTTCTTCCTAAGATATACATGAAGCAGATGAAGCATAGTTTCTCTGTTTCAACGATCACGGTATACAGGGGATAGTGTGGTCAGATAGTATGCCCAGCCGCCTTGGTTGCCCTAACGTGAGTCGGGTACCCTTCAGAGCTGGGTGGACTCAGGGACGTTCTATAGACGCGAGCCAAGGATACGAACTCTAGATTGTCAGGCCAGCAGTAAACGTCCATTGTCAGGTGTAAAACATGTTTGAATCAGTGGTCAAATCTTCTGTACTTATAAATGGTGCTTCAACTTCATCAGCTGACTATGCTGGTAATACAACTAATATATTTTTACTACTTGTTTAATGTGGTAACTATATACTATACCATGGATGTAGGAGTATCACAAGTTGGATGAAGTTATTAATTATGCCTAAGTAAGAATTAAAATTTAGATAGCTTTTCGGAGCGGACCTTCATTAGTGCGGATGAAGTAGAGTTCACCTGTTTCCTTGACCTCAGTATATGAGAGATAGTGTACTCAGCACTATGCCCAGCTGCCTTTACTTTCCGTAACGTTAGTCAGGTACCCTTTAGAGCTGGGTGGACTTAAGAACATCATACAAATTCGAGTCCGTCTTACTGAATGTATTGAATATACATGGTACATGAAATGATAGTAAAAACATAATGTGATTTTTTTTTACAAAAAAGTCTTGTAAATACTGTGTATTGCAAATGAAATGATTATGCATCGTAAAAGAAATAACTATTTATGATGAATTAAATGATTATGCAGGAAAATGAATTGATTATACTTATTGAGAGGAATAATTATACCGAGCGAATGTAATGATTTTAGAGGATAAATATGATCAGTGAAGATATTTTAATAAAAAGAACCTACAACATTTTTTTTTGAAACTGTGCATTATAAATGTTGATGTGGTGGGTCGTGTTAATAGGGCCGTGGGCCGCATTAATTGAGAGAAATGTTGCCGTGGGCAGAATTAATGTAAATAAATCTTAATGTGGGCAGCATTAATAGATATAAATCTTAATGTTTTACCTAACAATGTAAACTATGGCAAAAGCATATTTTCTTCAAGTTTAAAACAATAAACAATTCTAGAAGTTTCTGTTTAGTTCATCTCTCCACACACACACACAAACACAAGTTGACGATTCTGCAAAGTATACGTATCTGATCTCTGGTTTGGTATACATCCTACAAACACACTTCACGTTGTTTCATCATGTAAAGTTCAGGCATTCCATACAATACCGTCATGGACCTTAACCCATCACCTCAGATCCACTGAAAAGAAATTAATTCTAGGGAAAACAACATGTCACACTGATCGGTTATCATTATCTAACATAGTCTCTCTAACCTAATGCAGTAAACTTATTCTAACGTAGTACGTCTTCTTTTAACTACGCTACATTATTTATACAGTAATTCATATTACACGTGATAATTTAGTGCTAAGTAATTCAGTAACCACATCACATTTTATAATTCATTACATCACCACTATTTGCATATTTTCATCTCATATGTTACAATGACAAGTACCAATAACTATCGTCATCATCTTCAGTAACCAAATATGTATTAGACTTAATCTAATGTAGTACCTCTTCTGTTAACTACGCTACATTATTTATACAATAAATTACATCTCGCGTAATACTTTGGTGCCAAGTAATTAAGTAACCACATCACATTTCATAATTAATTATATCACCTGCGCACATTCATCTCATGTTACAATGACAAGTACCAATAATAATCGTCAACATCTTCAGTAACCCAATATGATTTCATTTAGAGGAATATTTTCCCTGAACCCTTAAATCCATGACCAGGTACTCGGTACATCCCCGAGTTACCGGAACAAAAAAATCTGACTGCATCCTCAGTCTTGAAAAAATCGCCATATTCAACTAACTACCGATGAAGCAACCGACCAACGAACAATCCCTTTCTGGCCGGATGACGACACCAAATTATCATAAAACAATATAACAGCATCATACTAATCAACTGGGTTCCTTCCACGCTAAGAAAACAAACCTCTTACATATCATGCATCGAATACCATATTATTATAACATAAATCAAATCCAGATCATCTTGTCAACAATATAACACCTCCCTCAAACCGGCCTATCTATAATACTATAATACTTGCAAGGTCACTAATACTGATACCTTGCAACCATCATCAGCATGAAACAACAAAAGGCTCATAATACACACAGCACCTGCTTAAACACTACAATTATTGGCTTCACTGAGACGTTATAGAAAAAAAATGTACATGCCTGCTACTTAAAAAATATATGAAGAGGTACTTTTTTTTCTAGTTTGTAGAACTTGGGCATCATCATAGGCTACATCACACAACACACACCCCCCACAGATCCCCTTGTCCTTCTACAATAGGCTCAAAATACACACAGAACCTGCATAATCACTGCAATTATTGGCCTCACTAAGACACAGGTCCTCGTAACATGGGTTCTCACATCACGGGTCATAACGACATGGGGTCATTAGAACACGGGTCTTCACATTACTCGTCTTCTTACACATGTCTTCAAAAATCGTCGACTATCTTTTTTTTAACACTATTTAGTGAAGTTAGATAAGCTTTTTTATTTCCTTTCTAGGGTCAGATTATCGTGTCATTCCGTGATTAAGATTCGAACTCGTGTCTTCTGGGTTAAAAGTCTTTTACCCAGCCACTCGACCACGCAGACACTGACAACTCATCTTTAGCACATCTTTAGATGTGCATTAAAGATGTTGTTCTGAATTGTAAATTATTGTGTTTTACTCTTAGTAATAAGTTGCGTGAGTATTTTTTTTTGTTTCTATGAAGACAGGAAGGTTTAGACTTTTTATTGTAGAATAAAATGAATTGTGAATATAGTATCACCTTGTTTCTTTATTATTTTTTTTCAAAACATACTTCCAAACACATTTCATGCTGCCATGCTTATCTTATATGTGTCGCATTTGCAAGGATAAATGTTACTTTTTAAACCAAAATAGCATAAACGAATTTATTTTAAAAGAAATTATACAACGATTCAAACTGATATTTAGCCTTTGGTTGTTTTTTTTTAAACTAAGAAAGCTATTTCAGCTTCAGTACTTGTAGTAAATAAAAGACTAGTAAACTAGAGTTGTTCTGTGCTTTATGAATTAGAATTCATAGAAAAAAATTATTCGAAAAACGCAAAATAATAACCACATTCACACGTGTAAAAACTATTTTTGTCAGATCGATTCTGATTGATGTAGGCGGTTGCAGCTGTTGAAGTTTTGACGCTTAATTTAGTTACAACCCTTACCCGCTATGCAGGACGCAAGATTAACGTATACCAGGTACTGGAGTTCTGGAGCTCTGGGCGCCAAACCATGAATTTCATAGCACTCGGATGAACGGTTAGGTGATCGGCGTGGTCGAGTCGGTAAAGCTCATGGTTGCTAGACCGAAAAGTCTCGAGTTCGAACTCTCGGGCAGATGAGGCTCGTTAGCTGGGAACAGCCACTCTTCTAGGAGAGACAACTCCAAAATCAAACAACTTCTGCCTTGTAGTTTGTTCTTGGTTAGACAAAGGCTATGGCAGCAAATCCAAAAAGAAAAGCAGACTAAAATCGGAGTCAATGACCTCAATGACGCATAATCAGTTGACACGTATACTAAATTGTGTTGGAGGGAATCCTTTCCAATACTAAAATTAAGAACGAAGAAAAAGAATAAAAAAAAAAGGACATCAGTATTTCACATGAGTCTCAAGTACTACAACATCAAGCAAAGAAAACAATATATCGTGAACTATGTTGAAAGCACCTTTTTACTTTCTCGTATATACGAAGTATAGTGAAAGTCTAGTTCTAGACTATTCTAACCTATTCTAATCTAACCTACAACTGACCCGTAACAACATACAATCTAAACCAACAATTTAAATTTTTTATTGAGACTGGAGTCAGGGTGTAAGTGGTCGAGTGGCTGGGTACAAGATTTGTAACCCAGAAGACACGAGTTCAAATCACGTCCATGAATTCACCCGATTAAAGTACACTACACACAATAATGTTTATAGTAATGGTAAAATAAGTTTTGTTTTTAACGAATGAGAAAAATTTACATTAATTTATATTACAAATTTACAATTTAATGGTACATGAAGTTTATTTTTTAACATAACGGGAATAGTTTACATATTTAAAAAAAAAATTGGAATAGTAATTCTATGACTTCATTCTGAGATCACAGAAACTCTACTTCATCTACATTAGACACACTAATGTTTATAATAATGGTACGTACAGTTTCGTTTCCCCTCAATCAGTCTAGTTGATACTGTGATATTATTCTTCAATGTGTATTATCATGACTTCTCTCCAGCATCACAGGAAACTCTACTTCAACTACCTTTCAATTTTGAACTTGAAACTTTGCCTAGTTTTACCAAAATAGAGGCGACGTCGTTTCAGTTATAATTATAATTAAAGTACTTATACAAAATATGTCATTTTTATTTATGGTCTTTTTAAAAGACAAAACAAAAGCTGCCAACGACAATATTTCACTATACAATGTGGATCGCAAGAGAACCTCTGACATTAGGGCTCACGTCGCACCATAAAGGTGTCAAAAGATATGTGTGCAGACTTTTTAAAGGCTAACACTATTTCCATGTCTTTTCAACAGTATTTTATTAAATAAAATGTCCTAAATTTAGAGTCTTCAAAGAAAATGTTTGTGTACATTTTTCCTAATATAGAAACAAATTTCACAATCCCAATATTTTTTATGTACAGTTAGAGATAAGCATTTGAAACACATTTATCTAAGGGACGGTATGGTCGAGTGGTAGGGCACACGAATGTTAACCCACTAGACACGGGTTCAAATCCCCGTGTTCTAGTCTGTAACGTGTCAAAACCCGGCCCTTTGTAAATACAGTCGATTATTGTACACAACACACACTAATGTTTGGAAAAATGCTTCATTAAGTTTTAATTTTTACAAGTATGTCTGTAACAACAGCCCAGTTCAATACCACTATTATTTGGTGTAATGGTACATCATGTTTTGTATAGTGTACGAGCCGACCCGCGGCGTAACATATACCGCTATTTAGTTGTTTTATTTTCTACTTTTCAGTAATTCATAATTTGTGAATTCGACAGTACCATCGCTGCCACTGAAAATATTTGCTTTAAAACACTATCAGTAGGTCGTTAAGGACAATACTACCCCCACCCTCCTTTCCCCAACCCCTACCCTACACCCCCTCACCCGTGTAAGCAGCCTCCTCTTAGTTACCTCCCCTAAGTTTAAAATTGTTTCAAACTAAATTATCTGCCCCTAATAGCCGTCACTAAACCCGACTCTACGATTGTAAACATTTAGCGTGAACCACAGCTCACCAGACCGTGTGGGAGTGGGGGTGGTAGGGATATGCATAGAGAGGAAGAGAGGGGGCTGATAGGCGCGCGAACAGATGGTGTTTTCTATGGTCTCCATGATGAGAATTATATATATAGAAGATAGATAATATATTTTAAAATTATTAAACTGTATTTTCAAAACAGAGTTCATGCTTCTGTGCTTAGCCTAGCCTAGCCTTGTTATATTCTATTGTGACTCAAATTTACTTAGAGAAATGTGACACAAATGACCAAGGAGGAATGTGAAACAAAATAGCAGAAAAAATATTGAGGGTAGCATTTGCAGACATTAAAATTGTAGTGGGCCGCATTATTTTATATTCATTAAGACAAACATAAATAAAAATTACAGATTGTTTATTATGCATTTAATTATATTACACTTAGAGAAAAGTAACACAAAAATATGGCTATACGCGTGCTACAAATCCGTAAAGATAAATCAGAAACAAAATTCGGAGAGATTGTAACTTTCGTTTCTTGCTTAGGAATAATTTACATGAACATTTTCACTTAAGACTGTAAGGTTTGAACATTTTATTAAAAACAAAATGGAGTTCAAAAATAGAATATATGTGTTACCCTTTAAAAATGTTTAAACTTATCTTAAAACACTTTTTATATTGCATTGTGGGCAGTAGTGGCAGAAAGAATTATTTTATTGGTCCACTTTGTATCATCTTTCAAAAGAACCTAAATAACAATAATAAATTGTTTTATATGTATTTTAAATATACATTAACGGGCATCAACAAGGTAGGCCTACATTTAGTTTGGTAAAACCAGGCAAAAAATTAGATTCTGAGGCAAAGTGGAGACATAGAAAGAAATCTAAGTAAAAAAAAAAACAAAAAAAAAAACGAAACAACTGCATTTATAAAAGAAAAACATAAAATTAGGCCAATGTTTAGGCAATGCCTTGTGTGCTGTGTATTATACAAACAGTTTAGTACTAATCCTTAATTGGAAAAAATTATCGGGTACTTAGAAGACGAGATTTAAACTCATGTCTTTTGGGTTAGAGGTCGTTCAACAAGCTACTCGACCACACAGTCCCTGATTCACAAACTGTCTCAAATTTTAAAAGAAATCTCTAAATGAGCATTACATACATTGTCAAGTTCTATAAGTTTTGTGTTTTATTTATTTTAACAGCATTCACACTTTTGTTTGAAAAATGTAACGTAAAGACCTTTTATTGTTTGCAAGAATAGTTGTATTGTGTATTCTTTATTTTAAAATAACTAAACTGTATTTAAAAAAAAAAGATTTCATGATTCTATGCTAAGCATAGGTGGGACGTTCTCACAGAGAAAAAACCGGGAGTGATCTTCCCTAAACTTTCTCGAATATTTTTATATAAAATAACAGGGGATGGGAACTCGGGCTATAGACATGATTTTTAATCCATTTTTAATACTTAAGTTTTTAAAAATAGAATAAAATCTCGTAGACAAAAGAGTGGCACACCGAGTGAACGCGAAATAAAAAAGTGCATAATAGTGCGCAATATTATTAGTACTTTAAACATTTACATTCGTTTTTTGAGAAATCGGAAGTAGCGTAAATTACTACTTCCGGTCAACGGAAATTACTCAAAATTTAACAGAAAGTAGAGAATTAGATCTTTTACTTACATGTGAAATTTCATTTATCTATCTGAAATAGTACTCAAGTTATAGGCTTTTGAAAAATTCAAAGTAGAAAAAGTACTACTTTCGGTTATCGGAAATCGCTCAAAAGTTGATACCTATCTACGATTTTGATAAAATACATATATATGAAATTTCATCAACCTAGCTGTAACGGTACTCAAGTTATCGTGTTTACACACGGACACACACACGGACAGAATTGGATAATCCAGTTTTTCCAACTCCATTACGCATAAAACGCCAAAATTTTTATATATCTGAGTTCATAATTTTTGCCTGATTAAAATAAGTCTTCTATATCCCGGATGTGATGAAGGACTGAGGAGTAAAACGGTGAAAACTGTCCAAATTTAATGTGATTTTTGTGCACGATTACAATACTTTCTCTATACTTCGTATACACGAAAAAGTAAAAAGGTCGTGACACAAATTCACAGAGAGAAATGTTACACAAACAAGCATGGAGTGATGTGAAATAAATTGGTAGAGAAAAATGTTGCCATTTTTAGACATTCAAATTGTAGTGGGTCGCATTGTTTTATATTTTATAAGACCAACCTAAAAAAAAATTACCGATTGTTTAATATGCATTTAGTAATACGACAATGAGTTAAAAGTAACACAAATTCATGGAGTCAAATGTGCTACAAATGTAGAGAGAAATGAACTACAAGTACGTAGAGAGAATTGTGCTTCAAATCCGCAGAGAGAAATGTAAGAAATTTGACGAGATGAATATAGTCGTGAACCGAATTAAGTTACAACAGAAAAATATATTAAAGAATAAAAATTGCGTAAGATATAAAGTTTAATTATAACTCGATCAGAAAAAATGTCTACTAAAACTCTACTACAAATATTATTGGGTGTCGTGTACCTTAATTGATTGTTTTTTTCAAGGGGGCGGGTTTAGGCTTGGTTGTGTGAACACGTTACTGACTAGAACACGTAGATTTGAACCCGTGTCTAGTGGGTTAGCATGCGTGTGCCCTACCACTCGACCACATCGTCCGCAATTTGGATGTGTTTTATGTCTTATTTAATGCTCTAGCTTTGTTTCATACATTTTCATTGCGATTGTGAGTTTTGTTTCTTGTTTACGAATAATTTACATCTACATTTTTATTTAAAAGATTGTACGGTTAGAACATTTTATTAAAAAATGGTGTTGAAAAATAGAATATACGTGTTTCTCTTTTAAAAATGCTTAAACATATATTCAAACTCTTTCTATATTGCATAAGGCGCCGTAGTAGCAGAGAGAAATTATTTCAGGCTCAAAATTAAAGAAGAGATGAAGTAGAGTTTCTCCGTGATCTTCCTTATTAAAATTTATAGCAATACAATCCTAATTAAAACACATTATATCAAGAACACGCATACATGTTAAACAAAAACAAACTTAATGCAACATTACCTAAAACATTTTTGGGTGTCGTGTACCTCAATTGATTGTTTTTACAAGGGCGGGTTATGGCGTGGTTGTGTGAACACGTTACTGACTAGAACACGTAGATTTGAACCCGTGTCTAGTGGGTTAGCAATCGTGTGCCCTACCACTCGACCACACAGTCCGCAATTTGAATGTGTTTTGTATCTTAATTAATGCTCTAGCTTTGCATCAGAATTGTTGATTGGGATTGTGAATTTCGTTTCTTGCTTAGGAATAATTTACATGAACATTTTAACCAAAGATTGTAACGTTTGAACATTTTGTAAAAGAAAAATGAAGTTGAAAAAAAGTATACAAATGTCAAAAGGTCTACTTTTAAAAATGTTGAAACATATCTTCAAACTCTTTTTATATTGCATTATGGGCCGAAGTAGCAGAGAGAAATTTTGTCGTAGGCCACTTTGTATCATCTTTTAAGGGGGCAGTATCACCCAGACTAAGGGAGGGAAACAGCAACTATCACCAAAAAAAATTATTTGACATACACATGTCAAAATTTTACAGCAGTAGTAACGTTTCTTTTGGTATAATACAGTATATAAATTGTAGGATATGTGTATGGCAACAAAGTTTCAAAAAATTATTTTGTTAATATTTTATTATATTTTGAATTTTTGAATTTTTTTTGTAAACAATTTTTTGAAACCATAAGTCCTTAAAATTTGGTATAAAGCTTCCTTGCGTTATATGTTATGTCTCGGAATAATAGAATTCTGTTGTTGTTGTAGAGAAAAAGTAAATCTGGAGTGATCTCCCCTGAACTTTCTCGAAAATTCTTATATAACACTACGGAGGATGGCAACTTGGGATATAGACAATAATTATTTTTAATCAATTTTTAATTACTGTTTATAATAGAATAGAATCACGTAGAAAAAGGAATTGCACACCAAGTGAACTCCAAACAAAATGTGCATAATAGTGCGGGATATTATTAGTACTTTATAAATTCACATGCGTTTTTTTTGAGGAATCGGAAATAGCGTAAGTTACTACTTCCGGTCAACGGAAATTACTCAATATTTGATAGAAGGCAGAGAATTATATCTTTTACTTATATCTTTTACCTGTTTTATAGTCGTTAAATATATATATATATATATATATATATATATATATATATATATATATATATATATATATATATATATATATATATATATATATATTTGCCGTAATGAAGTAATGAAAAATAAATAAAAAAACGTTTTAAAGCAAGCTTTTAATGCACTAGAAAGGAGAAAATAAATGATTGTATTTAAATATATAATAATACACTACAAATGAAATAACAATAAAGAAAAGCTTTGGTCACTATATAATCTTTTGGGTAGGTTTACTAATATTTAGGAAGACAGTCTTCACCCACTTGCCGACTTTGAAACGAATAGGTCTGTTTAAAGTGCTCGGCCGTTTCGATCTATGACGACAAAAGCACGACAGACAGAGGAAGCAAGTTAAATAAAATCTTTTAAAAAGATTTAAGACAAATGAACTTCATAAAGGGAGATAGTCCGTCCCTTAATACACTATATTTAAGCAAGCACTTTTAATTTTCACCCCTAGTTCATCCAATTCCACCAGATTAATTATTTCTTAATTTTTAATATAATATATTTGTGTAGTTAATTTTTGTTTTTATTTAATTAAGATTTAATTTAGTACTTTAATAAATGCTAAAATAAAAACTGGTATTTTTTAAAGAATATTTTAGGAATTAGTATAGGCCGACAGCATCATAATCAATGACTGTAAATGCCACTTTTTCTTACAAAATATTTTTAATAGATCAGATACCCCCCCCCCCCCCACCTCAACCGCACAGGCCAGGGGTCGGCAACCTGCGGCTCGCGAGCCGCATGCGGCTCTTTTGATGTCGAGGTGCGGCTCTTCAGTTCCATGGACAAATATTAATAACGAGCCGACCCACTGCGTATCATACGCCGCTATTTAGATGTTGTTTTTTTTTCTACTTTTCAGTCATTTATAATTTGTGAATTCGACAGTACCAATGCTGCCACTGAAAAAATTTGCTTGAAAACACTAAACCCCCTTTCCCCCCCCCCCCCCCCCCCCCCCGTGAAGCAGCCTCCTCTTAGTTACCTCCTCTAAGTTTAAAATCGTTTCAAACTAAATTATCTGCCCCTAATATAATAGCCGTCACCAAACCCGTCTCTATTATTGTAAAATTTAAACAGCGTGAACCACAGCTCACCAGGCCATGTGAGGGGGTGGGGGTGGTAGTGATAGAGAGGAAGAGAGGGGACTGTTAGGCGCGCTTGCAGCTTGTTTTCTAGCGGCTCCCAGAAGAGAATTATATAAATAGATTATTTTATTTTTTTCTTGAAACTAATAAAAAATATTAGCCTGCACACTCGGTAATGAAAGATATAATAATAAATATAAACAATAAACACTCGCTATTCTATTTGCGAATTCGACATTTTATTTTCGCAAATATCTTCCCATGAGTATTCTCAACAGCTTCCTAAAGTTTCATGGCGATCGGATGAAAGGTGTCCTAATGAATAAAAGACAGACAGACACACACACACACTTACATACATTGCTATATATATATATATATATATATATATATATATATATATATATATATATATATATATATATATATATATATATATATCCTAATCAAAGATCATAATATTAAAATAAAAATGTTAGTGGCTCTTTAAAAGCTGGGAAATTTTGAAAATTGTAACTTTTGGCTCTTCCGTCTCAAAAGGTTGCCGACCCCTGGCACAGGCGGATATTTCAAGGTAGCATGCCTTCATCGCCAAGGTTCAATTTAATGTCATGGACATTTTTGGAATGATAGATCAGTTTGAGTATTACAGAGACACTTCTCCCACGGTCGTTTCTATTTCTGTCCATGGGTGTCTACAATGTGAACTTTTGACTCCACAGCTAAGGACTGAGAACAGTAAACTAAGCAGTCAAGAGAAACCGAGTGCACACCTTATTTTAGTCTAGTCTTTTGCCATTTTATTTTCTCTCTTTGATTATTATATATGCAATTAATGTTCATATCTTTAATGCTGTGTAAAACTATCAAACAAATAAAAGAAAAAAAAAGATCAGGATGAATAATATTCTGTTTGCTAGCTTTGAGTAATACAAGATTTTGTATATTTATTTTAAAATAACAGGTTTACTATTTTCAATCTATTTACTCAAAGTAGTTAGAGGTTAATGCAGACTGAATTATTATAGAACAACATTTTTGAAAGCTATAGTGTTTAATATTAAAAATATATGTATTAAATTAATTTTACTGCCAAAAAAAAAAAAAAAAAACTTATTCTTGAGGTAGACCCTGCTGCTGACTTTTTAGCAAGAGAACAGTCGGAGTTAGCCGGTCTGGAGGATGATAACTTTGGCGAAGGGCAACAGTTCACACAAGACTTTGATGGGTTTGCGCAAAATCAAGAACAAGTAACAGTGGCTCAGAGTAATGGGCCAAGTAACATGTATGAGGCAATATCCCAGCAAGATACCATAAGAGCAGTTCCAGAGAAAATAAAAATCTGGCGTGAAGAACAAAAGACAAGACTGGAGAAAAAAGACTCTGAAGAAGCAAAGCGTAAAAAAGAATTGAAAGAGAAAGCAAAGAAAGAGCTTGATGACTGGTACAAACATCACACGGAACAGTTGGAGAAAACAAAAGAGAACAACAGGGCTGCTGAAACTGCATTTGTCAAGGATCGTGATGAAAAGGTCACCGGTCAAGCATGGGAGAAAATAACCCGCCTTTGTGAATTTAACCCAAAGAACTCAAAGAACACTAAAGATGTATCTAGGTTCAGGTCTATCTTGTTGCAACTGAAACAGACACCATTAGTGCGTTAGGTATTGTGTGCAATTAGAAGCTGATTATACATTTGTCATTTTTATGTTAGTCACCAGCAAATGTTTTAATAATTATGGTATATAAATGTCCAACTTCTAAAATAAAATATTAGTTTTCAGTGAATAAGTAGAATTATTTCTACAGAATAAATGTTTTTATAGTGTGTATCCTCTTAGCTTTTGAATGTTAGATATTTTAGCCAATTTTTTTCCAGAGTATGTATTTTAGTACAAGATAAAATGTAGAAAACTATGCCATTAGATAGTTATATTGCAAAAAATAGAAACATTTCCACTGGTATCTAAGTTTTTATTTTGGCTGCAACTCTAATTAAAGTAAATCATAAAGAGACGTTTAAAATGACCAATTTGTGTTTGTGAGTGTAATGAATGAAAGGAGGAAGTATTGTTTATTTATATAATTATTTTTTTTACCTTTCACATAATCTGGATATTAATCTGTAAAAATCATTTCAACAGATCATTACAGAAATATCAAATTCATGTTCCTTGGCATTAGAAAATATAAATTTTTATGTTTGGTAAGAACTTAGAATTCTCAATTATTCATTCTTCAAAATTGTCTCTCTATAGATAGTTGCCGCTGTTTTATATCTAGTGTGTATAGATCAATGTTGTCTTTATCTCATGTTTAGCCTGTAAAATAATTTTCTTATTCTCTGAACTTAACCTTAGTATACCCATCACTTGTGCCCTACCCTTATCCTTTGTTCCAAAAATGCAATAATTGTTTGGCTGTTCGTGGTTGGATCAGTTTTATTGTGATATTCACCGTGTCGTACATTCAGTTCATTCCATTAAAGAAGCCTTGGTTGTTTGTTTTCTCTGATCATACATTGATCAACACTAAAGTAAGGAATGGGTTTTTTTTTGTTAACTTGCGATAGCTGTCAGTGTGATGAGAAACCATGTTTATTGTCAGCCCATTTAATATTCACCAAAACAATTAGTCGTTCTTTTTATGTACGACTGAATTAATTTATAAATAAAGAGACATGAGATTTAAAAAAAAAATTAAAAACAAAACTTATTGTTTTTCATGTATTTTACATAAATTAATGGGAAGCAACAACGTACATTTAGTTTGGTAAAACTAAGCAAAGTTATATTGAGAACGCGTTGTATTATATTCTAAAGGAAAAACATAAATAATAACACACTATTTTAAAAATTGTGTATTTTAATTATACGTCGATCTGAAACGACAATTTGCGTTTCTTATGCAAACTGTTTCTGGTTTATTAGGGCGGAGATGAATCACAGGGTTTATGTGATATAGAAATATCTTAAACCCCCTAATTGATGTTTAGTAATTAGACCTACTTACCTAGCTTAAATAATGTAGGGTGATGACGAAATCATAAGAAAAGCCAATTTTTGCTCGCAAGTATTGTATACATTCATTTACAATAAATTAGGTCTTAAAATTTGATGAAAAACAAACTTGCTCTTGTCAGAGTATAGCAAAAACTAACGAAGATATTCAAATAAAACTTAGCACCAACATTATTTATTCCCTTAAGAATATAATGAACTAAAACAAATTAAGTTGTCATATCAAATTTAGTTTTTTTTACATTTTTAGTCAAAGGGCTGAAAATTAACAAGTGTGGGGTTCAGGAAAAAACTGTTTAAAAAAAATCTATAATAGATACAGCTATTATTTTAGTTCAATTTGTTCCTCCAACTTTCAGTTAAATGTGTGCAAAATTTAGTACAAGTATATTGAAAATTGTCGGAGATGTACACAAGAATTATTTTTCAAAGTAGTTTTCTCCAAAATTAATACCACAATTTTTTTATGAAAGTAAACAATATTTGTAAGCAAAAAGTGTGTTTTCTGTGATATTTTCACCATCCTACTTGATTTAAAATAAGTAAAGTAAGGCTAATTTATAAAAAAGTCAAATTAGGGGGTTTAAGCTGTCCTTAAAAACACTTGTCAATTACTTCCATTATAATACAACAAATCCCGTGGTAACATAACTAGTGGTGTCTGATGTTTTTACACTCATACTTGTAAAAAGTGAACTATAGTGTACCAAAGCTAAATAGTGTGTGTTGTGTACAACAATAGACTGATTTGACAAAGGGGGAGTTATGACGTGGTTCTTTGGACACTTCACAGTTACCGAGATTTGAACCCGTGTCTAGTGGGTTAGCAATCGTGTGCCCTACCACTCGACCACATCGTCCGCACTTTGTGTGAGTTTTATATCTTAATTAATGCTCTAGCTTTGCATCTGAATTTTTGATTGGGATTGTGAATTTCGTTTCTTGCTTAGGAATAATTTACATGAACATTTTTACTTAAGTCAATAAGGTGGGAAAATTTAATTTAAAAAAATGGAGTTCAAAAATGGTATACAAATGTTCTACTTTTATAAATGTTGAAACATATCTAAAAACTAGTGGTAGAGATAAACATTGTAGTGGTCCACTTTGTATAATCATTCAAAATAACCTAAACAACAATAATGCATTGTTGAAAAAACATAACCGTAGGCCATAGTTTTGAAAATGCTATCGTGTGCTGTGTATTATACAAAAAGTACAAAACGAAATGAAATGCGGATAAATATATCGGGTGATAAGAAGACCAGATTTAAACCAGCGGACTTTACTTCGAACTCATGTCTTTTGAGTTAGAGGTCGTTTAACAAGCCACTCGACCACATAGTCCCTGATTTCACAACTGTCTCAAATTTTTAAATACATCTCTAAATGAGCATTAAATAAATTGATTATTATTGTGAGTTTTGTGTTTCATTTGTGTTAACAGTTCACACTTTTGTTTGAAGACTTTAAAGTAAACACCTTTTATTGTTTGAAAGTATAGTTTTATTGTGTATTCTTAATTTTAAAATCATTGAGTTTGATTTCCAAAATAAAGTTTATGTTTCTATGTTTAGTCTGGATGGGTCGTATTCACAGAGAAATCTTCTTCTTCTTCTTCGTTCTTAATTATTAGTGTTGAAGGGGATCGAGATTTATCTGCCAGTGCGTTTGAACTCGAGACTTTGTTCGAATTTATCAACCACGAGCTTTTTGATGACTCGACCACGCCTCCAACACAATTAAGTGTTACGTGTCAACTGGTTATGCGCCAATTGAGGCCATTGACTCCGATTTCAGCCTGCTTTTCTTTTTGGATTTGCTTCCATAGCCTTTGTCCAACCAAGAACAAACTACAAGGCAGCAGTTGTTTAATTTTGGAGTTGTCTCTCCTAGAAGAGTGGCTGTCCCCAGCTAACGAGCCTCATCTGCCCGGGGGTTCGAACTCGAGACTTTTCGGTTTAGCAACCATGAGCTTTACCGACTCGACCACGCCGACCCCGACAGAGAAATAAGTGACACAAATTAGCTTCGAGAAATGTGACACAAATGTGCAGGAAGAATGCGATACAAATGTGTAGGAAGAATGTGATATAAATTCACATAGAACAATGTGCCATTTATCCAGCGAATGTAAACATTCAGATGAATGTGCGTAGGTTGTATAGGTATAATAATATATAGTAATATGTATAACTCACATACACATATATAGTATGAAGTATGTTGGTTGTTATTCCGTTATACATATAAATTTAATATAATTTAAAAGGATGTTCCAACCTTTTCGGTTTTCACACTGACGACACACTGACGACAGACTGACGACAGACTGACGAGGAAGTGAGTTAAGTAAAAGCTTGTAAAAATATTTTTCAACCGCGTATTCTTTTATTGCCCGCGAGGCACAAAAACCTGTACATCAATCGGCCAAATTCTAGTGTACACGCTGGTGTTGTGACGTTTTTCTTTGTTCTAAAAATAAATGAGTTAAGCGTTGTTTTCTAGAAAGTAAAATTTCTATATAAGGTCATACGAGTAAATATAATGAATGGGTAGAGATTCATTGATATGATTGACCAACCACATTACGGCACAGTAAATCAAAACAATTCACGATAGGTTGGCGACTAACCATGAGGTCTAGGTAGCCATCTGATTAATATATAAACAAACAATCGCCTGTCTTTGTTTGTTTACTTTAGTTGGTATAATATACTCTTTAATTTAAAAGTATACAACAGCATTTCGATTAGTAATTGAAACTTTGTGAAGAAATGTGCTGTTGGTTGTCATTGAAACACTATTTCTTTTTTAAAAATACTGTTTATTACGTTTTAGTTTCATACTAAGCTGCAAATACGTACGCCTGTACTGAAAGTTTTAAGTATGAACGAACACCTACCTCTTCTCCAAACAAACTGCCTTATGTGTGCCCTTTATTCCTTGTAGGTTTTACAAGCAACTGATGTAAATACGAGATGGATTGTTGACAACCATTCACGTAATACTTGACTCTAACAACTTGGATGTGTTATTCACGGTTGAATGATCACCCGTAGTTATGGCTCATCGGGCCTTCATGCATCAACATCAGCAAAGGAGGAGGGGGGGGGCATGCACGTGGGAGGCGGTGTCTCTCAAGCGCTGAACACATGAATGGATGGTAGGCTACTATAATGAGTCAAAAGTTTTGTGCAAGTTAATATCTAAGTAGTGCTAGACATTGTATTGAAGTGAGTCGACCGGCTAACAAATAGAACATAATCTCGTTCTCTCCCCTTAATCTTGTTGGATCAATTAATCCTGTTCTCTCCCCTTGTATCCCGTTGCATTCCACTGAATCTCATTTTACCCCGTTGAATCGACTTGTATCCCGTAGTATCTTTCCCCATGTATCCTGTTGTATATTCTTGTATCTTGTTGTATCTCCTTGTAATCCCTTGTATCCTACAGTATCTATCCCATTGTATCCCCTATAATCCTGTTCTATCCCGCAGTATCCAGTTTGTATCTCCTTGTATCCAATTGTATCATGTTGTATCCCGTTCTGTTTTACAATTTTGTGTTTCCCCAACTAGATGCCACTCATGTCAATTTACTTCCTCATTACCGTATTCATGTAAATAAAGGATTTGTGACAACGGCTGTACTGTAGTGTTTGTTTCATTTGTAGTGTTTTTTTTTCATTCAGAACTAACATTTGTGTTCAATGGTAGTTTGAAGTAGACACGTGCAGTATGTAGATGTGCTCTTGATGCCGTGTGTCAGTACTTGTTGATTAGCCTTGCAAAAATATTGTCAACTTTAGCACAGACTTTATGTACGTTTTGAAGTCGTTTTAATATCCAGAGGGCAAACATTGACAGCGGCGTTTTCATAGGGAAAGAGTTTGTGTGTGCATTGAAACTTGTGAAAACGATAGTAAAGAATTAAATGGAAATTGAGTCATAACATTAAATCAAGACCACGTGAAGCTAATTACAGAATAAAAAAATAAAACAGTTATAATACATTTTTGTACTACGAAAATTCTTTTCAGTGGATTAGCGTTTATGATACAAATACATTTAATGAATAGACATACATAAAACATGCAAATGCAAACGCTTTTACAGTTTTTTAAATCTACTTACTACTTGTACGCTACTTACACATACATACATTAAACACAATGACACATTTCACACATAAAAAATGCCACTTACTACGAGACAAATTCTTATTTTCCGATTGTGAAAACCTAATTCGTCTACAAACGTATTTTCAACATTTGAATCAGCTAAACCTATTTGATTTCGTATTGAGAATTCCATTGTGAAGAAACATTTTAGAACATTATTTTGGTTCGCTAGCTTTTCAACATACTTTTGGTAGAGAAATAGCTTTTTTATTTTTGCTTTTATTTGACGGTCTATGGGGCAAGTGAAGTAGAGTTCATTTGTTTCTTGACAACGGTATATAAAGGGATAGTGTGGTCAGCCACCTATACTTTCCCTGACCTGAGTTAGGTACCCAGCAGAGCTGGGTGACCTCAGGGACGATCTACTGGCTTGAACCCAGATTCAAACTCGAGACTTATAGGTTAGCAGTCCTAGCTCTCTACAACTAGACCACTCCGTTCCACTATTTGCTTTTACGGAAGATGAAATTTAACCGGAAGTTGGTACTGAAAGTGTGGTAGATGAAGATGTTGACGGAGGCGTAGACGGTGGAGCAGAAGAGCACCACGCCCACGATTGTGTCACAGGCGTTGGTGTAGGTGCCCAGGACGAGACCGGGCACGTGCACGCGCGCGAGCGACGCCGTGATCTGCGGGACGCTTGCTGGCAGGTACAGACACGCCATCATCAGCACCATCTTCACCACCCGCTTCTCCTTCGTCGACAACACCTGCGCCGTCTGCTTGCCAGAGTCCTTCTTCGACTGAAGCTTCCTCGTGTTTTCTCGGACCTCCGAAGATTTCCGAAGACCTCGTAACATTAACACGGCGCAGACGAACACGCAAAACTGGCACATGCCGGCTAGGATAGACCCAAACAAGTAATCATTGATCCTACTCATTATAAAATTCACCTCCGAATACACAAGCTTGTAAATAACAACACCATTTTCGTCTACATCCCCAACAAGTTCTATCGTCCCCAAAATCGGGACATAATCCACTAAAACAAATAAAGTTATAATCGCAATGATAATCTGCGTTTTCTTCAAAGTGAAAGAAGAATTAAACTTAAAAGGTAGAGTCACGCATAGACATCTTACAGTAGAAATAAACACCGTCAACGCGGAGGACAAATCCGCGAACAAGCACCGCATCCACACAAACAAACCGATGAAAGACTCGTACTCAATGGTACTCGGAAGCAGGGAAACTTTCCCACAGTATAAGAGTGAGTACCCCAACACACTCACAGCCATGAGTAAGTCACTGATAGACAAATAAAACAGCGTGAAATTCACGTGCTCTTTTAGACCCTGACGTATGAAGACGATCACGTTGATGTAGTTCGTGATCATGGCTGGGATGGCTGCCAGGGTTGTGGCTACAGCCATAAGCCAGAGGTTAATCATGTACTGCGCTTCATTAGAGATGATATCAGGCTCGGCGTAGGGTTCGCTTGTGTTGTTCATCGTTTTAGTGCTGGTGGTCGTGTGGCCGGGATCAGCTGAAAGCCAAAAGAAAATCTGATAATGGTATCAGCGATTTAACTCAATATATATATATATATATATATATATATATATATATATATATATATATATATATATATATATATATATATATATATATATATATATATATATATGTATATATATATATATATATGTATATATATATATATATATGTATATATATATATATATATATATATATATATATATATATATATATATATATATATATATATATATATATATTACAAAGTTTGATGTCAGAAGGAGTCTGTGTCTTATCCCGACTATTTAAATCGTCTATACAATATGAATATGACTGAAGAGAAATGTCCTATGAAGCCCAATCATCTATACGATAGTACGTTACACTGGGGTACCCATTAGATATGTGCAGAGGCGTCTCGGGGAGGGGGGGGGGGTGTGCGGACCGCACCGGGTGACAACAAATAGGGGGGGGTGACACCAAGACAAAAAAAAATGCAAAATATATTTTAACATTTTTTTTGCCAGTTCAATTAATGAATAATTATAAGTATACTTTGGCCATCTCTACAATACATACACACACACTTACACTTTGACTGAATATTATCATTAGAGGGCATTTATGTCTCTGATGTTATGACTTGCTTGTTGAGTAAAAAAAATTCCATGAGGAAATAGAATTATGGTATTTGCTCTTTGACTAAATATTATCATCAGTAGGCTTTTATGTCGCTCTCTGGAATTATGACCTGCTTGTACAAATTCTTTAAAAAAACAAAACAATATGAGAAAATCTCGTTAAGGCTAGGTTAAATTTAGTCATTAGAGGTCTTTTATGTCTCTGTCTTGGGTTATGCCTTACTTGTATAAAAAATAAAAAACAACATTAAATAAAATTATGATATCAGCTATTTATAATAACTAAATATTATATATTATTAGAAGGCTTTTATGTCTCTGAGATAACGATTTGCTTATGCAATAGATAGAAAATAAAACAAAGCCCATACGAAAATAGAATCATGGCATCCGGTGCTAACTATAGTCATTAAATGGCTTAATGACTATGACTCACTTATATAATAGATAAATAAAAACCCATAAAATATAATTATGGTATTAACAATGTAACAAAATATTATCAATAGAGAGACTATGCCACTATCTGGTTTATGACCTTTTTATACAATAAATACGTTAAAAGCCATAAGAAAAAATAGAATTATTATATAAGTGGCTAGCTGAGTATAGTTATTAGATGGTTTTTATGTGTCTCTCTGGGATTATGATTTATACAATGAATTTTAAACTACATTAAACTATCATATGATTTACAAATACAATGTTTAAAAAACATAGATTAAGCTCGGTGTGCCTGTTTCATTTAATGTTATTAGCTATGAATTACAACATAAAGTAAAGATAGATAATCAACAAGTTTAAAATATCTGATAGTAGATTATCGCAGATTATATATTGTTGTACTACTACTTACCTAAGACTACATTTGTCTACTTTATATAATGATAGATCCATTTTTATATATAGTGAGGTTTGAGATTTCTATAAAAACTAGTAGCTAACTCGAAAAAGTTGATATTTTTTTCTGTTTTTAGCTAGTGTAATTTAAACTTTCAAGTTTGATGCAATTATGAAGTTAATTTATATATATTTAGGTAATGAGATCTTGGTTGTCGTCTAATAACGAAGCAGTTGTCGTCATCGATAAGATCTGGTTATTGACTGCTTGATTAATTCAAGACAACCGTTGAGAAGAGGATTGTTGAGGATGATTGATTATTCAATCACGAGCAAGTCATATAAAGGAACCGTAGATCTATTTTAAAGAGCTGTAGTTAGTGCGTTTTCTCGTATGTTTCTTCGTTCTTGGGATTTAGTATGACACTTGGTTTACTGAAAATGCTATCAAAATTTCTGGGTCAAGAGTTTACAAGGGCCTACAACATTAATCAACATTTAACTTGTTTCTTAAATATATTTTATAGAAAGAACTGGGTTTTTTAAAAAAAGGAATCGATTTTTTAAAATTGAAAAATCTATTTTAAAAAATATTTTTCCTTTTTTTAAATAGATAGATCCGTGCTGAAGTATCAAGTAAATTTCAAAATACTATTCATCGGTTAAGTGGGAAATAATTTGATTTTTTTTAAAAATCGTCATCTTAAGACTTTAGAGTAGTAGCACCAGCGGTTATCAATACCGCTTAACGATCCAATTTTCCCATCTTAAGCAAGTCAACAACGAAAATAGTTAAAAAGTACAGATTTCTATCGAATCCTGTAGAATTGAGCATTTTGTAACCTCTTCAAAAAAAATTTCTGATTCATAAAAAACGTTTTAGTATAAAATATTTTTATAATTATGCTTTAAAAAAAATAAAAAATCTTTAAATAAATAGTATAATGTACCACTATTTAAATAACAATAAAGATAAGCGTATGTAGCTCCTTAAATTTTAGTTAAAGCATTCAACAGATACTGTAGTGACCGATGCTTTCCTTTATATTTATTTAAATAGTTGTGTCAAATTATCATTTCATTGGCCGAAGGCTACCGAACAAGGAAATGTTAAACCTTCATTAATAGTGAATGAAAGTACTGCGGTCTCAAAAACTTTAAAATCATTCAGAACTTGTCCGTTTAACAGGGTATAAAAGCGTTAAAAACTGCACAATTTAAAAGTGAAGGATAGGGTTTAAAACTTAATCATGATAACGTTAGAACTTAATCCTGTAACAGTTAATGATAGCCTTAAGAGCTTAAATCTTTAGCTGTGATGTTAGAGTTAAAAACTTAACCATTTAGCCTTGAATGCTAGCGTAAAGAGCTTAACCCTTTAACTGTGAATGCTAGCATTAATAACTTAAACCTTTAGCCGTGAATAATAAAGAACTTAACTTTAAGCAGCACTGAATGATAAAATAACTTAACTCTTTAGCCGTCAATTATAGCGTTAAAACTTAACCCTTTCGCCATGTATGCTAGCGTTAAGGACAACCCTCTAGATGTAAATCATAAAAGAACTTAACCCTTTAACTGTGAATGTACGATGTCAGAACTTACCTTCTTGAAGAGTTTCAGTTTGGACTGAAAACAATCTCGTTCTAGCGATGGCATTAAATATTCTTTCACTCAATTAAAAACAACAACGCATTAAGTTGATGAAAACAATCTTTTATTATCGTTGTGTTGTTGGCGGAATTAATTTCAAGCTGTTATTTTCGCTGAAATATTATTAGCTAATATCTTTGATAAAGGACAATGTGACATGCTGTTACTGTTTGCATGGTTTACGACTTTGTGCTATTTTTTGTGTAATTTAATTTATCATCCCAGATTATATGCTTTATTGAATAAGCTGTGTTATTATAGTTACGTGGAGATTGTTGTTTTTAATCTTGATTTTATGATGCGATTATATTGTCAGGCTTATTTTCTGGGTTATGTTTAAATTTGAATCGTCATATTGTTAAATCTTAAATGAAGGAAAAGGAGTTAATTATGGTTTTTATTGAAATAATTTATTCATACCTAAAAGATCTTTTCCTAATTTGATTGAACTTTCTTGACAATTACACCTTTATTAGCTTCAAATCTCGAATTAAACAAATGTTTTTAACGAACAGCTATGTCATTATTTTATTTAACTCGACAACCTAGTTAGATGAAACATAAACTGTATTTATCTGCTCATATTATTATGATTGAGCTTCTATTCATG
Source organism: Physella acuta (assembly GCF_028476545.2). Taxonomy (NCBI): domain Eukaryota; kingdom Metazoa; phylum Mollusca; class Gastropoda; family Physidae; genus Physella; species Physella acuta. Next base: position 339,333 of record NW_026731556.1, read on the forward strand.
TAGTTTAATAATTTTTCAGACTTTTCGCATTTTTAACATGTTTTATTTAAAAACCTTATAGACAATAGCTATGTATGTAAACATTTCTAGGCTGTAAGTTAAACAGCTTGGTCCGGGAATTCCCTATTTAGATGGAGCAGCAATCCTGTGTATCGTTAGCCCTAATCCTGACCAACATTTTAATTTTCCTATCCGATATTTATTTCTCCGTCAAAACGGAAACCTCGGCTGATTCTCAGATCATAGTTTACAGTCCTACAGGTCTGCAGTGCTTGATAGTTCTGCGACTTCAGTTCTGCTTACAGCCAGCCCGTACAAAAACGTTGTCTCCGAGTTATAAGGCTCTGCTGAGTGTCTACGTCATATCCGGAGAAGATTTGTGGGAAAAACTGCTGGGGGATGTGTTTCAGTGTGGATGTTTACAAGCCAGTTACCATAGCGACGAGTGTGTGAGATGTGTGGTCATTCTACTTCCGGTTAATCGGTGAAATGTGTTTTTGTGTAATCTATTTAGCGTACATGAATAGTGTACGTTTGTATTTATTAGAAAACGATATTTCTTGTACATTGGGCTTTTTATTTAAATATTGAATAACGCTGAGAGAGATTATCATTATGGTGTAATTAATTTGTCATCTCTGTCATTCATACGCATTTTTTTAATTACTTTAATATGCAAGATATTAAGTTGAGAGGCAATCGATAATTGACGTCATGCTTTTAAAAGCGGAATTTTTAAACCTCGTCATCCGTGTTTTTTCTTTACATGTCTTCATAAGCAGCCGCGATCCCCTCCCCCCTCCGATCTTAAACCACTTACCCAAGATGACCACGATTTTAAGTCTTTCTTCGTTAAGAATCGCCAGATAAGTCCGAACCAGTGTTTCTTTCAGACTTTTTTCTCCGGGGGGGGGGGCACTTTGGGGAGTGGGGGAGTGACCTAATTTTTGGGAGTGGGGGGGGGGGGGCGGACACAGATAAAAGTATATATTTTCTATATACATTATATTTGTAGGGGGCCTAAGCCAACCCGAAGACATGCCTGAAAGAAACGCTGCTTTTAACCAGTTGATATTTCCTCGTGCAATACTTTCTACACATATCACTGACATGAGTTGGAATGGCGTGGGAGATCCTAACTACACTACTTTTAACAAAAACTCTCATTAAACGATTTATTAAAGGCTTTGGAGTGGGTCGACCGTGAAGGCGATAGTCATGATATAGCTAGAACACAGTGGCAAAGATTAGATAAAGAACTATCAACTTATGTGACTGTCCTAATACCATGCAGAATCGTAGTAGTTAACATTTTAATGTATTATTTATTTAATCTATTAACTCTTCAGTAATGATATTGGATTACTCACTCCTCGCAGTGTAAAATCCGGAGTGATTTTTCGAGAAAACTATGAAACGTTTTGATATTATTGAAATCAGGGTAGGCATCTTATATTCATCATCTATTCCCGTTCTTCTTAAGATATACATGAAGCAGATGAAGCATAGTTTCTCTGTTTCAACGATCACGGCATACAGGGGGATAGCGTGGTCAGATAGTATGCCCGGCCTTGGTTGCCCTAACGTGAGTCAGGTACCGTTCAGAGCTGGGTGGACTCAGGGACGTCCTATAGACGCGAGCCAAGGATACGAACTCTAGATTGTCAGGCCAGCAGTCATCTACCATTCTCAGGTGTAAAACATGTTTGAATCAGTGGTCAAATCTTCTGTACTTATAAATGGTGCTTCAACTTCATCAGCTGACTATGCTGGTAATACAACCAATATATTTTTTCTACTTGTTTAATGTGGTAACTATATACTATACCATGGATGTAGGAGTATCACAAGATGGATGAAGTAATTAATTATGGCTACGTAAGAATTAAAATTTAGATAGCTTTTCGGAGCGGACCTTCATTAGTGCGGATGAAGTAGAGTTCACCTGTTTCCTTGACCTCAGTATATGAGAGATAGTGTACTCAGCACTATGCCCAGCCGCCTTTACTTTCCGTAACGTGAGTCAGGTACCCATTAGAGCTGGATGGACTTAAGAACATCATATAAATTCGAGTCCGTCTTAATGAAGGTATTGAATATACAAGGTCAATGAAATGATAGTAAAAACATAATGTAATTTTTTTTACAGAAAAAGTCTTGTAAATACTGTGTAGTGCAAATGAAATGATTATGCATCGTAAAAAAAATAACTATTTATGATGAATTAAATGATTATGCAGGAAAATGAATTGATTATACTTATTGAGAGGAATAATTATACCGAGCGAATGTAATGATTTTATAGGATAAATATGATCAATGAAGATATTTTAATAAAAAGAACCTACAACATTCGTTTTTTTTTAAACTGTGCATTATAAATGTTGATGTGGTGGGTCGTGTTGAAAGAGCTGTGGGCAGCATTAATTGAGAGAAATGTTGCCGTGGGCATCATTAATGTAAATAAAACTTAATGTGGGCCGCATTAATTGAGAGAAATGTTGCCGTGGGCAGAATTAATAGAAACAAATCTTAATGTTTTACCTAACAATGGCAACTATGGTAACAACATATTATCTTCAAGTTCAAAACAATATTAACCAATTCTAGAAGTTTCAATTTAGTGCATCTCTCCACACACACAAACGCATTTTGCCGATTCTGCCAAGTATACATATCAGATCACCAGTTGGGTATACATCCTACAAACACACTTCACGTTGATTCATCATGTTAGGGCCAGGATTCCATACAGTGCCACTCACATCATGGACCTTAACCCATCACCTCAGATCCACTGAAAAGAAATTAATTCTAGGGGAAAACAACATGTCACACTGATCGGTTATCATTATCTAACCTAGTCTTTAACCTAATGTAGTAAACTTATTCTAATGTAGTACCTCTTCTATTAACTACGCTAAATTATTTATATAACAATTCATATCTTCATATTACTGGTCGTCATACACATGTCTTAAAAAAAAAAACGTTGACTATCATTTTTTGAAACATTATTTTGTGATGTCTGGGCCGGCTTTTTATTTTCTTTATAAGGTCAGATTATCGTGTCATTCCGTGATTAAGATTCGATCTCGTGTCTTCTGGGTTAAAAGTCTTGTACCCAGCCACTCGACCACGTAGACACTGTTAACTCATCCTTTTAACACATGTGCATCAAAGATGTTTTTCTGAATTGTAAATTATTGTGTTTTATTCTTAGTAATAAGTTACGTGAGTTGTTTTTTGTTTCTGTAATGACAAGAATGTTTAGACTTCTTCTTGTAGAATAAAATGAATTGCAAATATAGTATCATCTTGTTTCTTTGTTATTTTTTTTTCAAACATACTTCCAAACACATTTCATGCTGCCATGCTTATCCTATATGTGTCGCATTTGCCAGGATAAATGTTACTTTTCAAACAGAAATAGCATAAACAAATGTATTTGAAAAGCAATTATACAACGATTTAAACCGAGATTTAGTCTTCCGTTTTTTTTAAACGAAGCAAACTATTTCAGCTGCAGTACTTGTAGTAAATAAAAGGTAGGTGAAGTAGAGTTGTTCTGTGCTTTATGAATTAGAATTCATAGAAAAAAAAACATTTAAAAAAAAAGCAAAATAACAACCACTTTTACACGTGTAAAAATATTTTTGTCAGATCCATACTGATTGATGTATGCCTTGTTTAGCTGAATTTACTAGAATTGGGTTATGGGGTGGTTTTATGGGCATGTTGCGGTCAAGACAGGTAAATCCTAAGTCGTGTCTTTTGGATTTGCAGTTGCGTACCCAGCCATTCCCCAATCTCGTTTCTTATATTAGCGTGTCTTAATATTTAAACTAATTCTCCATTGTGTTGAAATGTTTGGAATGTGAGTTTCGTTTCTTTCTTGCGAATACGTTACACACATTTTCGTTTACGATTGGAAGAAACTGATACAGCGAGAAATGTTGCCGTATGCCGTATTCACGGAGAATAAAAATAATGTTGACGTAGGCCGTATTCACGGAGAATAACGTTGACGTAGGCCGTATTGACAGAGAGAAATGTTGACTTAGGCCGTTCATGCAGCGAGAAATGTCAACGTTGGCCGTATTAGTAAAGATAAATGTTGACGTAGAGCGTATTCGCAGAGGAAAATCTTGACGTAGGCCATAAACTCAAAGAGAAATGTTGACATAGGCCGTATTCGCAGAGAGAGAAAAAGGTTGAGGGTCGCATTCACATCCATTAATACTGTTGTGGGCCGCCTTGTATTATCTTCTACAACCGTGCGTTCCATGCCGCGTTGCTGCGGTCTGAGAATGAAAGTCTGAGGATAACCCGGGGCAAATCGCATTCTGCCAGGGCTCGGGCGGACGAGCCTGATTGAACTACTATACTACCACATCTTATCCATATTATATCGCACTCTTTAAAACTATCGTAGGCGCCGTATTGCTCACATGATAGCGTAGGGAGCCAAATCGCATTCTGCCGGTGTTCCGTCTGCCTTGACTGATTATGTTTTGTGAACGACTCTAGAACAACCATCTTATACATTGTCTACTGCACTGTTTAAAACAATCGTAGGCGTCATTGCCCAGGGCGCCGGAGGATGTGCCTGATTCAATATAGTCAACAATTAATGTTACCCATCGTGTCTTTATTAAACAGTCTTTTTAGCGCAATTTCCATTCTGGAGAATTGCGTTTATTAACCCGTCATTTCTGGATGTATGAATGAATGAATGTATGGATGTGTGTTCGCAGCTTTAAGTCGTATCTCCTCCTCAACGAAGCAATATCGAGGACTAGTTCCAAAAGCAATTATGTTAAGGAAGTTACGAGGATGATAGTGGGCCAAAAAAAAAACCCGGAATTCTTTCCTCGATTTCATGGAAAAGCCAAAGAACCTCGACAAAATGCAGTTTTTGGCCAATATCTCGGCAACCAGACGACTTAGCGACTTGAAACATTTACCAATCGATTCCTGCCATAATTTAGAACAATATTGCCGAAGAAAGTTTTCAAAAATATCCTTTCGTTCGGTCACAAACATTTTTTTGGATTAATTAAAATTTGGACCGAATTAGTAGCATGTTTATCCAACCACATCACACGCGGCATCACGTTTAATAGCTGCGCCATCACGTTCAATGGCTGCGTCATCACGTTCAGTAGCTAGGCGCGCAATGGGTTTTAGTCATGTAACTCTATTGTAAATAAAACATGTATTTTAACCAATGGTTTTACTAACCCTGCTCTTGATTTACGCTACGACAGAGCTAATTTTAGATAACATAAGGAAATTGCGCTAAAATTGTCACTAGAATTTTTAATAACCTTGGTTTTTTAAAACGAACGCAGGCGCCATAGTTCTCACATGGGAGCCCATGGAGCTTCGGGTCACGCAATGGCCGGGACGCCGGCGGCTGCAGCTGTTGAAGTTTTGACGCTATTCAGGACGCCAGTTTAACATATACCAGGTACTGGATTTTTGCAAATCTCGACGTTTTAGGGCTCCCTGAGTCGGAAAATCATAGTTTTGATGTCTTGTCCATATGTCTGTGTGTATGTGTGTGTGTGTAAAAACCATAACTTGAGTACCGTTACAGCTAGTTTGATCGAATTTCATATATAAGTATTATATCAAAATCGTAGATCCGTATAAACTTTTGAGCGATTTCCGATAACCGGAAGTGGTTCTTTTTCTACTTTGAATTTTTCAAAAGCCAATAACTTGAGTACTGTTTCACATAGAGAAATAAGATTTCACATGTAAGTAAAAGATCGAATTCTCTACCTTAATTCAAATTTTGAGTAATTTCCGTTGACCGTAAGTAGTAATTTACGCTATTTCCGATTTATAAAAAAAAAACAAATTTCAATTTATAAAGTACTAATAATATTGCGCATTATTATGCACACTATATTTGGCGTTCCCTTGGTGTGCAATTCTTTTTTCTACGAGAATTTATTCTGTCTTAAAAAGTTTAAGTATTTAAAATGGATTAAAAATCATGTCTATATGTCGAGTTCCCATCCCCTGTCGTTTTATTAATACTAACGAGAAAAATGGCCCGTTGAGGAAGGGTACAACGGGCGCTAGGTTGATAGTGCTGTCTCTTTTCTCTAAACTAAAACCAACCCACCCCCTACACACACCACCCCCCCCAAAAAAAACATGTCTACCGTCCCATTCAACGAAATATAATTATATTCTTTTTCCAGTGTCCGCCCCCTCCCAGAAAATTCTACACCCGCCCCCGAAAATTTCAAGTACCCCCACCCCTCTCCGGGGAGGAAAAAGTCGAAATTAAACCCCCCCACTCACTCCACCCCCCCCCCCCCACACACCACCCCCCCCACCCACCCCCCACCCATCCCCCCCCCTAAAAAAACATGTCTACCGTCCCATTCAACGAAATATAATTATATACTTTTTCCAGTGTCCGCCCCCTCCCCGAAAATTCTACACCCGCCCCCGAAAATTTCAAGTACCCCCACTCCTCTCCGGGGAGGAAAAAGTCTAAATTGAAACCACCCCCCACTCACCCCCCCCCCCCCCACACCACCCCCCCCCCCCACCCCCCACCCACCCCCTCTAAAAAAACATGTCTACCGTCCCATTCAACGAAATATAATTATATACTTTTTCCAGTGTCCGCCCCCTCCCGAAAATTCTACACCCGCCCCCGAAAATTTCAAGTACCCCCCACCCCTCTCCGGGGAGAAAAAAGTCTGAAAGAAGCACTGGTGTTGCGCTTAGCCACTACCCGAAGAATTGCATTAAAGAAATTGCAAGAAAACCACTTTTTAGATTAGACACATTAATTAGGCGGTAAATTTATTATAGAGTATCGATGAAGAAATTTCTTTTGAGTTGGGTAGGGGGGGGGGGGGCTCAGACGTTCTTACGCGGGGGGTGGGGCTTTGCCCCTACCCGAAGAATTGTATGCAAGAAACTCTTCACGCAAACCATTTAGATTAGACAAAATTTCCTTTTTAATTCAATGTTTACTCGAGAATCAATGACGTCATATTACTGTGTGCACACTGTGTGCTTGAGATTATTTTCTACTCTATGCTAAATGTGACCGCGTCATACTTCGTTTTTCGAATTACTGTGCATGTTTTTATTTTGCTTGTGTTTTCTCTAGAGCGTTCTTGTCAGATAGAATTTTTGCTTATGTTTTCTCTAGAGCGTTCTTGTCAGACAGAGCGTTCTTGTCAGATAGATAGATACATACATACACAGACAGCGAAACTATTAGTATTAACGAGAAAAATGGCCCGTTGAGGAAGGGTACAACGGGCGCTAGGCTGATAGTGCTGTCTCTTTTCTCTAAACTAAAACCAACCCACCCCCCCACACACCACCCCCACCCCACCCCCCACCCCACACACCACCCCACCCCCACCCTCCACCACACACCACTTGAAATTTTCGGGGGCGGGTGTAGAATTTTCTGGGAGGGGGCGGACACTGGAAAAAGTATATAATTATATTTCGTTGAATGGGACGGTAGACATGTTTTTTTTTGGGGGGGAGGGGTGGGGGGTGGGGGGGGGGGGGGGGGTGGTGTGTGTGTGGGGGGGTGGGTTGGTTTTAGTTTAGAGAAAAGAGACAACACTATCAGCCTAGCGCCCGTTGTACCCTTCCTCAACGGGCCATTTTTCTCGTATAAGAATATTCGAGAAAGTTAAGGGAGATAACTCCCGTTTTATTGTACAAACAAACAACAAACTATTTTACTATCATTTCAACTCAATGTCTTACCATTCTAGACCTCAAACGAAATGTTTCGTTCATAGTTATCCAGAAACAAATTCAAAACATAAAATCTAAACCAACAATTTAAATTTTTTATTGAGACTGGAGTCAGGGTGTAAGTGGTCGAGTGGCTGGGTATAAGATTTGTAACCCAGAATACACGAGTTCAAATCACGTCCATGAATTCACCCAATTAAAGTACACTACACACAATAATGTTTATAGTAATGGTAAAATAAGTTTTGTTTTTAACGAATGAGAAAAATTTACATTAATTTATATTACAAATTTACAATTTAATGGTACATGAAGTTTTTTTTTAACATAACGGGAATAGTTTACATATTGATTTTTTAAAAATTGGAATAGTAATTCTATGACTTCATTCTGAGATCACAGAAACTCTACTTCATCTACATTAGACCCACTAATGTTTATAATAATAATACATACAGTTTTGTTTCCCCTCAATCAGTCTAGTTGATACTGTGATATTATTCCTCAATGTGTATTATTATGTATTCTATCCAGCATCACAAGAAACTCTACTTCACCTTCCCTTTAATTTTGAACTTGAAATTTTGCCTAGTTTTATCAAAATAGACGCGACGTCTTTTCAGTTATTATTATAATTAAAGTACTTATAAAAAATATGTCATTTTTATTTATGGTCTTTTTAAAAGATAATACAAAGCGGCCAACGACAATATTTCAATATACAATGTGGATCGCATGAGAACACCTGCAGACTTTTTAAAGACTGACACTATTTTCATGTCTTTTCAACAGTATTTTCTTAAATAAAATGTCCTAAATTTACAGTATTCAAAGAAAATGTTCGTGTAAATTCTTCCTAATACAGAAACAAAATTCACAACCCTAATATTTTCGATGCACAGTTAAAAGATTTGAAACACATTAATAAAAGGGATGGTATGGTCGAGTGGTAGGGCACACGAATGTTAACCCACAAGACACGGGTTCCAGTCTGTAACGTGTCCAAAGAACTACACCATAACCCGCCCCTTTGTAACTAAAGTCGATAATCGTTCACAACACACACTCAAGTTTGGAAAAATGCTTCATCAAGATTAAGTTTTGACATGTATGTGTGTAAAAAACAGCCCAGTAATTATACAACTAGTATTTGATGTAATGGTACATCATGTTTTGTTTTATCTTTATGGAAGTAATTGATAAGAGTTTTTCAGTTGGATTGTATTGCTAAGGCTTCTAATTTCTATAGCACAGAAACTCTCTAAATTATCGCCGCTCTAATAAACCAGAAACAGTTTGTATAGTGTTATAACTGGATTTTATGTGTCCTACAGCTATGCAGTGAGAGGGTTGCACTACTTGACAAACGATACTAATCTGGACAACCTAACCCTAACATAACACGAACAAGACTAATTGAAGCTTCTTCCCCGGCAACAACAAACTCACACTAAAACGTCACTTTCTTGCGTACCGCGTCACACTTTCACTCGTTCAATATTATAGCTTCGCACCAGCATTCATGCGCACCAATTTGTATAGTCTAACATACATCATAACATTACCCCCTCCCCCTTCAAGCTAATCACATTAGCTTTATTAATTACATCAATAATACAACATTCTGTTTTACCTAACAATAGCAACTATGGTAACATTCACACATAGACTTCAAAGGCTAAACAATTTTAACTAATTCTTGAAGTTTCTGTTTAGTTCATGTCTCCACGCGCACAACTATATTTTAACGATTCTGCAAAGTATACATCTCAGATCACCAGTTGGGTATACATCCTACAAACACCTTTCAGGTTGATTCATCATGTTAGGGCCAGGGTTCCATACAGTGCCACTCACATCATGGACCTTAACCCATCACCTCAGATCCACTGAAAAGAAATTATTTTTAGGGGAAAACAACATGTCACACTGATCGGTTATCATTATCTAACCTAGTCTCTAACCTAATGTAGTAAACTTATTCTAATGTAGTACCTCTTCTATTAAGTAAGCTAAATTATTTATACAATACTTCATATCTTCATATTACTGGTCTTCATACACATGTCTTCAAAAAAAAAAACGTTGACTATCATTTTTTGAAACATTTTTTAGTGATGTCTGGGTCGGATTTTTATTTTCTTTATAAGGTCAGATTCTCATGTCCTTCCGTGATTAAGATTCGATCTCGTGTCTTCTGGGTTAAAAGTCTTGTACCCAGCCACTCGACCACGTAGACACTAACAACTCATCCCTTTAACACATGTGATTCAAAGATGTTGTTCTCAATTGTAAATTATTGTGTTTATTCTTAGTAATAAGTTACGTGAGTTGATTTTTTGTTTCTGTAAAGACAGGAAGGTTTAGACTTCTTGTAGAATAAAATGAATTGCAAATATAGTATCATCTTGTTTCTTTATTATTTATTTTCAAACATACTTCCAAACACATTTCATGCTGCCATGCTTATCCTATATGTGTCGCATTTGCCAGGATAAATGTTACTTTTTAAACAGAAATAGTATAAACAAATGTATTTAAAAAGCAATTATACAACTATTAAAAACGAGATTTAGCCTTCCGTTTTTTAAACGAAGCAAACTATTTCAGCTGCAGTACTTGTAGTAAATAAAAGGTAGTTGAAGTAGAGTTGTTCTGTGCTTAATGAATTAGAATTCATAGAAAAAAAAACATAACAACCACTTTTACACGTGTAAAAATATTTTAGTCAGATCCACACTGATTGATGTATGCCTTGTTTAGCTAAATTTACTTGAATTGGGTTATGGGGTGGTTTTATGGGCATGTTGCGGTCAAGACAGGTAAATCCTAAGTCGTGTCTTTTGGATTTGTAGTTGCGTACCCAGACACTCCCCAATCTCGTTTCTTATATTAGTGTGTCTCAATATTTAAACTAATTCTCCATTGTGTTGAAATGTTTGGAATGAGAGTTTCGTTTCTTTCTTGCGAATACGTTACACACACATTTTCGTTCACGATTGGAAGAAACATATACAACGAGAAATATAGACGTAGGCCGTATTCACGGAGAATAATGTTGACGTAGGCCGTATTGATAGAGAGAAATGTTGACTTAGGCCTCATTCACAGAGAGAAATGTTGACTTAGGCCGTTTATGCAGAAAGAAATGTTAACGTTGGCCGTATTAGTAAAGATAAATGTTGACTTAGGGCGTATTCGCAGAGGAAAATCTTGACGTAGGCCATAAACTCAAAGAGAAATGTTGACATAGGCCGTATTCGCAGAGAGAGAAAAAGGTTGAGGGTCGCATTCACATCCATTAATATTGTAGTGGGCCGCCTTGTATTATCTTCTACAACCGTGCGTTCCATGCGCGTTGCTGCGGTCTGTGAATGAAAGTCCGAGGATAAACCGGGGCAAATCGCATTCTGTCAAGGCTCTGGCGGACGAGCCTGATTGAACTCCTATAATACCACATCTTATCCATATTATATTGCACTCTTTAAAATTATCGTAGGCGCCGTAGTGCTCACATGATAGCGCAGGGAGCCAAATCGTACTCTGCCGGTGTACTGTTTGCCTCGACTGATTATGTTTTGTGAACGACTCTAGAACAGGGGTCTCCAAACTTTTCAGTCCGAGGGCCGCATTAACTATCAAATTTTCAGTTCGGGGGGCCAGTTTCTTCCATGTCTTTGATTTTTCTAGGCAAACTTCCTCAGCAATCACCAACAAACGATTTTTCCTTGGACAAAAAGATCTCCGCGGGCCGGATGAAAGGACTTCGCGGGCCGTTTACGGCCCCCGGGCCGTAGTTTGGAGACCCCTGCTCTAGCGCAGGGAGTCAAATCGTACTCTGCCAGTGTACCGTCTGCCTCGACTGATTATGTTTTGTGAATAATTCTAAAATCCCATCTTATACATTGTCTACTGCACTGTTTAAAACAATCGTAGGCGTCTTTGCCCAGGGCGCCGGAGGACGTGCCTGATTCAATATAGTCAACGATTTTTGTTGGCCATCGTGTCTTTATTAAATAGCCTTTTTTTTAAACGAACGCAGGCGCCATAGTTCTCACAGGGGAGCTCACGGAGCTTCGGGTCACGCAATAGCTGGGGCGTCGGCGGCTGCGGTTGTTGAAGTTTTGACGCTGAATTTAGTTGTAACCCTTACCCGCTATGCAGGACGCCAGATTAACGTATACCAGGTACTGGAGTTCTCGAGCTCGAGAGTGTTCTCTTCATCTCCTCAAAGTTTCATGGCACTCAGATGAACGGTTAGGGGATCGGCGTGGTCGAGTCGGTAAAGCTCATGATTGCTAGACCGAAAAGTCTCGAGTTCGAACCCTCGGGCTGATGAGGCTCGTTAGCTGGGGACAACCACACTTCTAGGAGAGACAACTCCAAAATCTAACAACTGCTGCCTTGTAGTTTGTTCTTGGTGGGACAAAGGCTAAGGAAGTAAAACAAAAAGAAAAGCAGGCTAAAATCGGAGTCAATGGCCTCAATGACGCATAAGCAGTTGACACGTATACTAAATTGTGTTGGAGGGAATCCCTTCCAACACTAAAATTAAGAACGAAGAAAAAGAAGAAGAAAGAAGAAACAACATCAGTATTCCACATGAGCCTCAAGTACTACAACATCAAGTAAAGAAAACAGAGTAGCGTGAAATCTATTTAAAGCACCTTTTTACTTTCCCGTATATACGAAGTATAGAGAAAGTCTTGTAATCGTGCAAAAAAAAATCAAGATTTTTGCAAATCTCGACGTTTTAGGGCTCCCTGAGTCGGAAAAATATAGTTTTGCAATCTTGTCCGTATGTCTGTGTGTATTTCTCTCTGTCTGTCTGTGTATGTGTGTAAACACGATGTCTTGAGTACCTTTACAGCTAGGTCGATCGAATTTCATATATAAGTATTATATCAAAATCGTAGATCCTTATAAACTTTTGAGCGATTTCCAATAACCGGAAGTGGTGCTTTTCTACTGTGAATTTTTCAAAAGCCTATAACTTGAGTTCTTCTTCATATAGATAAATAAAATTTCACATGTAAGTAAAAGATCTAATTCTCTACCTTTTGTCAAATTTTGAGTAATTTAGGTTGACCGGAAATAGTAATTTACGCTATTTCCGATTTCTCAAAAAACTAATGTAAATTTATAAAGTACTAATAATATTGCGCACTATTATGCACATTTTATTTGGCGTTCACTTGGTGTGCAATTCTTTTTTCAACGAGATTTTATTGTATTTTAAAAAGTTTAGGTATTTAAAATGGATTAACAATCATGTCTATAGCCCGAGTTCCCATTTCCTGTTGTTTTATATAAGAACGAGCCGACCCGCGGCGTATCATACGCCGCTATTTAGTTGTTTTATTTTCTACTTTTTAGTAATTCATAATTTGTGAATTCGACAGTACCAATGCTGCCACTGAAAATATTTGCTTTAAAACACTAACCCACCCCCCTTTCCCCTAACCCCGACCCTACACCCCCCCCCCCTCGTGAAAGCAGCCTCCTCTTAGTTACCCCCTGTACGTTTAAAATCGTTTCAAACTAAATTATCTGCCCCTAATAGCCGTCACTAAACCCGGCTCTACGATTTGTAAACATTTAGCGTGACCACAGCTCACCAGACCGTGTGGGGTGGGGTGGGGATGGTGGTGATAGTGATAGAGAGAAAGAGAGGGGACTGCAAGGATGCGCTTGCAGCTTGTTTTCTAGCGTCTCCCAGAAGAGAATTATATATATATATATAGATATTCGAGAAAGTTTAGGGGAGATCACTCCTGGTTTATTGTACAAACAAACAACAAACTATTTTACTATCATTTCAACTCAATGTCTTACCATTCTAGACCTCCAACGAAATGTTTTGTTCATAGTTATCCAGAATTAAATTCAAAACATAAAATCTAAACCTACAATTTAAATTTTTTATTGAGACTGGAGTCTGGGTGTAAGTGGTCGAGTGGCGGGGTACAAGATTTTGTAACCCAGAAGACACGAGTTCAAATCACGGCCACGAATTTACCCGATTAAGGTACACTACACACAATAATGCTTGTAATAATGGTACATCAACATTTTGTTTTTAACCAATGAGAAAAGTTTACATAGTGATTTTTTAAAAATTGGAATAGTAATTCTATGACTTCATTCTGAGATCACAGAAACTCTACTTCATCTACATTAGACACACTCATGTTTATAATAATGGTACATACAGTTTCGTTTTCCCTCAATCAGTCTAGTTGATACTGTGATAATGTTCTTCACTGTGTATTATTATGACTTCTCTCCAGCATCACAAGAAACTCTACCTTTCAATTTTGAACTTGAAATTTTGCAAAGTTGTATCAAAATAGAGGCAAAGTTTTTCAGATCATTTTATAATTAAAGTACTTACTAAATATATGTTATTGTTATTTATATTCATTTAATAGACAATAAAAAGCGGCCAACGACAATATTTCACTATACAATGTGGATCGCGAGAACACGTCTCTGCTCCTATAACTCACATCGCATAATAAAAAGTGTTTAAAGATATGTGTGAAGACGTTTAAAAGACTAACACTATTTCCATGTCTTTTCAACAGTATTTTATTAAATACAATTTCCTAAATTTAGAGTCTTCAACGAAAATGTTCGTGTTAATTTTTCCTAATATAGAAACAAATTTCACAACCACAATATTTTTTATGCACAGTTAGAGATAAGCATTTGAAACACATTTATCTAAGGGACGATGTGGTCGAGTGGTAGGGCACACGAAAGTTAACCCACTAGACACGGGTTCAAATCTCCGTGTTCTAGTCTGTAACGTGTCCAAAGAACCACGCCATAACCCGCCCCTTTGTAACTACAGTCGATTATCGTACACAACACACACTAATGTTTGGAAAAATGCTTCATTAAGTTTTAATTTTTACAAGTATGTCTGTAACAACAGCCCAGTTCAATACCACTAGTATTTGATGTAATGGTACATCATGTTTTGTATAGTGTACGAGCCGACCCGCGGCGTATCATACACCGCTATTTAGTTGTTTTATTTTCTACTTTTCAGTAATTCATAATTTGTGAATTCGACAGTACCATCGCTGCCACTGAAAATATTTGCTTTAAAACACTATCAGTAGGTCGTTAAGGACAATACTACCCCCACCCTCCTTTCCCCAACCCCTACCCTACACCCCCTCACCCGTGTAAGCAGCCTCCTCTTAGTTACCTCCCCTAAGTTTAAAATTGTTTCAAACTAAATTATCTGCCCCTAATAGCCGTCACTAAACCCGACTCTACGATTGTAAACATTTAGCGTGAACCACAGCTCACCAGACCGTGTGGGAGTGGGGGTGGTAGGGATATGCATAGAGAGGAAGAGAGGGGGCTGCTAGGCGCGCTTACAGCTTGGTGTTTTCTATGGTCTCCATGAAGAGAATTATATATATAGAAGATAGATACTATAATTTAAAATTATTAAACTGTATTTCCAAAAACAGAGTTCATGCTTCTGTTCTTAGCCTAGCCGTGTTTTATTCACAGAGAAATAAGTTGTGACACAAATTTACAGAGAGAAATGTGACACAAATGAACAAGGAGGAATGTGAAACAAATAGGCAGAAAAAATTTTGAGGGTAGCATTTGCAGACATTAAAATTGTAGTGGGCCGCATTGTTTTATATTCATTACGACAAACATAAATAAAAATTACAGATTGTTTACTATGCATTTAATTATACGACACTGTGAGAAAAGTAACACAAAAATATGGCTATACGTGTGCTACAAATCCGTAAAGATAAATCTGATACAAAATTCGGAGAGATTGTAACTTTCGTTTCTTGCTTAGGAATAATTTACATGAACATTTTCACTTAAGACTGTAAGGTTGGAACATTTTATTAAAAACAAAATGGAGTTCAAAAATAGAATATACGAGCCGGCCCGCGGCACCACATACGCCGCTATTTAGTTGTAGTTTTGTCTACTTTTCAGTAATTCATAATTTGTGAATTCGACAGTACCAACACTGCCACTGAAAATATTTCTTTAAAACACTATAAGTAGCTCGTTAAGGACCAACACCCCCCCCTTCCTTCCCCCCCCCCCCCCCCCCCTACGTTTAAAATCGTTGGCTCTGCTTGTAAACATTTAGAGTGAACACAGCTCACTAAAACCATGTAGGGGTGTGGAGGTAGGGAGCGCGTTTACAGCTTGTTTTCTAGGCGCGTTTGCAGCTTGTTTTCTAGCGGCTCCCAGAAGAGAATTATATATATAGATAGATGTGTTACCCTTTAAAAATGTTTAAACATATCTTCAAACACTTTTTATATTGCATTGTGGGCAGTAGTGGCAGAGAGAATTATTGTATTGGTCCATTTTGTATCATCTTTCAAAAGAACCTAAATAACAATAATAAATTGTTTTATATGTATTTTAAATATACATTAACTGGCACCAACAAGGTAGGCCTACATTTAGTTTGGTAAAACCAGGCAAAAGTTTAGATTCTGAGGCGAAGTGGAGACGTAGAAAGAAATCTCAGTAAAAAAATAAACCGGGAGTGATCTCCCCTAAACTTTCTCGAATATTCTTATATAAAATAACAGGGGATGGAAACTCGGGCTATAGACATGATTTTTAATCCATTTTAAATACTTAAAGTTTTAAAAATAGAATAAAATCTCGTAGACAAATTAATTGCACACCAAGTGAACGCAAATAAAAAAAGCGCATAATAGTGCGCAATATTATTAGTACTTTTAAAATTTACATTAGTTTTTTGGGAAATCGGAAGTAGCGTAAATTACTACTTCCAGTCAACGGAAATTACTCAAAATTTAACAGAAGGTAGAGAATTAGATCTTTTACTTACATGTGAAATTTCATTTATCTATCTGAAATAGTACTCAAGTTATAGGCTTTTAAAAAATTCAAAGTAGGAAAAGTACCACTTCCGGTTATCGGAAATCGCTCAAAAGTTGATACGGATCTACGATTTTGATAAAATACTTATATATGAAATTTCATCAACCTAGCTGTAACGGTACTCAAGTTATCGTGTTTACACACGGACAGACACACACACAGACACACACACACACAGACATACGGACAAGATTGCAAAATTATGTTTTTCCGTATCAGTGAGGTGTAAAACGTCGAGATTTGTAAAAATCTCGATTTTTTTTTTTTGCACGATTACAATACTTTCTCTATACTACGTATATACGAGAAAGTAAAAAGAAGAAACAACTGCATTCATAAAAGAAAAACATAGAAGTAGGCCGAAGTTTAGGCAATGCATCGTGTGCTGTGTATCATACAAACAGTTTAGTACTAAACCTTTATCGGAAAAATTTATCGGGTGCTTAGAAGCCGAGATTTAAACTAGCGGACTTCAATTTGAACCCATGTCTGTTGGGTTAGAGGTCGTTTAACAAGCCACTCGACCACTCAGTCCCTGATTCACAAACTGTCTCAAATTTTAAAAGAAATCTCTAATAGAGCATTAAATACAGTATCAAGTTCTATGAGTTTTGTGTTTTATTTATTTTAACAGCATTCATACTTTTGTTTGAAAAATGTAATGTAAAGACCTTTTATTGTACTGTGTATTCTTTATTTTAAAATAACTAAACTGTATTTAGAAAAAAAGATTTCATGATTCTATGCTAAGCCTAGGTGGGACGTTCTCACAGAGAAAAAGGTCTTGACACAAATTCACAGAGAGAAATGCGACACAAATTAGCATGGGGCAATGTGAAATAAATTTGCAGAGAAAAATGTTGCCATTTTTGGACATTTAAATTGTAGTGTGACGCATTGTTTTAGATTCTATAGGACCAACATAAAAAAAACAACAATTACAGATTGTTTAATATGCATTTGATTATACGACAATGAGTTAAAAGTAAAAACAAATTCATTGAGTCAAATGTGCTACAAATGTAGAGAGAAATGAACTACAAGTACGTAGATAGAATTGTGTTACAAATCCGCAGAGAGAAATGGAAATTCGACGAGATGAATATAGTCGTGAACCGCATTAAGTTACAACAGAAAATCATATTAAAGAATAACATTGATTTAGATATAAAGTTTAATTATAACTCGATCAGGACAAATATCCGTCTATTTAGATTAGGCAAAATTATTTGTGGTTCAAAATTAAAGAGGAAATAAAGTAGAGTTTCTCCGTGATATTACTGATTAAAATTCACAGCAATACAATCCTAATTAAAACACATTGTATCAATTACACTCATACATGTAAAAAAAAACCTTAGCGAAACTCTACTAAAAATATCTTTGGTTGTCGTGTACGTCAATTGACTGTTTTAACAAGGGGCGGGTTAAGGCGTGGTTGTGTGAATACGTTACTGACTAGAACACGTAGATTTGAACCCGTGACTAGTGGGTTTGCAATCGTGTGCACGACCACTCGACCACTTCGTCCGCATTTTGATGTGTTTTATATCTTAATTAATGCTCTAGCTTTGTTTCATACATTTTCATTGGGATTGTGAGTTTTTGTTTCTTGCTTAGGAATGATTTACATGTACATTTTTACTTTCTCGTATATACGTAGTATAGAGAAAGTATTGTAATCGTGCAAAAAAAAAAATCGAGATTTTTACAAATCTCGACGTTTTACACCTCACTGATACGGAAAAACATAATTTTGCAATCTTGTCCGTATGTCTGTGTGTGTGTGTCTGTGTGTGTGTCTGTCCGTGTGTAAACACGATAACCGTTACAGCTAGGTTGATGAAATTTCATATATAAGTATTTTATCAAAATAGTAGATCCGTATCAACTTTTGAGCGATTTCCGATAACCGGAAGTGGTACTTTTCCTACTTTGAATTTTTTAAAAGCCTATAACTTGAGTACTATTTCAGATAGATAAATGAAATTTCACATGTAAGTAAAAGATCTAATTCTCTACCTTCTGTTAAATTTTGAGTAATTTCCGTTGACTGGAAGTAGTAATTTACGCTACTTCCGATTTCCCAAAAAACTAATGTAAATTTTAAAAGTACTAATAATATTGCGCACTATTATGCGCTTTTTTTTATTTGCGTTCACTTGGTGTGCAATTAATTTGTCTACGAGATTTTATTCTATTTTTAAAACTTTAAGTATTTAAAATGGATTAAAAATCATGTCTATAGCCCGAGTTTCCATCCCCTGTTATTTTATATAAGAATATTCGAGAAAGTTTAGGGGAGATCACTCCCGGTTTATTATTTAAAAGATTGTACGTTTAGAACATTTTATAAAAAAAACGGTGTTAAAAATAAAATATACGTGTTTCTCTTTAAAAAATGCATAAACATATAATCAAACACTTTTTATATTGCAAAATGGGCTGTAGTAGCAGAGAGAAATTATATGAGGTTCAAGATTTAAGAAGAGATGAAGTAGAGATTCTCTGTGAACTCTCTGATTGAAATTTATAGTAATACAATCCTACGGAAACACACATTATATCAAGTACACTCATACTGGTAAAAAAACAACTTAATGGCACACTACGATAAACACTATTGGATGTCGTGTACGTTAATTGACTATTTTTACCAGGGGCGGGTTATGGCGTGGTTGTGTGAACACAATACAGACTAAACCACGTAGATTTGAACCCGTGTCTAGTGGGTTAGCAATCGTGTGCCCTACCACTCGACCACATCGTCCCCTACTTTGATGTGTTTTATATCTTAATTAACAGACTTTTTTCTCCAGGGGGGGGGGGGCACTTGAAATTTTCGGGGGTGGGGGGGTGGTAGACTTTCTTCGGGGGGGGCGGACACTGTTAAAAGTATATATTTTCTATATAAATTATATAAATTTCATTTCGTTCGAAGAGATGCCTGGAAGAAACTCTGCATACATTTTGATTGAGATTGTGAGTTTTGTTTATTAGGAATAATTTACAGCTACATTTTTACTTTCTCGTATATACGAAGTATAGAGAAAGTCTTGTAATCATGCAAAAAAAAAAATCGAGATTTTTGCAAATCTCGACGTTTTACACCTCCATGAGTTGGAAAAAACACAGTTTTGCAATCTTGTCCGTATGTCTCTCTCTGTGTGTATGTGTGTTTATGTGTGTGTTTCTTTAAACACGATAACTTTAGTACTGTTAAAGCTAGGTTGATGACATTTCATATATAAGTATTATATCAAATTTGTGCATAAATTTCAACTTTTCATTGATTTCCGACAAACAGAAGTGAAAGTTTTTCTACTTTCAATTTTTGAAAAGCCTTTAACTTAATTACTATTTCAGATAGATAAATGAAATTTCTCATTTAAGTAAAAGATTTTATCCTCTGCCTTGTATTAAATTTTGAGTAACTTTCGTTGAACGGAAGTAGTAGTTTAGGCTATTTCCGATTTATCGAAAAAAGCATGTGAATTTATAAAGTACTAATAATATTTCGCACTATTATACTCATTTTATTTTGGCGTTCACTTGTTGTGCAATTGTTTTTTTTCTACGAGATACTATTCTATTTTTAAAAAATTAAGTAATTAAAAATGTATTTAATTTAGTGTCTATATCCCTATATGCCATCCCCAGTAGTGTTATATCAGAATATTCGAGAAATGTTAGGGCAGATCACTGGCGGTTTATTATATTGTATTATGGACCCTAGTAGCAGACATAAATTATTTGAGGTTCAAGAGTAAAGAAGAGATGAAGTAGAGTTTCTATGTGATCGTCTTGATTAAAATTTATAGCAATACAATCCAACTGAAAAACACATCATATCAACTACACTCATACATGTAAAAAACAACAACTTAAAAAACAACAACCAAAACACTATATTGGGTGTCATGTACGTTAATTGACTGTTTTTACAAGGGCGGGCAATGGCGTGGTTGTGTGAACACGTTACAAACTAGAACACGTAGATTTGAACCCGTATCTAGTGGGTTAGCAATCGTGTGCCTTACAACTCGACCACATCGTCCCCTACTTTGATGTGTCTTATATCTTGATTAATGCTCTAGCTTTGTTTCATACATTTTCATTGGGATTGTGAGTTTTTGTTTCTTGCTTAGGAATAATTTACTTGTACATTTTTATTTAAAAGATTGAACGGTTATAAAGTTTTATTTTTAAAAATGGTGTTAAAAATAGAATATACGTGTTTCTGTTTTAAAAATGCTTAAACATATATTCAAACTCTTTTTATATTGCATAAGGGGCCGTTGTAGCAGAGAAAATTATTTAAGGTTCAAAATTAAACAAGGGATGTAGTAGAGTTTCTCCGTGATCTTCCTGATTAAAATTTATAGCAATGCATTATGTGCCGTAGAAGAAGAGAGAAATTATATGAGGTTCAAGATTTAAGAAGAGATGAAGTAGAGATTCTCCGTGACCAGTCTGATTGAAATTTATAGCAATACAATCCTACTAAAACACATTTTATATCAACTACACGTATACATGTAAAACAAAAACAAACTTAATGCAACATTACCTAAAACATTTTTGGGTGTCGTGTACCTCAATTGATTGTTTTTACAAGGGGCGGGTTATGGCGTGGTTGTGTGAACACGTCACTGACTAGAACACGTAGATCTGAACCCGTGTCTAGTGGGTTAGCAATCGTGTGCCCTACCACTCGACCACACTGTCCGCGATTTGGATGTGTGTTATATCTTAATTAATGCTCTAGCTTTGCATCAGAATTGTTGATTGGGATTGTGAATTTCGTTTCTTGCTTAGGAGTAATTTACATGAACATTTTAACTAAAGATTGTAACGTTTGAACATTTTGTAAAAGAAAAATGGGGTTGAAAAAAAGTATACAAATGGTCTACTTTTAAAAATGTTGAAACATATCTTCAAACACTTTTTATATTGCCTTATGGGTCGAAGTAGCAGAGAGAAATTTTGTCGTAGGCCACTTTGTATCATCTTTTAAAAGAACATAAATATCAATAACTTATTGTTTTTTATTTATTTTAAAATAAATTAATGGGAAGCAACATTTAGTTTGGTAAAACTAAGCAAAGTTATATTTAGAACGCGTTGTATTATATTCTAAAGGATAAACATAAATAATAACACACTATTTTAAAAATTGTGTATTTTAATTATACGTCGATCTGAAACGACAATTTGCGTTTCTTATGCAAACTTTTTCTGGTTTATTAGGGCGGAAATGAATCACATGGTTTATGTGATATAGAAATATCTTAAACCCCCTAATTGATGTTCAGTAATTAGACTTACTTACCTAGCTTAAATAATGTAGGGTGATGACGAAATCATAAGAAAAGCCAATTTTTGCTCGCAAGTATTGTATACATTCATTTACAATAAATTAAGTCTTGAAATTTGATGAAAAACAGACTTTTTCTTGTACAGAGTATAGCAAAACTAACGAAGATATTCAAATAAAACTTAGCACCAACATTATTTATTCCCTTAAGAATATAATGATCTAAAAAAAAATTAAGTTGGCATATCAAATTTTGTTTTTTTTTACATTTTTAGTCAAAGGGCTGAAAATTAACAAGTGTGGGTTCAGGAAAAATTGTTTAAAAAAATCTCTAATAGATACAGCTATTATTTTAGTTCAGTTTGTTTCTCTAACTTTCAGTTAAATGTGTGCAAAATTTAGTACAAGTACACTGAAAATTTTCGGAGATATGATGTACACAAAAATTATTTTTCAAAGTCGTTTTCTCCTAATTTAATGCCACAATTTTTTTTATGGAAGTATACAATATTTGTAAGCAAAAAGTGTGTTTTCTGTGATATTTTCACCACCCTACTTGATTTAAAATAAGTAAAGTAAGGCTAATTTTCAAAAAAGTCAAATTAGGGGGTTTAAGCTGTCCTTTAAAACACTTGTCAATTACTTCCATTATAATACAACAAATCCCGTGGTAACATAACATCATATACTAGTGGTGTCTGATGTTTTTACACTCATACTTGTAAAAAGTGAACTATAGTGTACCAAAGCTAAATAGTGTGTGTTGTGTACAACAATAGACTGATTTGACAAGGGGGGAGTTATGACGTGGTTCTTTGGACACTTCACAGTTACCGAGATTTGAACCCGTGTCTAGTGGGTTAACAATATATAGATATTTTGTAAATATACATTAATGGACACCAACAAGGTACATTTAGTTTAGTGAAACTAGACACAATTTTAGATTCAGAAGCGGACGGGAAGAGGTAAAGTATTTTTTAATCTCGATTTTAGAAGTTATAGCAATAAACATCCTAGTAAAACAAACAAACAAACAAACAAACAAACAAAGCAACTGCATTCATAAAGTTAAAACATTACAGTAGGCCATAGTTTTGACAATGCTTTCGTGTGCTGTGTATTATACAAAAAGTACAAAACGAAATGGTATGCGGATAATTGTATCGGATGATAAGAATACAAGATTTAAACCAGCGGACTTTAATTCGAACTCACGTCTGTTGGGTTAGAGGTCGTTTAACAAGCCACTCGACCACACAGTCCCTGACTCACAAACTGTCTCACATTTTTAAATACATCTCTAAAGGAGCATTAAATACATTGGCTATTATTGTGAGTTTTGTGTTTCATTTATGTTAACAGTTCAAACTTTTGTTTGAAGACTTTAAAGTAAACACCTTTTTTTGTTTAAAAGTAGAGTTTTATTGTGTACGAGCCGACCCGCGGCATATCATACGCCGCTATTTAGTTGTTTTATTTTCTACTTTTCAGTAATCCATAATTTGTGAATTCGACAGTACCAATGAAAATATTTGCTTTAAAACACTATCAGTAGGTAGTTAAGGACGATACCCCCCCTCCTTTCCTCAACCCCTACCCCCCCCCCCCCCCCGTGAAAGCAGCCTCATCTTAGCTACCTCCCCTAAGTTTAAAATCGTTTCAAACTAAATTATCTGCCCCTAATAGTCGTCACTAAACCCGGCTCTGCTTGTAAATATTTAGCGTGAACCACAGCTCACCAGACCATGTAGGGGTGGGGGTGGGGGTGGTAGGGAGCGCGCTCACAGCTTGTTTTCTAGCGTCTCCCAGAAGAGAATTATATATATATATATATATATATATATATATATATATATATATATATATATATATATATATATATATATATATATATATTCTTAATTTTAAAATCATTTGAGTTTGATTTCCAAAACAGAGTTTATATTTCTATGTTTAGTCTAGATGGGTCATATTCACAGAGAAATAAGTGTGACACAAATTTGTTTTGAGAAATGTGACACAAATGTGCAGGAAGAATGCGATATAAATTCA
Source organism: Physella acuta (assembly GCF_028476545.2). Classification (NCBI taxonomy): domain Eukaryota; kingdom Metazoa; phylum Mollusca; class Gastropoda; family Physidae; genus Physella; species Physella acuta. The sequence goes on from NW_026731556.1 coordinate 363,382, forward strand.
CATAGAACAATGTGACAACAATTGGCAGATAAAATGTGACACAAATGCACAGAGATAAATGCATTTTGTGTCATTCACTGAGATAAATATTGTTTTTGGTCGTATTGGAAGAGATAAATATTGTCTTAGACCACAAGGAATGAGATAAATATTAAAGTAAAACGCATTGAATTATATTCTAAAGGAAAAACATAAATAACATTACACTATTTTATGAATTGTGTATTTTAATTATAGGCCTACATCGATTTGAAACGACAATTTGCCGTTTCCTATGCAAACTGTCTCTGGTTTATTTGAGCAGAGATGAGTTAGAGAATTTCTGTGATATAGAAATTAGAAGCCTTTGCAATACAATACAACTGAAAAACACTTGCCTATTACTTCCATAAAGATAAAACAAAACATGATGTACAATTACATCAAATACTAGTTGTATAGTTACTGGGCTGTTTTTTACACATATACATGTCAAAACTAAAACTTGATGAGGCATTACGCGAAACATTAGTGTGTGTTGTGAACGATAATCGACTGTATTTACAAGGGGCGGGTTATGGCGTGGTTCTTTGGACACGTTACAGACTAGAACACGGAGATTTGAACCCGTGTCTATTGGGTTAACGTTCGTGTGCCCTACCACTCGACCATACCGTCCCTTTTATAAAAGTTTTTCAAATCTTTATCTCCAACTGTGCATCAAAAATATTCGGGTTGTGAAATTGGTTTGTATATTATGAAGAATTTACACGAACATTTTCTTTGAAAACTGTTGATTTAGGACATTTTATTTAATAAAATACTATTCGAAAGTCATGAAAAAATGTTAGTCTTATAAAAATCTGCACACATATCTTTAAACACCTTTTATGATGCGACGTGAGCCATAGGGGCTGAGACGTTTTATCGCGACCACATAGCATTGTGTCATATTGTCGTGGGTCGCTTTGTATTGCTTTTAAAAGAACATAAATAACAATAACATATTTTTTAATATGTACTTTTATTATACAATTATCTGAAACGACAAGTTGCCTCTGTCTTGGTAAAACTATGCAAAATTTGAAGTTAAAAATTAAAAGAAAGATGAAGTAGAGTTTCCGGTGAGGCCAGATAGAAATCGTGATAATACACATCCAAGAATATTATCACAGTATCAACTAGGCTGATTGAGAAAAACGAAGCTGTATGTACAATTATTATAAACATTAGTGTCTCTAATGTAGATAAAATTGAGTTTCTGTGATTTTTGAGTGAAATCATATAATCATAATTGCAAGTAAAAAATAAATCTTCATGTACCATTTCTACAAACATTGTATGTAGTGTATTTTAATTGGGTAAATTCATGGACGTGATTTGAACTCGTGTCTTCTGGGTTACAATTCCTGTACCCAGCCACTCGACCACTGACACCCTGACACTAGTCTCTATAAAATCTATAAATTGTTGGTTTGGATTGTAAGATTTGAATTTAATTATGGAAAACTATGAACAAAACATTTCGTTTGAGGTCTAGAATAGTGAGACTTTTCAACATTGAGTTGAAAAGATAGTAGAATAGTTTGTTGCTTGTTTGTAAAAAAAAGTTCTTTCAACAGATTGAAACACATTTCACGCTACTCTGTTTTCTATGCTTGATGTTGTAGTTCGTGAGGTCCGTGTGAAATCTGATATTGATTCAAACCTAGCATTTCACTAGCTTGTGATTGATCCATCGAGTTACCTGCTCTTTGAGTCAGCTTATATGTTCTAAGTCATGAGCGTCATCAGTGTAAAGAAGGATGCGGCGCGGGAGGGGGGGGGGGGAGAATGTTGGAACTTGTAATATTCTTTCTCTGGAATACTAAATATAACATTACATACTCTTGAGCTACACGTCTATAAGGAAAATAAAAATATATTAATGAGAACGATATAATTAATGCAGATGGTAATAATTCACAATTACTTTTGTTTAGTGTAATATCTTATTTAAATAACTTTTTTTAACCCGTCACTCACGACCTGAAATATTCTACTAATCCATATAAGGACTCTGTAGACTTAGTTCTATTGTTGCCCTCGCCCGAGGAATACTTTATCGAATTATATTAGAAGATACAAGTGTTCATTCACTGTTTGATGTTTTAATAGAGCTCTTTAGCTTTTGAAATACATAAAATGATCTTAAGATTGAGCACAATTTGCAAAAATATTAGTATAGATTATAATTATTTTTATCACGAAAATTAATCATTTTTTATGAAGTTAAATTGAATTAATATAATAAATATAATCAAACGGCTTGTATGAGGGATGCTTACCATTACAAACAAACAACAAACTATTCTAAAATCTTTTCAACTCAATGTTGATAAGTCGTATCATCCCAGACCTCAAACGAAATATTTTGTTCATAGTTTTCCAGAATAAAATTTAAAACATTCTATCTAAATCAACAATTATTTTTTTTATAGAGACTGGCGTCAGGGTGACAGTGGTCGAGTGGCTGGGTACAAGATTTGTAACCTAGAAGACACGAGTTCAAATCACGTCCATGAATACACCCGATTAAAGTACACTACACACAATAATGCTTAAGAAAATGGTACATGAAGTTTTGTTTTTAACGAATGAGAATAGTTTACGTGGGGATTTTTAAAAAGGGGAATAGTAATTCTATGACTTCATTCTGAGATCACAGAAACTCTACTTCATCTACATTAGACACACGCATGTTTATAATAATGGTACATACAGTTTCGCTTTCCCTCAATCAGTCTAGTTGCTACTGTGATATTATTCTTCAATGTGTATTATTATGTACGAGCCGACCCGCTGCGTATCATACGCCGCTATTTAGTTGTTTTTTTTTCTACTTTTCAGTAATTTATAATTTGTGAATTCGACAGTACCAATGCTGCCATTGAAAATATTTGCTTAAAAACACTAACACCCCCCCCCCCCCCCCAACGTGAAAGCAGCCTCCTCTTAGTTACCTCCTCTAACTTTAAAATCGTTTCAAACTAAATTATCTGCCCCTAATAGCCGTCACCAAACCCGTCTCTATGATTGTAAAATGTAAACAGAGTGAACACCGCTCACCAGATCATGTGGGGGTGGGGTGGGGGTCGTAGTGATAGTGATAGAGAGGAAGAGAGGGGACTGCAAAGACGCGCTTGCAGCTTGTTTTCTAACTGATCCCAGAAGAGAATTATATATATATAGATTCTCTCCAGCATCACAACAAACTCTACTTCATCTTCCTTTCAATTTTGAACTTGAAACTTTGCCTAGTTTTACCAAAATAGAGGCGACGTCTTTGTAATCTTGCAAAAAAAAAATAGAGATTTTTGCAAATCTCGACGTTTTAGGGCTCCCTGAGTCGGAAAAACATAGTTTTGCAATCTTGTCCGTATGTCTGTGTGTACCGTTACAGCTAGGTTGATCGAATTTCATATATAAGTAGTATATCAAAATCGTAGATCCGTTTCAACTTTTGAGCGATTTTCGATAACCGAAAGTGGTTCTTTTTCTACTTTGAATTTTTCAAAAGCCTATAACTTGAGTACTTTTCATATAGATAAATAAAATTTCACATGTAAGTAAAAGATCTAATTCTCTACCTTCTATCAAATTTTGAGTAATATCCGTTGACCGGAAGTAGTAATTTACGCTATTTCCGATTTCTCAAAAAACTAATGTAAATTTATAAAGTACTAATAATATTGCGCACTATTATGCACATTTTATTTGGCATTCACTTGGTGTGCAATTCTTTTTTTCTACGAGATTTTATTCTATTTTAAAAGTTTAAGTATTTAAAATGGATTAAAAATCATGTCTATCTCCCGAGTTCCCATCCGCTGTTGTTTTATATAAGAATATTCGAGAAAGTTTAGGGGAGATCACTCCCGGTTTATTGTACAAACAAACAACAAACTATTCTACTATCATTTCAACTCAATGTCTTACCATTCTAGACCTCAAAACTAAATGTTTTGTTTATAGTTATCCAGAATTAAATTCAAAACATACAATCTAAACCAACAATTTAAATTTTTTATTGTGACTGGAGTCAGGGAGTTCAAATCACGTCCATGAATTCACCCGATTAAAGTACACTACACACAAACATGTTTCTATTAATTTGTACAGCAAGTTTTGTTTTAAACGAATGAGAAAAGTTTACATAGTGATTTTAAAAAAATTGGAATAGTAATTCTATGACTTCATTCTGAGATCACAGAAACTCTACTTCATCTACATTAGACACACTCATGTTTATAATAATGGTACATACAGTTTCGTTTTCCCTCAATCAGTCTAGCTGATACTGTGATATTATTCTTCAATGTGTATTATTATGACTTCTCTCCAGCATCACAAGAAACTCTACTTTAACTACCTTTCAATTTTGAGCTTGAAACTTTGCCTAGTTTTGTCAAAAAAGAGGCAACGTCGTTTCAACTATTTTTATAATTAAAGTACTAATACAAAATTTGTCATTTTTATTTATGGTCTTTTTAAAAGACAAAACAAAGCGGCCAACGACTATATTTCACTACACAATGTGGATCGCAAGAGAACCTCTGACATTAGGGCTCACGTCGCATCATAAAAGGTGTTTAAAGAAATGTGTGTAGATTTTGTAAAGACTAACACTATTTCCATGTCTTTTCAACAGTATTTTATTAAATAAAATGTCCTAAATTTAGAGTCTTCAAAGAAAATGTTTGTGTAAATTCTTCCTAATATAGAAACAAATTTCACAACCCCAATTTTTTTATGCACAGTTAGAGATAAAGGTTTGAAAAACATTAATGTTAAGGACGGTATGGTCGAGTGGTAGGGCACACGAATGTTAACCCGAATAGACACGGGTTCAAATCTCTGTGTTCTAGTCTGTAACGTGTCCAAAGAACCACGCCATAACCCACCAATTGAAAATACAGTCGATTATTGTTCACAACACACACTCATGCTTTAGGTAATGGTGCATTAAATTTTAATTTTGACATGTATGTGTGTAAAAAACAGCTCAGTAATTATACTACTAGTATTTGATGTAATGGTACAACATGTTTTGTTTTATCTTTATGGAAGTAATTGACAAGTGTTTTTTAGTTGGATTGTATTGCTAAGGCTTCTAATTTCTATATCACAGAAACACTTTAACTCATCTCCGCTCTAGTAAACCAGAAACAGTTTGTATAGTGTTATAACTGGATTCTATGTTTCCCACAGCTATGCAGTGAGAGGGTTGCACTACTTGATCCAATAGTATATTCAGATACCACTACCATTTTATTATATTTTGCCATTTAGTAGTTCATCTTGAAACTCGACGACATTAACGTATATAAATGATTCGACAGGACGACTTTGTTTACTGGTTCTAGTTATTGCACTATAATGTATACATCGGAAGATTTGAATAAATAATACTAAGACTGGACATCCTCAACCTAACAGTGCCTAACACAACACGAACAAGACTAATTTTTGCTTCTTCCCCGGCAACAACGAACTCAAAATAAAACGTCTCTTTCTTGCGTACAGCGTCACACTTTCACTCGTTCAATATTATAGCTTCGCACCAGCATTCATGTTTACCAATTTTCCTAGTGAAACATCCATCATAACATTAACCCCTTCCCCCTTCAAGCTAATCACATTAGCTTTATTAATTACATCAATAATCCAACATTCTGTTTTACCTAACAATGGCAACTATGGTAGCATTCACACATAGACCTTAACGGATAAACAATTTTAACTAATTCTTGAAGTTTCTGTTTAGTTCATGTCTCCACGCGCACAACTATATTTTAACGATTCTGCAAAGTATACGTCTCTGATCACCCGTTGGGTATACATCCTACAAATACACTTCACGTTGATTCATCATGTAAAGGCCAGGATTCCATACAGTGCCAATCACATCATGGACCTTAACCCATCACCTCAGATCCACTGAAAAGAAATTATTTTTAGGGGAAAACAACATGTCACACTGATCGGTTATCATTATCTAACCTAGTCTCTAACCTAATGTAGTAAACTTATTCTAATGTAGTACCTCTTCTATTAAGTACGCTAAATTATTAATACGAGCCGGCCCGCGGCATAACATACGCCGCTATTTAGTTGTTTCTAATTTTCAATAATTCATAATTTGTGAATTCGACAGTACCAACGCTGACACTGAAAATATTTCTTTAAAACACTATAAGTAGCTCGTTAAGGACCATAACCCCCCCCCCCCTTCCCCCCCCCCCTCCCCCCCCCTCCCCCCCCCTACGTTTAAAATCGTTGGCTCTGTTTGTAAACATTTAGAGTGAACACAGCTCACTAAAACCATGTAGGGGTGGGGAGGTAGGGAGAGCGTTTGCAGCTTGTTTTCTAACGGCTCGAAGAGGAGAATTATATATATAGATAATAATTCATATCTTCATATTACTGGTCTTCAAAAAAAAATTTTGACTATCATTTTTTGAAACATTTTTTAGTGATGTCTGGGTCGGCTTTTTGTTTTCTTTATAAGGTCAGATAATCGTGTCATTCCGTGAATAAGATTCGATCTCGTGTCTTCTGGGTTAAAAGTCTTGTACCCAGCCACTCGACCACGTAGACACTGACAACTTATCCCTTTAACACATGTGATTCAAAGATGTTGTTCTCAATTTAAAATTATTGTGTTTTATTCTTAGTAATAAGTTACGTGAGTTGTTTTGTTTATGTAAAGACAGGAAGGTTTAGACTTCTTCTTGTAGAATAAAATGAATGGACACCAGCGAGTTGACGAGATTCCTTCCATAATGTTGTTGACATGGAATAAAAACGTTCTTTTTAGATTTAGACCGTAAAAAAAACAATAAAAAAAAAAACTTAAGCCTAAAATTAATTTAGAAATTTTATATTTTTAGAATAAATGCTTTAAAAGTTGCAAATCCAGAGAACTTGAAAATAATTTGTTGAGTTTAAGGCTACATTTCTATTTATTTTCATCAAGCCTAAGTTATAACAGGATGTTTCACTTTCGTAAGACAAATATTGATTGGCTGTACAGTAACTTGATGATCGATAACTATTTGTTTACAAAACTTTGCAGATCAAGTTTTTAAATAACAATGCAAATTTAAAACCCCATGACCTAGTATTCTATTTTTAGCTTACAATGTGTACAATAAAATTTATGGCGGCCTATCCAATAGCAGGATGCCATTGTTTATGTCGCCATTACACGTGAAAACCAAATTGTTTTTGCTTTTTTAAATTTTAATTTAGTTACCGAAAATATTAAAAACAACAAATACATCCAATCTTTAGTAAAGTCCGAAAAAAACCAGACAGGCAGGATTTTATAACCATATTAATTGTAACTACGCTGTGCATGATTTTTAAATTAATTTATGGACCTCTCAAATACCTTTGAGACTTTTCTCGCTGGTGTCCATTGCAAATATAGTATCATCTTGTTTCTTTATTATTTTTTTTTCAAAACATACTTCCAAACACATTTCATGCTGCCATGCTTATCCTATATGTGTCGCATTTGCAAGGATAAATGTTACTTTTTAAACAGAAATAGCATAAACAAATGTATTTAAAAAGCAATTATACAACGATTCAAACCGAGATTTAGCCTTCCGTTTTTTTAAACGAAGCAAACTATTTCAGCTGCAGTACTTGTAGAAAATAAAAGGTAGGTGAAGTAAAGTTGTTCTGTGCTTTATGAATTAGAATTCATAGAAAAAAAACATTTAAAAAAGCAACATAACAACCACTTTCACACGTGTAAAAATATTTTTGTCAGATCCGTACTGATTGATGTATGCCTTGTTTAGCTGAATTTACTAGAATTGGGTTATGGGGTTGTTGTATGTTGCGGTCAAGACAGATAAATCCTAAGTCGTGTCTTTTGGATTTGTAGTTGCGTACCCAGCCACTCCCCAATCTCGTTTCTTATATTAGTGTGTCTCAATATTTAAACTAATTCTCCAATGTGTTGAAATGTTTGGAATGTGAGTTTCATTTCTTTCTTGCGAATACGTTACACACACATTTTCGTTTACGATTGGAAGAAACATATACAACGAAAAATGTTGACGTAGGCCGTATTCACGGAGAATAATGTTGACGTAGGCCGTATTCACGGAGAATAATGTTGACGTAGGCCGTATTGATAGAGAGAAATGTTGACTTAGGCCGTTTATGCAGAGAGAAATGTTAACGTTGGCCGTATTAGTAAAGATAAATGTTGACTTAGGCCGTATTCGCAGAGAGAGAAAAAGGTTGAGGGTCGCATTCACATACATTAATATTGTAGTGAGCCGCCTTGTATTATCTTCTACAACCGTGCGTTCCATGCGCGTTGCTGCGGTCTGAGAATGAAAGTCCGAGGATAGCACGGGGCAAATCGCATTATGCCAGGGCTCGGGCGGACGAGCCTGATCGAACTCCTATAATACCACAGCTTATCAATATTATATCGCACTTTTTAAAACTATCGTAGGCGTCATATTGCTCACATGATAGCGTAGGGCGCCAAAACGTGCTCAGCCGGTGTACCGTCTGCCTTGACTGATTATGTTTAGTGAACGATTCTAAAATCCCATCCTATACATTGTCTACTGCACTGTTTAAAACAATCGTAGGCGTCATTGCCCAGGGCGCCGGAGGATGTGCCTGATTCAATATAGTCAACAATTAATGTTGGCAACCGTGTCTTTATTAAACAGCCTGTTTTTTTTTTTACACCAACGCAGGCGCCATATTTTTCACAGAGGAGCCCATGTAGCTTCGGGTCACGCAATAGCCGGGGCGCCGGCGGTTGCAGCTGTTGAAGTTTTGACGCTATTCAAGACGCCAGTTTAACGTATACCAAGTATTGGATTTTTGCAAAGCTCGACGTTTTAGGGCTCCCTGAGTCGGAAAAACATAGTTTTGCAGTCTTGTCCGTATGTCTGTGTGTATGTGTGTCTGTGTGTGTGTGTGTGTGTGTGTGTGTGTGTGTGTGTGTGTGTAAACACCCTAACTTGAGTACCGTTACAGCTAGGTTGATCGAATTTCATATATAAGTATTATATCAAAATCGTAGATCCGTATCAGCTTTTGAGCGATTCCGATAACCGGAAGTGGTTCTTTTTCTACTTTGAATTTTTCAAAAGCCTATAACTTGAGTACTGTTTCACATAGAGAAATAAAATTTCACATGTAAGTAAAAGATCTAATTCTCTACTTTTTATCAAATTTTGAGTAATTTTCATTGACTGGAAGTAGTTGTTTACGCTATTTCCGATTTCTCAAAAAATTAATGTCAATTTATAAAGTACTAATAATATTGCGCACTATTATGCCCATTTTATTTGGCGTTCCCTTGGTGTGCAATTCTTTTTTTTACGAGATTTTATGCTATCTTTAAAAGTTTAATTATTTAAAATGGATTAAGAATCATGCCTATATCCCGAGTTCCCATCCCCTGTCGTTTTATATAAGAATATTCGAAAAAGTTAAGGAAGATCACTCCCGGTTTATTGTACAAACAAACAACAAACTATTCTACTATCATTTCAACTCAATGTCTTTCCATTCTAGACCTCAAACGAAATGTTTTGTTCATAGTTTTCCAGAATTAAGTTCAAAACATACAATCTAAACCAACAATTTAAATTTTGTATTGAGACTGGAGTCAGGGTGTAAGTGGTCGAGTGGCTGGGTACAAGATTTGTAACCCAGAAGACACGAGTTCAAATCACGTCCATGAATTCACCCGATTAAAGTACACTACACACAACCATGTTTCTGGTAAATTGTACAGCAAGTTTTGTTTTAAACGAATGAGAAAAGTTTACATAGTATTTTTTTAAATGGAAAAGTAATTCTATGACTTCATTCTGAGATCACAGAAACTCTACTTCATCTACATTAGATACACTAATGTTTATAATAATGGTACATACAGTTTCGTTTTCCCTCAATCAGTCTAGTTGATACTGTGATATTATTCCTCAATGTGTATTATTATGACTTCTCTCCAGCATCACAAGAAACTCTACTTCATCTTCCTTTCAATTTTGAAATTTTGCCTAGTTTTACCAAAATAGAGGCGACGTCGTTTCAGTTATTATTATAATTAAAGTACTTATACAAAATATGCCATTTTTATTTATGGTCTTTTTAAAAGACAAAACAAAGCGGCCAACGACCATATTTAATACACTATACAATGTTGATCGCAAGAGAACCTCTGCTGTTAGGGCTCACGTCGCACCATTAAGGTGTTTAAAGATATGTGTGCAGATTTTTAAAAGACTAACACTATTTTCATGTCTTTTCAACAGTATTTTATTAAATAAAATGTCCTAAATGTAGAGTCTTCAAAGAAAATGTTCGTGTAAATTTTTCCTAATATTCAAAACAAATTTCACAATCACAATATTGTTTATGCACAGTTAGAGATAAACATTTGAAACACCTTTATTCTAAGAGGCGGTGTGGTCGAGTGGTAGGGCACACGATTGCTAACCCATTAGATACGGGTTCAAATCTCCGTGTGCTAGTCTATAAGGTGTCCAAAAGAAACACCCCATAACCCGCCCTTTGTAAATACAGTGAATTATCGTACACAACTCTAACCCATGTTTCACATAATGCTTCAATAAGTTTTAATTTTTACATGTATGTGTGTTTAATACCACTAGTATTTGATGTAATGGTACATCATGTTTTGTATAGTGTACGAGCAGTGGCGGAACTAGAAAAAAGGACCACCCCGCGAAAAAATCTTTTGGGCCCCAATATATCAGAGGCGTAGCTACCGTTCCCGGCGCCCGGGGACAAACTTTCGATTTGCACCCCCCTTAAGCTTTCGATTTGCACCCCCGCCCCCCCCCCCCTCGCTACGCCTCTGTCATATATTTATATATAGATTTATATAAATTAAGGTCGGCTGTGGGCCCCTAAACTGCCACGCCCCCCTCCCCCTCATTGCGGGGTCTGGCGGCACTGTAGTTCCGCCCCTGTGTACGAGCCGACCCGCGGCGCATCATATACCGCTATTTAGTTGTTTTATTTTCTACTTTTCAGTAATTCGTAATTTGTGAATTCGACAGTACCAATGCTGCCACTGAAAATATTTGCTTTAAAACACTATCAGTAGATCGCTAAGGACGATGACCCCACACCCTCCTATCCCCAAACCCCTACCCTACACCCCCCCACCCGTGTAAGCAGCCTCCTCTTAGTTACCTCCCATAAGTTTAAAATCGTTTCAAACTAAATTATCTGCCCCTAATAGCCGTCACTAAACCTGACTCTACGATTGTAAACATTTAGTGTGAAAAACAGCTCACCAGACCGTGGGGGGGTGGGGGTGGTAGGGATATGCCTAGAGAGGAAGAGAGGGGGCTGCTAGGCACGCTTACAGCTTGGTGTTTTCTATGGTCTCCATGAAGAGAATTATATATATAGAAGATAGATACTATATTTTAAAATTATTAAACTGTATTTCCAAAACAGAGTTCATGCTTCCGTGCTTAGCCAAACCGTGTTGTATTCACAGAGAAATAAGATTTGACACAAATTTACTTAGAGAAATGTGACACAAATGAACATGGAGTAATGTGAAACAAAATAGCAGAAAAAATGTTGAGGGTAGTATTTGCAGGCATTAAAATTGTAGTGGACCGCATTATTTTATATTCATTAGGACAAACATAAATAAAAATTACAGATTGTTTTTTATGCATTTAATTATACGACACTGAGCGAGAAGTAACACAAAAATATGGCTATACGTGTGCTACAAATCCGTAAAGAGAAATCTGATACGAATTCGGAGAGATTGTAACTTTCGTTTCTTGCTTAGGAATAATTAACATGAACATTTTCACTTAAGACTGTAAGGTTGGAACATTTTATTAAAAACAAAATGAAGTTCAAAAAGAGAATATATGTGTTACCCTTTAAAAAATGTTTAAACATATCTTCAAACACTATTTATATTGCATTGTGGGCAGTAGAGGCAGAGAGAATTATTGTATTGGTCCACTTTGTATCATCTTTCAAAAGAACCTAAATAACAATAATAAATTGTTTTATATGCATTTTAAATATACATTAACGGGCATCAACAAGATAGGCCTACATTTAATTTGGTAAAACCAGGCAAAAATTTAGATTCTGAGGCGAAGTGGAGCGGTAGAAAGAAATCTAAGTAAAAAAAAAAAAAAAAAAAAACAACTGCATTTATAAAAGAAAAACATAAAAGTAGGCCAAAGTTTAGGAAATGCATCGTGTGCTGTGTATTATATAAACAGTTTAGTACTAATCCTTAATTGGAAAAAATTATCGGGTTCTTAGAAGACGAGATTTAAACTCATGTCTTTTGGGTTAGAGGTCGTTTAACAAGCTACTCGACCACACAGTCCCTGATTCACAAACTGTCTCAAATTTTAAAAGAAATCTCTAAATGAGCATTACATACATTGTCAAGTTCTATAAGTTTTGTGTTTTATTTATTTTAACAGCATTCACACTTTTGTTTGAAAAATGTAACGTAAAGACTTTTTATTGTTTGCAAGAATAGTTGTATTGTGTATTCTTTATTTTAAAATAACTAAACTGTATTTTAAAAAAAAAAAAGATTTCATGATTCTATGCTAAGCATAGGTGGGACGTTCTCACAGAGAATAAACCGGAAGTGATCTCCCCTAAACTTTCTCGAATATTTTTATATAAAATAACAGGGGATGGGAACTCGGGCTATAGACATGATTTTTAATCCATTTTAAATACTTAAAGTTTTAAAAATAGAATAAAATCTCGTAGACAAAAGAATTGCACACCGAGTTAACGCTAAATAAACAAGGTAATTAAAAAGTCTAGTGACAATTTTAGCGCAATTTCCTTATGTTATCTAAAAATAGCTCTGTCGTAGCGTAAATCAAGAGCAGGGTTAGTAAAACCATTGGTTAGTTATTAAAACGTTTTTTATTAATTTTTTTCAGTATTTTACATGTTTTATTTACAATAGAGTTACATGATTAAAAACCATTGCGCGCCTACTGAACATGATGGCGCAGCCATGGAACGCGATGGCGCAGCTATTGAACGTGATGACGCGTGTGGTGTGGTTGCATAAAATGCCTATTAATTCGGTCCAAATTTTAATTAATTAAAAAAAAAATTTGTGACCAAACGAAAGGATATTTTTGAAAACTTTCTTCGGCAATATTGTTCTAAATTATGGCAGGAATCGATTGGTACATGTTTCAAGTCGCTAAGTGGTCTGGTTGCCGAGATATGGGCCAAAAACTGCATTTTTTCGAGGTTTTTTGGCTTTTCCGGGAAATCCATGAAAGAAACCCGGAATTGTTATGGCCTATGCTCATCCTCGTAACTTGCTTAACATATTTGCTTTTGGAACTAGTCCTCGATATTGCTTCGTTGAGGAGGAGATACGACTTAAAGCTGCGGACACACATTCATTCATACATTCATCCATCCATCCATCCATTCATCCATCCAGAAATGACGGGTTAATAAACGCAATTCTCCAGAATGGAAATTGCGCTAAAAAGTGCATAATAGTGCGCAATATTATTAGTACTTTAAACATTTACATTCGTTTTTTGAGAAATCGGAAGTAGCGTAAATTACTACTTGCGGTCAACGGAAATTACTCACAATTTAACAGAAGGTAGAGAATTAGATCTTTTACTTACATGTGAAATTTCATTTATCTATCTGAAATAGTACTCAATGTATAGGCTTTAGACAAATTCAAAGTAGGAAAAGTACCACTTCCGGTTATCGGAAATCGCTCAAAAGTTGATACCTATCTACGATTTTGATAAAATACTTATATATGAAATTTCATCAACCTAGCTGTAACGGTACTCAAGTTATCGTGTTTACACACGGACACACACACGGACAGAATTGGATAATCCAGTTTTTCCAACTCCATTACGCATAAAACGCCAAAATTTTTATATATCTGAGTTTATAATTTTTGCCCGAATAAAATAAGTCTTCTATATCCCGGATGTGATGAAGGACTGAGGAGTAAAACGGCGAAAACTGTCCAAATTTAATGTGATTTTTGTGCACGATTACAAGACTTTCTGTATACTTCGTATATACGAGAAAGTAAAAAGGTCGTGACACTAATTCACAGAGAGAAATGTTACACAAACAGGCATGGAGTGATGTGAAATAAATTGGTAGAGAAAAATGTTGCCATTTTTAGACATTAAAATTGTAGTGGGTCGCATTGTTTTATATTTTATAAGACCAACATAAAAAAAAAAATTACCGATTGTTTAATATGCATTTAGTTATACGACAATGAGTTAAAAGTAACACAAATTCATGGAGTCAAATGTGCTACAAATGTAGAGAGAAATGAACTACAAGTACGTAGAGAGAATTGTGTTACAAATCCGCAGAGAGAAATGTTGAAAATTCGACGAGATGAATATAGTCATGAACCGCATTAAGTTACAACAGAAAATCATATTAAAGAATAACATTGATTTAGATATAAAGTTTAATTATAACTCGATCAGAAAAAATGTCTACTAAAACTCTACTACAAACATTATTGGGTGTCGTGTACCTCAATTGATTGTTTTTACAAAGGGGCGGGTAATGGCGTGGTTGTTTGAACACGTTACTGACTAGAGCACGTAGATCTGAACCCGTGTCTAGTGGGTTAGCAATCGTGTGCCTTACAACTCGACCACATCGTCCCCTAATTTGATGTGTCTTATATCTTAATTAATGCTCTAGCTTTGTTTCATACATTTTCATTGGGATTGTGAGTTTTTGTTTCTTGCTTAGGAATAATTTACTTGTACATTTTTATTTAAAAGATTGAACGGTTATAAAGTTTTATTTTTAAAAAATGGTGTTAAAAATAGAATATACGTGTTTCTCTTTTAAAAATGCTTGAACATATATTCAAACTCTTTTTATAGTGCATTATGGGCCGTAGTAGCAGAGAAGAATTATTTAAGGTTCAAAATTAAACAAGGGATGTAGTAGAGTTTCTCCGTGATCTTCCTGATTAAAATTTATAGCAATACAATCCTACTGAAAAACACATTATATCATCTACACGCATACATGTAAAACAAAAACAAACTTAATGCAACATTACCTAAAACATATTTGGGTGTTGTGTACTTCAATTGATTGTTTTTACAAGGGCGGGTTATGGCGTGGTTGTGTGAACACGTTTCCGACTAGAACACGTGGATCTGAACCCGTGTCTAGTGGGTTAGCAATCGTGTGCCCTACCACTCGACCACACATTCCGCAATTTGGATGTGTGTTATATCTTAATTAATGCTCTAGCTCTGCATCAGAATTGTTGATTGGGATTTTGAATTTCGTTTCTTGCTTAGGAGTAATTTACATGAGCATTTTAACTAAAGATTGTAACGTTTGAACATTTTGTAAAAGAAAAATGGAGCTGAAAAAAAGTATACTAATGGTCTACTTTTAAAAATGTTGAAACATATCTTCAAACTCTTTTTATATTGCATTATGGGTCGAAGTAGCAGAGAGAAATTTTGTCGTTGGCCACTTTGTATCATCTTTTAAAAGAACATAAATATCAATAACTTATTGTTTTTTATGTATTTAAAAAAAAATTAATGGGAAGCAACAACGTACATTTAGTTTGGTAAAACTAAGCAAAGTTATATTCAGAACGTAATGTATTATATTCTAAAGGAAAAACATAAATAATAACACACTATTTAAAAATGGTGTATTTTAATTGTACGTCGATCTGAAACGACAATTTGCGTTTCTGATGCAAACTGTTTCTGGTTTATTAGGGCGGAGATGAATCACAGGGTTTATGTGATATAGAAATGTCTTAAACCCCCTAATTGATTTTTAGTAATTAGACTTACTTACCTAGCTAAAATAATGTAGGGTGATGACGAAATCATAAGAAAAGCCAATTTTTGCTCGCAAGTATTGTATACATTCATTTAAAATAAATTAAGTCTTGAAATTTGATGAAAAACAAACTTCCTCTTGTACAGAGTATAGCAAAGACTAACGAAGATAGTCAAATAAAACTTAGCACCAACATTATTTATTCCCTTAAGAATATAATGAACTAAAAAAAAATTAAGTTGGCATATCAATTTTTTTTATACATTTTTAGTCAAAGGGCTGAAAAATAACAAGTGTGGGGTTCAGGAAAAAATTGTGTGGGAGTTTTGTTTCTTGCTGAGGAATAATTTACAACGACATTTTTATTTAAAAGATTGAACGGCTAGAACATTTTATTTTTAAAAAATGGAGTTCAAAAATAGAATAGATGTGTTTCTCTATGAAAAATGTTTAAACATTTCTCCAAACACTTTTTATATTGCATTATGGGCCGTAGCGGCAAAGAGAAATTATTTGAGGTTAAAAGTTAGAGAAGAGATCAAGTAGAGTTTTTCCGTGATCTTGCTGATAAAATTTATAGCAATACAATTCCACTGAAAAATACATCATATAAACTACACTAATAAATGTATAAAACTAAAACCTAAGATTTAAACCAGCGGACTTTAATTCGAACTCATGTCTTATGGGTAAGCGGTCTTTTAACAAGCCATTCGACCACACAGTCCCTGACTCACAAACTGTCTCAAATTTTTAAATACATCTCTAAATGAGCATTAAATAAATTGGCTATTATTGTGAGTTTTGTGTTTCATTTATGTTAACAGTTCACACTGTTGTTTTAAGACTTTAAAGTAAACACCTTTAATTGTTTGAAAGTATAGTTTAATTGTGTATTCTTAATTTTAAAATCATTGAGTTTGATTTCCAAAATAAAGTTTATGTTTCTATGTTTAGTCTAGATGGGTCGTATTCACAGAGAAATAAGTGTGACACAAATTTGCTTTGAGAAATGTGACACAAATGTGCAGGAAGAATGCGATACACATGTGCAGGAAGAATGCGATACACATGTGTAGAAAGAATGTGATATAAATTCACATAGAACAACGTGACAACAGTTGGCAGAAAAAAAATGTGACTGAAATTCGCAGATAAAAATGTGACACAAGGGCGCAGAGATACATTCTTTTTTGTGTCATTCACTGAGATAAATATTGTTTTGGTTGTATTGGAAGAGATAAATATTGTCGTAGACAACAAGGAAGGAGATAAATATTATAGTAGAACGCATTTTATTATATTCTAAAGGAAAAACTTAAATAACATTACACTATTTTATGAATTGTGCATTTGAATCACACACCGATCCGAAACGACAATTTGCCCTTTCCTATGCAAACTGTTTCTGGTTCATAAGAATGGAGATTGGTTAGAGAGTTTCTGTGATATAGAAATTAGAAGCCTTAGCAATATAATCAAACTAAAAAAAAAACACTTGCCTATTACTTCCATAAAGATAAAACAAAACATGTTGTACCATTACATCAAATACTAGTTGTATAGTTACTGGGCTGTTTTTTACACACATACATGTCAAAATTAAAATTTAATGCACCATTACCTAAAGCATGAGTGTGTGTTGTGAACAATAATCGACTGTAGTTACAAGGGGCGGGTTTTGGCGTGGTTCTTTGGACACGTTACAGACTATAACACGGAGATTTGAACCCGTGTCTATTGGGTTAACATTCGTGTGCCCTACCACTCGACCATACCGTCCCTTATATGTGTTTCATATCTTAATCTCTAACTGAGCATAAAAAATATTGGGGTTGTGAAATTTGTTTCTATATTATGAAGAATTTACACGAACATTTTCTTTGAAAACTGTTGATTTAGGACAGGGGTCTCCAAACTACGGCCCGCGAGGTCATTTTATCCGGCCCGCGACGATCTTTTTGTCTACTGAATAAATGTTTGTTGGAGGTGGCTGAGGAGCTTTGCACAGAAAATTCAAAACTATTTGAAAATGTAGCTTTGGGTGCAGACATTGGTGAAAACATTGCGACTCAAATAGCGAAAAATTCAAGCAAGTTTCGCCATTTTTCAATTGCAATGGGTGAGTCGCTGGGCAGCTGTTCCACCTCTCAACTTCTTGTGTTCATTAGAGGTGTGGATGAAGACCTGAACATAACACAAGAGCTGGCTTCCCGATATATAATGTATGACACTGTTACCGAAGAGGTTATCTAACTATAGATAGTTCAGAGACAACACAAAATCGAAAGATTTACCATATTTCACATCAGTAAGATTGCTAATTTAGCGAGAAAATTCTGAGCAGAGTATCTAAGAAAAGAAATAGGTGACTTCCTGATAGTAAAGGCAAGTGACAACCGTTATTGTCTGATGAAGAGTGGGTATAGAAATTGGCCTCTGCTGCAGACATAACGAAATCTAGTTTCTGATCTATACATCAACCGAAAGCCTTTAGAGACAAACTTGTCATGTTTTTGGAACAAGTACAGGCTAAAAACGACACATTTTCAGCAGTGCTGAAGCAACCACTGTGTTCCCCACGTCATTAAAGACTTCTAGCTGCAGTTTCAGTAGCGGTTTTCTGACTTGGATTCATAGGCAGAAGAAGTGAGACTGTTTCAAAGCCCATTGGAAGCAAATGTGGCCAATTGCAAAGATGAACTGCAGCTGGAGGTCATTGAATTGCAAGAAAATGACTTCCTTAGAGACACGTTCAAAAAAGGGCGGATGGGTTTTCATACGTTTTTGCACAAGGAAGACTTTCCTAATATTAAAACTTTTGCATCAAAGTACCTTTCAAATTTTGGAACAAGAAACCTGTGCGAACAAATATTTTCAAGAATGAAATACGCGAATAACAACTTGAGAGCAAACTAGGACCTCGGGTGGGGGTGGGGGGGGGGGGTGAATACTTGAAATTTGTATATATTTCTCAATTAATTATATTTCGTGGGGGGGGGGGGAAGGGGCAGTAGAAGATCTTCGTGGGGGGGGGGGGCGCCACGACCCCTAAGAGATGGCTTAAAGAAACTCTGGCCCCTGAACTGATATTTGATAGTTAATGCGGCCCTCGGGGGGGGGGGGGGGGAAGGGGCGGTAGACGATCTTCGTGAGGGGGGGGGGCACGACCCAGAAGAGATGCCTTAAAGAAGCTCTGGCACCCGAACTGATATTTGATAGTTAATGCGGCCCTCGGGCTGAAAGGTTTGGAGACCCCTGATTTAGGACATTTTATTGAATAAAATACTGTTGGAAAGTCATGAAAATAAACCGGAAGTGATCTCCCCTAAACTTTTTCGAATATTCTTATATAAAACAACAGGGGATGGGAACTCGGGATATAGTTATGATTTTTAATCCATTTTAAATACATAAACTTTGTAAAATAAAATAGAATCTCATAGAAAAAAGTATTGCACACCAAGCGAACGCCGAATAAAAGTGTTCATAATGGTGCGGAATATTATTAGTACTTTATAAATTTAGATGCGTTTTTGAGAAATCGGAAATAGCGTAAATTAGTACTTCCCGTCAACGGATATAACTCAAAATTTAACAGAAGGTAGAGAATTAGATCCTTTACTTACATGTGAAATTTCATTTATCTATCTGAAATAGTACTCAAATTATAGGCTTTTGAAAAATCCAAAGTAGGAAAAGTACCACTTCCGGTTATCGGAAATCGCTCTAAAGTTGATACGGATCTACGATTTTGATAAAATACTTATATATGAAATTTCATCAACCTAGCTGTAACGGTACTCAAGTAATCGTGTTTACACACACACAGACACACACACACACACAGACACACAGACATACGGACAAGATTGCAAAATTATGTTTTTCCGTATCAGTGAGGTGTAAAACGTCGAGATTTGTAAAAATCTCGATTTTTTTTTCACGATTACAATACTTTCTCTATACTACGTATATACGAGAAAGTAAAAAGGTCGTGACACAAATTCACAGAGAAATGTGACACAAATAAGCATGGACACATATCTTTAAACACCTTTTATGGTGCGAGCCATAGGGGGAGAGAAGTGTTCTCGCGATCCACATAGCATAGGGAAATTTTGCAGTTTGCCATTTTGTATTGTCTTTAAAAGCACATAAATAACAATAACATATTTTTCAATAAGTACTTTAATTCTACAATGATTTGAAACGACACGTTGCCTCTATCTTGGTAAAACTAGGCAAAATTTCAAGTTCAAAGTTGAAGGGAACATGAAGTAGAGTTTCCTGTGATGTCGGAGAAAAGTTGTAATAATACAACTTCAAGAATAATATCATAGAATCAACTACACTCATGGGGGGGGGGGGGGAACAACAAAACTGTATGTATCATATTATAGACATTAGTGTGTCTAATGTAGATAAAGTAGAGTTTCTGTGATCTCAGAATGAAATCATATAATTACAAGTAATAAAAAAAAAACCTATGTAACCCATTCTTATTGGTTAAAAACAAATCTTAATGTATCACTTTTTAAAGCACACTGTGTGTATTGTATTTTATTCGGTTGAATTCATGGACGTGATTTGAACTCGTGTCTTCTGGGTTACAAATCTTGTACCCAGCCACTCGACCACTGACACCCAGCAGCAGGGCTCTATAAAATCTTTAAATTGTTGGTTTGGAATGTAAGTTTTGAATTTAATTCTGGAAAAATACTAACAGTACATTTCGTTTTAGGTCTGGAATAGTAAGACTTATCAACTTTGAGTTGAAAAATAGTAGAATAGTTTGTTGTTCGTCTAATCTTATCCATATTATATCGCACTCTTTAAAGCTATCGTAGGCGCCATAGTACTCACATGCAGTGTTTCTTCCAGACTTTTCCTCCGGGGGGGGGGGGGGGGGGGGCACTTGAAATTTTCGGGGGGGGGGGGGGGGGAAGCGGTAGACTTTCTTCGGGGGGGGGGGGGGGCACCTTTATGGTGCGACGTGAGCCCTAACAGCAGGGGTTCTCTTGCGATCCACATTTGTATAGTAAAATATTGTCGTTGGCCGCTTTGTTTTGTCTTTTAAAAAGACCATAAATAACAATAACATATATTGTATAAGTACTTTAATTATAATAATAGCTGAAACGACGTCGCCTCTATTTTGATAAAACTAGGCAAAGTTTCAAGTTCAAAATTGAAGGGAAGATGAAGTAGAGTTTCTTGTGATGCTGGAGAGAAGTCATAGAATTACTTTTCCAATTAAAAAAAAAAGCACTATGTAAACTTTTCTCATTCGTTTAAAACAAAACTTGCTGAACCATTACTAGAAACATGATTGTGTGTAGTGTACTTTAATCGGGTAAATTCATGGACGTGATCTGAACTCGTGTCTTCTGGGTTACAAATCTTGTACCCAGCCACTCGACCACTTACACCCTGACTCCAATCTCAATAAAAAAAATTAAATTGTTGGTTTAGATTTTATGTTTTGAATTTAATTCTGGATAACTATGAACAAAACATTTCGTTTGAGGTCTAGAATGGTAAGACATTGAGTTGAAATGATTGAGCGATTTTCGATAACAGGAAGTGGTTCTTTTTCTACTTTGAATTTTTCAAAAGCCTATAACTTGAGTACTGTTTCACATAGAGAAATAAAATTTCACACGTAAGTAAAAGATCTAATTCTCTACCTTAATTCAAATTTTGAGTAATTTCCGTTGACCGGAAGTAGTAATTTACGCTATTTCCGATTTATCAAAAAAAACTAATGTCAATTTATAAAGTACTAATAATATTGCGCATTATTATGCACACTTTATTTGGCGTTCCCTTTGTGTGCAATTCTTTTTTCTACGAGATTTTTTTTGTCTTAATTAAAAGAGATTAAGTATTTAAAATGGAATAAAAATCATGTCTATATCCCGAGTTCCCATCCCCTGTCGTTTTATATAAGAATATTCGAGAAAGTTAGGGGAGATCACTCCCGGTTTATTGTACAAACAAACAACAAACTATTCTACTATCATTTCAACTCAATGTCTTACCATTCTAGACCTCAAACGAAATGTTTTGTTCATAGTTATCCAGAATTAAGTTCAAAACATAAAATCTAAACCAACAATTTAAATTTTTTATTGAGACTGGAGTCAGGGTGTAAGTGGTCGAGTGGCTGGGTACAAGATTTGTAACCCAGAAGACACGAGTTCAAATCACGTCCATGAATTCACCCGATTAAAGTACACTACACACAATAATGTTTATAGTAATGGTAAAATAAGTTTTGTTTTTTAACGAATGAGAAAAATTTACATTAATTTATATTTCAAATTTACAATTTAATGGTACATGAAGTTTTTCTTTAACATAACGGGAATAGTTTACATATTGATTTTTTAAAAATTGGAATAGTAATTCTATGACTTCATTCTGAGATCACATAAACTCTACTTCATCTTCATTAGACACACTTATTTTTTTTATAATGATACATACAATTTCGTTTTCCCTCAATCAGTCTAGTTGATACTGTGATATTATTCTTCAATGTGTATTATTATGACTTCTCTCCAGCATCACAGAAAACTCTACTTCATCTTCCCTTCAATTTTGAACTTGAAACTTTGCCTAGTTTTATCAAAATAGAGGCGACGTCGTTTCAGTTATTATTATAATTAAAGTACTTATTAAAAATATGTTATTGTTATTTATATTCTTTTAATAGACAATAAAAATCGGCCAACGACAATATTTCACTATACAATGTGGATCGCGAGAAAACATCTCTGCCCTTATGGCCTACGTCGCATCATAAAAAGTGTTTAAAGATATGTGTGAATACTTTTTAAAGACTAAAATTTTTACATGCCTTTCCAATACTATTTTATTAAATAAAATGTCCTAAATTTAGAGTCTTCAAAGAAAATGTTCGTGTAAATTATTCCTAATATAGAAACAAATTTCACAACCCCAATATTTTTGATGCACAGTTGGAGATAAAAATTTGAAACACATTCATCTAATGGGCCATGTGGTCGAGTGGTAGGGCAATAAAATGCTAACTTATTATACACGGGTTCAAATCTCCGTGTTCTAGTTGTAACGTGTTCAAAGAACCACGCCATAACCCGCAACTTGTAACTACAGTCGATCATCGTTCACAACATACACTCGTGCTTACTGTAATGTGTCATCAAGTTTTAGTTTTGACATGTATGTGTGTAAAAAACAGCCCGATAATTATACAACTAGTATTTATTGATGTAATGGTACATCATGTTTTGTTTTATCTTTATGGAAGTAATTGGCAAGTGTTTTTCCGTTGGAGTATATTGCTAAGGCTTTTAATTTCTATATCACAGAAACTCTCTAACTTATCGCCGCTCTAGTAAACCAGAAACAGTTTGTATAGTGTTTTAACTGGATTCTATGTGTCCCACAGCTATGCAGTGAGAGGGTTGCGCTACTTGATCCAATAGTATATTCAGATACCACTACCATTTTATTATATCTTGCCATTCAGTAGTTCATCTTGAAACTCGACGACATTAACGTATGTAAATGATTCGACAGGACGAAATTGTTTACTGGTTCTAGTTATTGCACTATAATGTATACATCGCACGACTTGATCAAACGATACTAAGACTGGACAACCTCACCCTAAAAGTGCCTTACACAACACGAACAAGACTAATTGAAGCTTCTTCCCCGGCAACAACGAACTCACACTAAAACGTCACGTCTCTTTCTTGCGTAACACGTCACATTTTCACTCGTTCAATATTATAGCTTCGCACCAGCATTCATGCGTACCCATTTTCCTAGTGAAACATCCATCATAACATTACCCCTCCCCCTTCAAGCTAATCACATTAGCTTTATTAATTACATCAATAATCCAACATTCTGTTTTACCTAACAATAGCAACTATGGCAGCATTCACACATAGACCTTAACGGCTAAAATCTTTTAACTAATTCTTGAAGTTTCTGTTTAGTTCATGTCTCCACGCGCACAACTATATTTTAACGATTCTGCAAGGTATACGTCTCAGATCACCAGTTGGGTATACATCCTACAAATACACTTCACGTTGATTCATCATGTTAGGGCCAGGGTTCCCTTACAGTGCCACTCGCATCATGGACCTCAACCCTTCACCTCAGATTGACTGAAAAGAAATTAATTCTATGGGAAAACAACATGTCACATTCATCGGTTATCATTATCGAACCTTGTCTCTAACCTAATATAGTAAACTTATTCTAATGTAGTACCTCTTCTATTAACTACGCTAAATTATTTATACAATAATGCATATCTTCATATTACTGGTCTTCATACACATGTCTAAAAAAAAAGTTGACTATCATTTTTTGAAACATTATTTAGTGATGTCTGGGTCGGCTTTTTATTTTCTTTATAAGGTCAGATATTCGTGTCATTCCGTGATTAAGATTCGATCTCGTGTCTTCTGGGTTAAAAGTCTTGTACCCAGCCTACGACCTTGTAGACACTGACAACTCATCCCTTTAACACATGTGCATCAAAGATGTTGTTCTAAATTGTAAATTATTGTGTTTTATTCTTAGTAATAAGTTACGTGAGTTGTGTTTTGTTTCTGTAAAGACAGGAAGGTTTAGACTTCTTCTTGTAGAATAAAATGAATTGCAAATATAGTATCATCTTGTTTCTTTATTATTTTTTTTTAAAACATACTTCCAAACACATTTTATGCTGCCATGCTTATCCTATAAGTGTCGCATTTGCCAGGATAAATGTTACTTTTTAAACAGAAATAGCATAAACAAATGTATTTAAAAAGCAATTATACAACGATTCAAACCGAGATTTAGCCTTCCGTTTTTTTTAAACGAAGCAAACTACTTCAGCTGCAGTAATTGTAGTAAATAAAAGGTAGGTGAAGTAGAGTTGGTCTGTGCTTTATGAATTAGAATTCATAGAAAAAAAAACATTTGAAAAAAAAGCAACATAACAAGCACTTTTACATGTGTAAAAATATTTTTGTCAGATCAATACTGATTGATGTATCCCTTGTTTAGCTGAATTTACTAAAATTGGGTTATGGGGTGGTTTTATGGGCATGTTGCGGTCAAGACAGGTAAATCCTAAGTCGTGTCTTTTGGATTTGTAGTTGCGTACCCAGCAATTACCCAATCTCGTTTCTTATATTAGTGTGTTTCAATATTTAAACTAATTCTCCATTGTGTTGAAATGTTTGGAATGTGAGTTTCGTTTCTTTCTTGCGAATACGTTACACACACACATTTTCGTTTACGATTGGAAGAAACATATACAACGAGAAATATAGACGTAGGCCGTATTCACGGAGAATAATGTTGACGTAGGCCGTATGAAAGAGAGAAATGTTGACTTAGGCCTCATTCACAGAATGAAATGTTGACTTATGTCGTTCATGCAGCGAGAAATGTTAACGTTGGCCGTATTAGTAAAGATAAATGTTAACTTAAGGCGTATTCGCAGAGGAAAATCTTGACGTAGGCCATAAACTCAAAGAGAAATGTTGACATAGGCCGTATTCGCAGAGAGAGAAAAAGGTTGAGGGTCGCATTCACATACATTAATACTGTTGTGGGCCGCCTTGTATTATCTTCTACTACTGTGCGTTCCATGCGCGTTGCTGCGGTCTAAAAATGAAAGTCCGAGGATAACCCGGGGCGAATCGCATTATGCCAGGGCTCGAGCGGCGAGCCTGATTGAACTACTATAATACCACATCTTATCCATATTATATTGCACTCTTTAAAACTATCGTAGGCGCCATAGTGCTCACATGATAGCGCAGGGAGCCAAATCGTATTCTGGCGGTGTGCCGTATGCCTCGACTGATTATGTTTTGTGAACGACTCTAGAACAACCATCTTATACATTATCTACTGCACTGTTTAAAACAATCGTAGGCGTCATTGCCCAGGGCGCCTGGAGGACGTGACAGATTCAATATAGTCAACAATTAATGTTGACCATCTTGTCTTTATTAAACAGTCTTTTTTTAAAAAAACGAACGCAGGCGCCATAGTTCTCACATGGGAGCCCATGGAGCTTCGGGTCACGCAATAGCCGGGGCGCCGGCGGCTGCAGCTGTTGAAGTTTTGACGCTATTCAGGACGCCAGATTAACGTATACCAGGTACTGGATTTTTTCTAATCTCGACGTTTTAGGGCTCCCTAAGTCTGAAAAAACATAGTTTTGAAGTCTTGTCCGTATGTCTGTGTGTATGTGTGTCTGTCTGTCTCTCTGTGTGTGTGTGTGTGTGTGTAAACACCATAACTCGAGTACCGTTACAGCTAGGTTGATCAAATTAAATATATAAGTATTATATCAAAATCGTAGATCCGTATCAACTATTGAGCGATTTCCGATAACCGGAAGTGGTTCTTTTTCTACTTTGAATTTTTCAAAAGCCTATAACTTGAGTACTGTTTCACATAGAGAAATAAAATTTCACAGGTAAGTAAAAGATCTAACTCTCTACCTTCTGCCAAATTTTGAGTAATTTCCGTTGACCGGAAGTAGTAATTTACGCTATTTCCGATTTATCAAAAAAAACTAATGTCAATTTATAAAGTACTAATAATATTGCGCATTATTATGCACACTTTATTTGGCGTTCCCTTGGTGTGCAATTCTTTTTTCAACGAGATTTTATTCTGTCTTAAAAAGTTTAAGTATTTAAAATGGATTAAAAATCATGTCTATATCCCGAGTTCCCATCCCCTGTCGTTTTATATAAGAATATTCGAGAAAGTTAAGGGAGATCACTCCCGGTTTATTGTACAAACAAACAACAAACTATTTTACTATCATTTCAACTCAATGTCTTACCATTCTAGACCTCAAACGAAATGTTTTGTTCATAGTTATCCAGAAACAAATTCAAATCATACAATCTAAACCAACAATTTAAATTTTTTATTGAGACTGGAGTTACTGTGTAAGTGGTCGAGTGGCTGGGTACAAGATTTGTAACCCAGAAGACACGAGTTCAAATCACGTCCATGAATTCACCCGATTAAAGTACACTACACACAATCATGTTTCTGGTAATTTGTACAGCAAGTTTTTTTTTAAACGAATGAGAAAAGTTTACATAGTGTTTATTTAAATTGGAAAAGTAATTCTATGACTTCATTCTGAGATCACAGAAACTCTACTTCATCTACATTAGACACACTCATGTTTATAATAATGGTACATACAGTTTCGTTTTCCCTCAATCAGTCAAGTTGGGTGTCCGGTCAAAAACCCCCTGGACAAAAACCCCCTGGACATAAACCCCCCGACATAAACCCCCTGGACAAAAACCCCCCGCGACATAAACCCCCTGGACAAAAACCCCCCGCGACATAAACCCCCTGGACAAATACCCCCCGCGATATAAACCCCCCGGATAATAACCCCCGGACTGAGGTTTATATAAAGAAAAAATAACGATGATGTGAACCAAGAAATTAAAAAAAATTACATTAAATTAATTTAATTTTTTACGATTAAGAAAATAGTTTCTACCTAAAAAAATGCTTTTCGAAATCAAGGAGTGACCTTAGTTGTATTTGATCAAAGATCGGGCACCGACAACACCTTAGATATAGGTCATCCACATGTGGGAGCCGTGCGGATCAAAGCAACACATTCTTAACAATTCAATGATGTAATGAACAATCGCATGGACCAGATCCATCTCAACTGGAAGTGTGTAAAGTAGTGCAGCAGATGAAACAACTGGCAGAAGAAACGGAAGCAACACCCCAGCAGATCATCACTCAGTCCATTACTACGATTACTGAAGATGCCAAGGCTAAGCTGCCCTCGATTCCACACATACGGCGTAACATCAGGGGTCAACGTCAAACGCTAAAACACCCACTGTCTGATCCAAGGAATGTTGATGATATAATCATTCCTGAACAATATACAATGACACAAGATGGACAACAATTTCTTCTGTTCGATTCCGGTGCCAAATCAAAAGGTAGGATGTTTTTGTTTGGAACCAAGGACAACCTTAGGTTATTGGAGGTTAATCAGCACTGGTTTATGGACGGTACATTCAAAACAGCTCCTGCATTGTTTTCACAACTGTACACAGTCCATGCATTGGTCAATGGACGCACTGTTCCATGTGTTTATGCCTTGCTTCAAAACAAAACACAGGAAACATACACAGCACTCTTACACTCAAACACAAACCTGCAACCAATTTCTATTATGATTGACTTTGAAATGGCTGTGATAAAAAGTGTTGAAAGGGTATTTCCAGAGTGTGAGGTAAAAGGATGTTTCTTCCATCTTAGCCAAAATATATACAGAAAAATTCAGGACTCTGGCCTTCAACAACTCTACCAAGTTGATAGTGAATTTGCTCTCAAGCTCAGAATGCCACCTGCGTTGGCCTTTGTTCCCATCGAACACATGAGTTATGACTTTGAAAAATTATTGGAAATTTTCCCCCAAGAAGCAATGCCGATTGCAGACTACTTTGAGGACTACTATATTGGCAGACCACACCGTCGAGGTCGAAGACAACCTATGTTTCCACTTGACATTTGGAACATGCACACACGTGCAGAAGACCATATGCCAAAAACAAACAACTCAGTTGAAGGCTGGCACAGAAGTTTTCAGTCGCATATGGGATGTTGCCACCCAAATATTTGGAAATTTATTGACTTTATTAAAAAGGAACAATCTATCTTTGGTTTTTCCTTATATAAACCTCAATTGGGGGGTTTTTGTCCAGGGGGTTTATATCGCGGGGGGTTTTTGTCCAGGGGGTTTATATCGCGGGGGGTTTTTGTCCAGGGGGTTTATGTCGCAGGGGGTTTTTGTCCAGGGGGTTTATGTCGGGGGGTTTATGTCCAGGGGGTTTATGTCCAGGGGGTTTTTGACCGGGAGCCGTCAAGTTGATACTGTGATATTATTCTTAAATGTGTATTATTATGACTTCTCTCCAGCATCACAGGAAACTCTACTTCATCTTCCTTTCAATTTTTATCTTGAAATTTCGCCTAGTTTTACCAAAATAAAGGCGACGTCATTTCAGTTAATATTATCATTAAAGTACTAATAAAAAATATGTCATTGTTATTTATGGTCTTTTTAAAAGACAAAACAAAGCGGCCAACGACAATATTTCACTATGCAATGTGGATCGCAAGAGAACCCCTGCGGTTAGGGCTAACGTCGCACCATAAAGGTGTTTAAAGATATGTGTGCAGACTTTTTAAAGACTAACACTATTTCCATGTCTTTTCAACAGTATTTTATTAAATAAAATGTCCTAAATTTAGAGTCTTCAAAGAAAATGTTTGTGTACATTTTTCCTAATATAGAAACAAATTTCACAATCCCAATATTTTTTATGTACAGTTAGAGATAAGCATTTGAAACACATTTATCTAAGGGACGATGTGGTCGAGTGGTAGGGCACACGAAAGTTAACCCACTAGACACGGGTTCAAATCTCCGTGTTCTAGTCTGTAACGTGTCCAAAGAACCACGCCATAACCCGGCCCTTTGTAAATACAGTCGATTATCGTACACAACACACACTAATGTTTGGAAAAATGCTTCATTAAGTTTTAATTTTTACAAGTATGTCTGTAACAACAGCCCAGTTCAATACCACTAGTATTTGATGTAATGGTACATCATGTTTTGTATAGTGTACGAGCCGACCCGCGGCGTAACATATACCGCTATTTAGTTGTTTTATTTTCTACTTTTCAGTAATTCATAATGTGTGAATTCGACAGTACCATCGCTGCAACTGAAAATATTTGCTTTAAAACACTATCAGTAGCTCGTTAAGGACCACCCCCCCCCCTTTACTTCCCCCCCCCCCTACGTTTAAAATCGTTGGCTCTGCTTGTAAACATTTAGAGTGAACACAGCTCACTAAAACCATGTAGGGGTGGGGAGGTAGGGAGCGCGTTTACAGCTTGTTTTCTAGGCGCGTTTGCAGCTTGTTTTCTAGCGGCTCCCAGAAGAGAATTATATATATAGATGTGTTACCCTTTAAAAATGTTTAAACATATCTTCAAACACTTTTTATATTGCATTGTGGGCAGTAGTGGCAGAGAGAATTATTGTATTGGTCCACTTTGTATCATCTTTCAAAAGAACCTAAATAACAATAATAAATTGTTTTATATGCATTTTAAATATACATTAACTGGCACCAAAAAGGTAGGCCTACATTTAGTTTGGTAAAACTAGGCACACATTTAGATTCTGAGGCGAAGTGGAGACGTAGAAAGGTTTTCTGTGATCTCGAATATAGAAATCATAGCAATACAAATCTCATTAAAAAACAACAAAAAAACAACAACAACGAAACAACTGCATTCATTAAAGAAAAACATAACAGGCCAAAGTTTAGGCAATGCCATCGTGTGCTGTGTATTATACAAACAGTTTAGTACTAAACCTTAATTGGATAAATTTATCGGGTGCTTAGAAGACGAGATTTGAAATAGCGGACTTCAATTCGAACCCATGTCTGATGGGTTAGAGGTCGTTTAACAAGCCACTCGACCACACAGACCCAGATTTAACAGACTGTTTAAAATTTTAAAAGAAAACTCTAATAGAGCATTAAATACATTGTCAAGTTCTATGAGTTTTGTATTTTATTTATTTTAACAGCATTCACACTTTTGTTTGAAAAATGTAACGTAAAGATCTTTTATTGTTTGAAAGTATAGTCGTATTGTGTATTCTTTATTTTAAAATAACTAAACTGTATTTAAAAAAAAGATTTCATGCTTCTATGCTAAGCATAGGTGGGACGTTCTCACAGAGAAAAAGGTCGTGACACAAATTCACAGAGAGAAATGTTACACAAACAAGCATGGACCGATGTGAAATAAATTGGCAGAGAAAAATGTCGCCATTTTTCCCACGTTTTCTTTAACTTGCTTTCGTCTCTGTTTGTTTGTCTTTCCAATCAAATCTTGCGATCGAAATTTCTGGCACTTCCCAGTTAGCTAGCGCGCTGAAATTTTCAGGGAAGCTTTGTTTTGGATGACAATTGAATATTCTATTGTTTTTATTACTAAATTGATCCATGGAAACATTTTATTTTAGACCGCTATATAATTGTACAAAAAACGTGGGGGAAAAGGGACATAACCCAGTAACTGTAATTTGATGAAAACAAGGTTCGGTACTCTCCCTCTTTGCCTACTGAGTAGTGTTCACGCGGTGTTTGTGTACAAACAACCGTAACAACTGGTGGCCAGTATGGGGGAGACGATATGGTCGAGTGGTTGGGCACACGATTGCTATCCCACTCGACACGGGTTCAAATCTATGTGTTCTAGTCAGTAACGTATTCACACAACGTGTTTTTTACGAGTTGTCTTTTTACGAGTTGTCTTTTTACGAGTTGTCTTCGTTTACCCAAAAAAAAGTGAAAAGATAAAATCGATAGCACGATTTTAATGCAAACAAACAGACAAAGACTAAAAAGTAGAAAATAATAATCATTAAAAAAGTTAAAAAAAAAACCACGTTTTCTGATTGAACTAAAAAGTAGAAAATAAATACTATACATCACAATAATGCAAGCGATCACTCTACTATAAGCGATCAAAAACGTGGGGCGCCGTGATTTTCTTACAGTTTCTAATACTGTTGACTCTCTACAAGCTCCCTAATAAAAGTCAATAGTATTATCTAATCAATAGTAATATAACTTTTACTTCGGCGACCCACGTTTTTGATCGCTTATAGTAGAGTGATCGCTTGCATTATTGTGATGTATAGTATTTATTTTCTACTTTTTAGTTCAATCAGAAAACGTGGGTTTTTAAAAACTTTTTTAATGATTATTATTAGACATTAAAATTGTAGTGGTTCGCATTGTTTTAAATTATATAGGACCAACATAAAAAAAATTACCGATTGTTTAATATGCATTTAGTTATACGACAATGAGTTTAAAGTAACACAAATTCATGGAGTCAAATGTGCTACAAATGTAGAGAGAAATGAACTACAATTACGTAGAGAGAATTGTGTTACAAATCCGCAGAGAGAAATGTTGAAAATTCGACGAGATGAATATAGTCATGAACCGCATTAAGTTACAACAGAAAATTATATTAAAGAATAAAAATTGAGTAAGATATAAAGTTTAATTATAACTCGATCAGAAAAAATGTCTACTAAAACTCTACTACAAACATTATTGGGTGTCGTGTACCTCAATTGATTGTTTTTACAAAGGGGCGGGTAATGGCGTGGTTGTGTGAACACGTTACTGACTAGAGCACGTAGATCTGAACCCGTGTCTAGTGGGTTAGCAATCGTGTGCCTTACAACTCGACCACATCGTCCCCTAATTTGATGTGTCTTATATCTTAATTAATGCTCTAGCTTTGTTTCATACATTTTCATTGGGATTGTGAGTTTTTGTTTCTTGCTTAGGAATAATTTACTTGTACATTTTTATTTAAAAGATTGAACGGTTATAAAGTTTTATTTTTAAAAAATGGTGTTAAAAATAGAATATACGTGTTTCTCTTTTAAAAATGCTTAAACATATATTCAAACTCTTTTTATAGTGCATTATGGGCCGTAGTAGCAGAGAAGAATTATTTAAGGTTCAAAATTAAACAAGGGATGTAGTAGAGTTTCTCCGTGATCTTCCTGATTAAAATTTATAGCAATACAATCCTACTGAAAAACACATTATATCATCTACACGCATACATGTAAAACAAAAACAAACTTAATGCAACATTACCTAAAACATATTTGGGTGTTATGTACCTCAATTGATTGTTTTTACAAGGGCGGGTTATGGCGTGGTAGTGTGAACACGTTTCTGACTAGAACACGTGGATCTGAACCCGTGTCTAGTAGGTAAGCAATCGTGTGCCGAACCACTCGACAACATGGTCCGCTACTTTGTTGTGTTTTATATCTTTATATCTAGCTTTGATTCATACATTTTGATTTGGATTGTGAGTTTTTGCTTCTTGCTTAGGAATAATTTACATCTTCATTTTTACATTCTCGTATATACGAAATATAGAAAAAGTCTTGTAATCGTGCAAAAAAAAAAATCGAGATTTTTGCAAATCTCGACGTATTACACCTCCCTGAGTTGGGAAAAACATAGTTTTGCAATCTTGTCCGTATGTCTGTGTGTGTGTGTATGTGTGATTGTGTGTGTTTGTCTTTAAACACGATAACTTTAGTACTGTTAAAGCTAGGTTGATGACATTTCATATATAAGTATTATATAAGATTTGTAGATAAATTTCAACTTTTCATTGATTTCCGACAACCGGAAGTGAAAGTTTTTCTACTTTCAATTTACTGAAAAGCCTTTAACTTAATTACTATTTCAGAAAGATAAATGAAATTTCTCATTTAAGTAAAAGATTTTATCCTCTGCCTTGTATTAAATTTTGAGTAACTTTCGTTGAACGGAAGTAGTAATTTAGGCTATTTCCGGTTTATCGAAAAAAGCATGTGAATTTATAAAGTACTAATAATATTTCGCACTTTTATACCAATTTTTTTTTGCGTTCACTTGTTGTGCAAATCTTTTTTTCTACGAGATTTTATTCTATTTAAAAAAATAAGTAATTAAAAATGGATTTAATATTATGTCTCTATCCCAAGTTGCCATCCCCAGTAGTGCTATATCAGAATATTAATGAAATTTTAGGGCAGATTACTCGCGGTTTATTATATTGCATTATGGGCTGTAGTAGCAGACATAAATTATTTGAGGTTCAAGATTTAAGAAGAGATGAAGTAGAGTTTCTATGTGATCGTCTTGATTAAAATTTATAGCAATACAATCCAACTGAAAAAACACAACATATCAACTACACTCATACATGTAAAAAAACAACAATATAACAACCCAAACACTATATTGGGTGTCATGTACGTCAATTGACTGTTTTTACAAGGGCGGGTAATGGCGTGGTTGTGTGAACACGTTACTGACTAGAACACATAGATTTGAACCCGTATCTAGTGGGTTAGCAATCGTGTGCCTTACAACTCGACCACATCGTCCCCTACTTTGATGTGTCCTATATCTTAATTAATGCTCTAGCTTTGTTTCATACATTTTCATTGGGATTGTGAGTTTTTGTTTCTTGCATAGGAATAATTTACCTGTACATTTTTATTTAAAAGATTGAACGGTTAGAAAGTTTTATTTTAAAAAATTGTGTTAAAAAATAGAATATACGTGTTTCTCTTTTAAAAATGCTTAAACATTTCTAAAAACACTTTTTATATTGCATTATGAGCCGGAGCAGCAGAGAAAAATTATTTAAGGTTCAAAATTAAACAAGGGATGTAGTAGAGTTTCTCCGTGATCTTCCTAATTAAAATTTATAGCAATACAATTCTACTGAAAAACACATTATATCAAGTATACTCATACATGTAAAACAAAAACAAACTTAATGCAACATTACATAAAACATTTTTGGGTGTCGTGTACCTCAATTTTTACAAGGGCGGTTATGGCGTGGTTGTGTGAACACGTTACTGACTAGAACACGTAGATTTGAATCCGTGTCTAGTGGGTTAGCAATCGTGTGCCTTACCACTCGACCACATCGTCCACTAGTTTGGCGTGTTTTATATTTTAATTAATCCTCTAGCTTCGCATCAGAATTTTTGATTGGGATTGTGAATTTCGTTTCTCGCTTAGTGATAATTTACACGAACATTTTTACTTAAGACTGTAAGGAGGGAAAATAAAATAAAAAATTGAGTTCAAAAGTGATATACAAATGTTCAGAAGCGAAGGGAAGACGTAAAATATTTTTTATCTCGATTTTAGAAGTTATAGCAATACACATCCTAGTAAAACAAACAAACAAACAAACAAAGCAACTGCATTCATAAAGAAAAAACATTACAGTACGCCATAGTTTTGACAATGCTATCGTGTGCTGTGTATTATACAAAAAGTACAAAACGAAATGATATGCGGATAATTGTATCGGGTGATAAGAAGACAAGATTTAAACTAGCGGACTTTAATTCGAACTCATGTCTTTTGGGTTAGAGGTCGTTTAACAAGCCACTCGACCACATAGTCCCTGATTTCACAAATTGTCTCAAATGTTTAAATACATCTCTTAATGAGCATTAAATAAATTGGTCATTATTGTGAGTTTTGTGTTTCATTTATGTTAACAGTTCACACTTTTGTTTGAAGACATTAACGTAAACACCTTTTATTGTTTGAACGTATAGTTTAATTGTGTATTCTTAATTTTAAAATCATTGGGTTTGATTTCCAAAATAAAGTTTATATTTCTATGTTTAGTCTAGATGGGTCGTATTCACAGAGAAATAAGCGTGACAATAATTTGCTTTGAGAAATGTGATACAAATGTGTAGGAAGAATGTGATATAAATTCACATAGAACAATGTGACAACAATTGGTAGAAAAACCAGTTAATAAAAAGTCTAGTGACAATTTAAGCGCAATTTCCTTAATTAATTTTTTGTGACCGAACGAAAGGATATTTTTGAAAACTTTCTTCGGCAATATTGTTCTAAATTATGACATGAATCGATTGGTAAATGTTTCAAGTCGCTAAGTGGTCTTGTTGCCGAGATATGGGCAAAGAACTGCATTTTTTCGAGGTTTTTTGGCTTTTTCGGGAAATCCAGGAAGGAATTCCGGGAATTTTTTTGTCCCACAATCATCCTCGGAACTTGCTTAACATATTTGCTTTGGAAGTAGTCCTCGATATTGCTTCGTTGAGGAGGAGATACGACTTAAAGCTGCGGACACACATCCATCCAGAAATGACGAGTTAATAATCGCAATTCCTGTAAGGAAATTGCGCTAAAAATGTGACTGAAATTCGCAGATAAAAATGTGACACAAGCAGAGGCGTAGCGACCCTTCCCGGCGCCCGGGGACAAACTTTTCGATTTGCACCCCCTAAGGTCGGCGCACAGGGACATATGTCCCGTCCCCCCCCCCCTCGCTACGCTACTGGACACAAGGGCGCAGAGATAAATTCTTTTTGTGTCATTCACTGAGATAAATATTGTTTTGGGTCGTATTGGAAGAGATTATTATACATCGATCCGAAACGATAATTTGCCGTTTCCTATGCAAACCGTTTCTGGTTCATAAGAACGGAGATTGGTTAGAGAGTTTCTGCGATATAGAAATTAGAAGCCTTAGCAATACAATCCAACTGAAAAAACACTTGTCAATTACTTCCATAAAGATAAAACAAAACATGATGTACCATTGCATCAAATACTAGTTGCATAATTACTGGGCTGTTTTTTACACACACACACATGTAAAATCTAAAACTTGATGAGGCATTACGCGAAACATTAGTGTGTGTTGTGAACGATAATCGACTGTATGGCGTGGTTCTTTGGACACGTTACAGACTAGAACACGGAGATTTGAACCCGTGTCTATTGGGTTAACGTTCGTGTGCCCTACCACTCGACCATACCGTCCCTTTTATAAAAGTTTTTCAAATCTTTATCTCCAACTGTGCATCAAAAATATTCGGGTTGTGAAATTGGTTTGTATATTATGAAGAATTTACACGAACATTTTCTTTGAAAACTGTTGATTTAGGACATTTTATTTAATAAAATACTATTCGAAAGTCATGAAAAAATGTTAGTCTTATAAAAATCTGCACACATATCTTTAAACACCTTTTATGATGCGACGTGAGCCATAGGGGCTGAGACGTTTTATCGCGACCACATAGCATTGTGTCATATTGTCGTGGGTCGCTTTGTATTGCTTTTAAAAGAACATAAATAACAATAACATATTTTTTAATATGTACTTTTATTATACAATTATCTGAAACGACAAGTTGCCTCTGTCTTGGTAAAACTAGGCAAAATTTGAAGTTAAAAATTGAAAGAAAGATGAAGTAGAGTTTCCGGTGAGGCCAGATGATAATACACATCCAAGAATATTATCACAGTATCAACTAGGCTGATTGAGAAAAACGAAGCTGTATGTACAATTATTATAAACATTAGTGTCTCTAATGTAGATAAAATTGAGTTTCTGTGATTTTTGAGTGAAATCATATAATTATAATTGCAAGTAAAAAATAAATCTTCATGTACCATTTCTACAAACATTGTATGCAGTGTATTTTAATTGGGTAAATTCATGGACGTGATTTGAACTCGTGTCTTCTGGGTTACAATTCCTGTACCCAGCCACTCGACCACTGACACCCTGACACTAGTCTCTATAAAATCTATAAATTGTTGGTTTGGATTGTAAGATTTGAATTTGATTATGGAAAACTATGAACAAAACATTTCGTTTGAGGTCTAGAATAGTGAGACTTTTCAACATTGAGTTGAAAAGATAGTAGAATAGTTTGTTGCTTGTTTGTAAAAAAAAGTTCTTTCAACAGATTGAAACACATTTCACGCTACTCTGTTTTCTATGCTTGATGTTGTAGTTCGTGAGGTCCGTGTGAAATCTGATATTGATTCAAACCTAGCATTTCACTAGCTTGTGATTGATCCATCGAGTTACCTGCTCTTTGAGTCAGCTTATATGTTCTAAGTCATGAGCGTCATCAGTGTAAAGAAGGATGCGGTGCGGGAGGGGGGGGGGAGAATGTTGGAACTTGTAATATTCTTTCTCTGGAATACTAAATATAACATTACATACTCTTGAGCTACACGTCTATAAGGAAAATAAAAATATATTAATGAGAACGATATAATTAATGCAGATGGTAATAATTCACAATTACTTTTGTTTAGTGTAATATCTTATTTAAATAACTTTTTTTAACCCGTCACTCACGACCTGAAATATTCTACTAATCCATATAAGGACTCTGTAGACTTAGTTCTATTGTTGCCCTCGCCCGAGGAATACTTTATCGAATTATATTAGAAGATACAAGTGTTCATTCACTGTTTGATGTTTTAATAGAGCTCTTTAGCTTTTGAAATACATAAAATGATCTTAAGATTGAGCACAATTTGCAAAAATATTAGTATAGATTATAATTATTTTTATCACGAAAATTAATCATTTTTTATGAAGTTAAATTGAATTAATATAATAAATATAATCAAACGGCTTGTATGAGGGATGCTTACCATTACAAACAAACAACAAACTATTCTAAAATTTTTTTCAACTCAATGTTGATAAGTCGTATCATCACAGACCTGAAACGAAATATTTTGTTCATAGTTTTCCAGAATAAAATTTAAAACATACTATCTAAATCAACAATTATTTTTTTTATAGAGACTGGCGTCAGGGTGTCAGTGGTCGAGTGGCTGGGTACAAGATTTGTAACCCAGAAGACACGAGTTCAAATCACGTCCATGAATACACCCGATTAAAGTACACTACACACAATAATGCTTAAGAAAATGGTACATGAAGTTTTGTTTTTAACGAATGAGAATAGTTTACGTGGTGATTTTTAAAAAGGGGAATAGTAATTCTATGACTTCATTCTGAGATCACAGAAACTCTACTATATCTACATTAGACACACGCATGTTTATAATAATGGTACATACAGTTTCGCTTTCCCTCAATCAGTCTAGTTGCTACTGTGATATTATTCTTCAATGTGTATTATTATGACTTATCTCCGACATCACAGGAAACACTACTTCATCTTCCCTTCAATTTTGAACTTGAAACTTTGCCTTACTTACTTACTTAGTCCTCTTTGCTCCACCATTTCCTTCCATTTCTTCCTATCCTCGGCTATTAATTTTGACATCTCCCAAGACATCCCTATTGGCTTCAGTTCTTCAAGAAGACTCCGCCTCCAGGTCTGTCTTGGGCACCCTCTCTTCCGCTTGAGTCCTCGGTAGAATCAGGGCTCCACTTAGGAGAAGTATGACGCAATGCAGCCAAATCCGTAAGGAAGCTACAGAGCCGACCCGCCTTCTTCAACCGAGGAACACTAAATCCGAAACTTTGCCTAGTTTTACCAAAATAGAGGCGACGTCGTTTCAGTTATTATTATAATTAAAGTACTTATACAAAATATGTCATTTCTATTTACGGTATTTTTAAAAGACAAAACAAAGCGGCCAACGACCATATACAATACACTATACAATGTTGATCGCAAGAGAACCCCTGCTGTTAGGGCTCACGTCGCACCATAAAGGTGTTTAAAGATATGTGTGCAGACTTTTTAAAGACTAACACTATTTCCATGTCTTTTCAACAGTATTTTATTAAATAAAATGTCCTAAATTTAGAGTCTTCAAAGAAAATGTTCGAGTAAATTTTTCCTAATATACAAAACAAATTTCACAATCACAATATTGTTTATGCACAGGTAGAGATAAACATTTGAAACACATTTATTCTAAGAGGCGATGTGGTCGAGTGGTAGGGCACACGATTGCTAACCCATTAGATACGGGTTCAAATCTCCGTGTGCTAGTCTATAAGGTGTCCAAAAGAACCACCCCATAACCCGCCCTTTGTAAATACAGTGAATTATCGTACGCAACTCTAACTCATGGTTGACATAATGCTTCAATAAGTTTTGATTTTTACATGTATGTGTGTGACAACAGCCCAGTTTAATACCACTAGTATTTGATGTAATGGTACATCATGTTTTGTATAGTGTACGAGCAGTGGCGGAACGAGAAAAAAGGACCACACCGCGAAAAATTCTTTTGGGCCCCCATATATCAGAGGCGTAGCTACCGTTCCCGGCGACCGGGGACAAACTTTCGATTTGCACCCCCCCCCCCTCCCCTAAGCTTTCGATTTGCACCCCCCCCCCCCCCCTTCGCTACGCCTCTGTCATATATTTATATATAGATTTATATAAATTAAGGTCGGCTGTGGGCCCCTAAACTGCCTGGCCCCCTCCCCCGCATTGCGGGGTCTGGTGGCACTGTAGTTCCGCCCCTGTGTGCGAGCCGACCCGCGGCGTATCATATACCGCTATTTAGTTGTTTTATTTTCTACTTTTCAGTAATTCATAACTTGTGAATTCGACAGTACCATCGCTGCCACTGAAAATATTTGCTTTAAAACACTATCAGTAGGTCGTTAAGGACGATACCTACCCACACTCCTTTTCCCCAACCCCTACACTACACCCCCCACCCGTGAAAGCAGCCTACACTTAGTTACCTCCCCTAAGTTTAAAATCGTTTCAAACTAAATTATCTGCCCCTAATAGCTGTCACTAAACCCGACTACGATTGTAAACATTTAGCGTGAACTACAGCTCACCAGACCGTTTGGGAGTGGGGGTGGTAGGTATATGCCTAGAGAGGAAGAGAGGGGGCTGCTAGGCGCGCTTACAGCTTGGTGTTTTCTATGGTCTCCATGAAGAGAATTATATATATAGAAGATAGATACTATATTTTAAAATTATTAAACTGTATTTACAAAACAGAGTTTATGCTTCTGTGCTTAGCCTAGCCGTGTTTTATTTTATTGTAACACAAATGTACTTAGAGAAATGTGACACACATGAACATGGAGGAATGTGAAACAAAATAGCAGAAAAAATGTTGAGGGTAGTATTTGCAGGCATTAAAATTGTAGTGGACCGCATTGTTTTATATTCATTAGGACAAACATAAATAAAAATTACAGATTGTTTACTATGCATTCAATTATACGAAACTGAGAGAAAAGGTAACACAAACATGGCTATACGTGTGTTACAAATCCTTAAAGAGAAATCTGATACGAATTCGGAGAGATTGTAACTTTTGTTTCTTGCTTAGGAATAATTTACATGAACATTTTCACTTAAGACTGTAAGATTGGAACATTTTATTAAAAAAAATGGAGTTCAAAAATAGAATATATGTGTTACCCTTTAAAAAATGTTTAAACATATCTTCAAATACTTTTTATATTGCATTGTGGGCAGTAGTGGCAGAGAGAATTATTGTATTGGTCCACTTTGTATCATTTTTCAAAAGAACCTAAATAACAATAATACATTGTTTTATATGCATTTTAAATATACATTAACGGGCATCAACAAGATAGGCCTACATTTAATTTGGTAAAACCAGGCAAAAATTTAGATTCTGAGGCGAAGTGGAGCGGTAGAAAGAAATCTAAGTAAAAAAAAAAAAAAAAAAAAAAAAAACCACTAAACAACTGCATTCATAAAAGAAAAACATAAAATTAGGCCAAAGTTTAGGCAATGCCTTGTGTGCTGTGTATTATACAAACAGTTTAGTACTAATCCTTAAT
Organism: Physella acuta; assembly: GCF_028476545.2. Taxonomy (NCBI): domain Eukaryota; kingdom Metazoa; phylum Mollusca; class Gastropoda; family Physidae; genus Physella; species Physella acuta. The sequence continues at coordinate 404,566 of NW_026731556.1, forward strand.
TGGAAAAAATTATCGGGTACTTAGAAGACGAGATTTAAACTCATGTCTTTTGGGTTAGAGGTCGTTTAACAAGCTACTCGACCACACAGTCCCTGATTCACAAACTGTCTCAAATTTTAAAAGAAATCTCTAAATGAGCATTACATACATTGTCAAGTTCTATAAGTTTGTGTTTTATTTATTTTAACAGCATTCACACTTTTGTTTGAAAAATGTAACGTAAAGACCTTTTATTGTTTGCAAGAATAGTTGTATTGTGTATTCTTTATTTTAAAATAACTAAACTGTATTTTAAAAAAAAAAAGATTTCATGATTCTATGCTAAGCATAGGTGGGACGTTCTCACAGAGAATAAACCGGGAGTGATCTCCCCTAAACTTTCTCGAATATTTTTATATAAAATAACAGGGGATGGGAACTCGGGCTATAGACATGATTTTTAATCCATTTTAAATACTTAAGGTTTTAAAAATAGAATAAAATCTCGTAGACAAAAGAATTGCACACCGAGTGAACGCGAAATAAAAAAAGTGCATAATAGTGCGCAATATTATTAGTACTTTAAACATTTACATTCGTTTTTTGAGAAATCGGAAGTAGCGTAAATTACTACTTCCAGTCAACGGAAATTACTCAAAATTTAACAGAAGGTAGAGAATTAGATCTTTTACTGACATGTGAAATTTCATTTATCTATCTGAAATAGTACTCAAGTTATAGGCTTTTGAAAAATTCAAAGTAGGAAAAGTACCACTTCCGGTTATCGGAAATCGCTCAAAAGTTGACACCTATCTACGATTTTGATAAAATACTTATATATGAAATTTCATCAACCTAGCTGTAACGGTACTCAAGTTATCGTGTTTACACACGGACACACACACAGACAGAATTGGATAATCCAGTTTTTCCAACTCCATTACGCATAAAACGCCCAAATTTTTATATATCTGAGTTTATAATTTTTGCCCGATTAAAATAAGTCTTCTATATCCCGGATGTGATGAAGGACTGAGGAGTAAAACGGTGAAAAGTGTCCAAATTTAATGTGATTTTTGTGCACGATTACAAGACTTTCTCTATACTTCGTATATACGAGAAAGTAAAAAGGTCGTGACACAAATTCACAGAGAGAAATGTTACACAAACAAGCATGGAGTGATGTGAAATAAATTGGTAGAGAAAAATGTTGGCATTTTTAGACATTAAAATTGTAGTGGGTCGTATTGTTTTATATTTTATAAGACCAACATAAAAAACATTACCGATTGTTTAATATGCATTTAGTTATACGACAATGAGTTAAAAGTAACACAAATTCATGGAGTCAAATGTGCTACAAAAGTAGAGAGAAATGAACTACAAGTACGTAGAGAGAATTGTGTTACAAATCCGCAGAGAGAAATAATAGAAATTCAACGAGATGAATATAGTCGTGAACCGCATTAAGTTACAACAGAAAAATATATTAAAGAATAAAAATTGTGTAAGATATAAAGTTTAATTATAACTCGATCAGAAAAAATGTCTACTAAAACTCTACTACAAATATTCTTGGGTGTCGTGTACCTCAATTGATTGTTTTTTACAAGGGGGCGGGTTTAGGCTTGGTTGTGTGAACACGTTATTGACTAGAACACGTAGATTTGAACACGTGTCTAGTGGGTTAGCAATCGTGTGCCCTACCACTCGACCACATATTCCGCAATTTGGATGTTTTTTATATCTTAATTAATGCTCTAGCTTTGCATCAGAATTGTTGATTGGGATTGTGAATTTCGTTTCTTGCTTAGGAATAATTTACATGAACATTTTAACCAAAGATTGTAACGTTTGAACATTTTGTAAAAGAAAAATGAAGCTGAAAAAAAGTATACAAATGTCAAATGGTCTACTTTTAAAAATGTTGAAACCTATCTCCAAACTCTTTTTATATTGCATTATGGGCCGAAGTAGCAGAGAGAAATTTTGTCGTATGCCACTTTGTATCATCTTTTAAGGGGGCAGTATCACCCAGACTAAGGGAGGGAAACAGAAACTATCACCAAAAAAAATTATTTGACATACACATGTAATTTTTTTACAGCAGTAGTAACGTTTCTTCTGCTATAATACAGTATATAAATTGTAGGGTATATGTATGGCAACAAAGTTAATATTTTATTACATTTTGAATTTTTTTGTAAACAATTTTTTTGAAACCATAAGTAAAGTCCTTAAAATTTGGTATAAAGCTTCCTTGCGTTATATGTTATGTCTGGGAATAATAGAATTCTACAATGAACATAAATATCGATCTTGATAAAAAAACAACTGTTGTTGTTATAGAAAAAAAGTAAATCTGGAGTGATCTCCCCTTAACTTTCTCGAAAATTCATTTATAACACTACGGAGGATGGCAACTTGGGATATAGACAATAATTATTTTTAATCAATTTATAATTACTGTTTATAATAGAATAGAATCACGTAGAAAAAGGAATTGCACACCAAGTGAACTCCGAACAAAATGTGCATAATAGTGCGGGATATTATTAGTACTTTATAAATTCACATGCGTTTTTTTTTATGAATCGGAAATAGCGTAAGTTACTACTTCCGGTCAACGGAAATTACTCAATATTTGATAGAAGGCAGAGAATTATATCTTTTACTTATATCTTTTACCTGTTTTCTAGTCGTTAAAAATATATATATTTGACGCAATGAAGTAATGAAAAATAAATAAAAAAAAACGTTTTAAAGCAAGCTTTTAATGCACTAGAAAGTAGAAAATAAATGATTGTATTTAAATATATAATAATACACTACAAATTAAATAACAAAAAGATTTAAGACACATGAACTTCATAAGGGGAGATAGTCCTTCCCTTAATGCACTATATTTAAGCAAGCACTTTTAATTTTCACCCCTAGTTCAACCAATTCTACCAGATCAATTATTTCTTAATTTTTAATATAATATATATGTGTAGTTAATTTTTGTTTGTATTTAATTAAGATTTAATTTAGTACTTTAATAAATGCTAAAATAAAAACTGGTATTTTTTAAAGAATATTTTAGGAATTAGTATAGGCCGACAGCATCATAATCAATTACAGTAAATGCCACTTTTTCTTACAAAATATTTTTAATAGATTAGATTTAAGAAAACATGCAAAGGATGCGGTTTGGTGTAATCCAATACAGATATACCAACTATTTTTTGAGACTAAGAGAAGGGAAACCACCCAAGGATTATTACCCACCAGAGAAAACTGGCAATGAATTAATGCAAGATTACATAAGAAGACATTTAAAGTATTGTACTTTATTTCTATTAAAGAATAAAAATTTGTGAAAAAAAATAAAAAAATAAAAATAGATCAGATAACTCTCATTTCCACTAAATATACCGCCAGCAGATATAAACGATTATTAAATTATTATTAAAATGACTTCGTTTAGGACTACAGACTCTAAACGAGAAGAATTTAGAAAATATCTGGAAAAGACCGGAGTCCTAGACTGTATTACTAAAGTCCTGGTGGTGCTGTATGAAGAACCAGAGAAACCTAACAATGCTATGGATTTCTTGCGACAAAATTTGAATGCCACTGGACCTAAGACAGCAGACGTTGAGGCTCTGAAGCTTGAGGTCACTGAACTCAGGCAGAAATGTGAAAAGTTGCAAGAAGAAAACAATGACCTCAAAGCACGGCTTCAGCAGCTGGAACCAGCGACTGAGCCAGAGATTCCAGAAAACTGAACCAGAGAAAACGGGAACAGGACATTACCCCCCCGTTAATTACCCCCCGGACATTCCCCCCCCCCCCCGTATTTACCCCCCGGAGCAATTACCCCCCTGTCAATTACCCCCCAATGTAATTACCCCCCTTCCCCAAACTATATATATATAGAATATATATAACAAAATCTAAATGTACAAACATGAATAAAGGTTAAAATAAGCAACATAAAATATAAATTTTTGAATTTTTATTTTCTGAAATAAAAAAAACAAAAGGAAAACTTACAAACATTAAAAAATATATACAACAAAATCTACAAAAGGAAAACTTACAAACATTAAAAAATATATACAACAAAATCTACAAAAGGAAAACTTACAAACATTAAAAAATATATACAACAAAATCTACAAAAGGAAAACTTACAAACATTAAAAAATATATACAACAAAATCTACAAAAGGAAAACTTACAAACATAAAAAAATATATTTCCTGTCCATTCATTGCTTTAAGTGTAAAATATCTGTACCCCTATCGATAAACAGAAACTGTTTTTTTTATAAGTTTAGAGCCCTGTTCAGGGTTTGAAAGAAGCAGAATGGAACCATGTATATATTTTACACACAATTAAAAAGAAATCAATAAAAAAAAAAAATATATATATATATATATACAACAAAATCTAAATGAACGTAAATGAATAAAATAAAATAAACTGACAACATAAAATAGTACATTTCTGAATTAGAAAATGGAGGAAAACTTACAGACATTTAAATTTGAATATTGTAAGCTATCCCTCTTAAATAGTCCATGTAATTTCTGTTGGCTAGTCCTTAACGATGTTTAAAATACGAGAATTCGTGTTACGATATTTTGTTCTTGGTGGTTCTACTGGGTGTCCGCCAAGCCGTTGACCGATGACCACTTAGTGTAAACAATGCTCGCGTTTGAGAATATTGATGAAGCGCCAGATATTAGGATGGTCAGCAGCAACTGCAGCTTGCATTTTACGGTGCCAACCCTCGACGCTGTTGTTGGTGCGAGGTAACTCATTTTCCACCCTGTGGTGTATGTTCCAGATGTGAGGCTCATAAAGGGGAGCAGCTCGGCCTCGACGTCTTACTCTTCCAATATAATTATCCTCAAAATAATCCAGCAGTTGCTGAATTTCATTGCTATTTTCCGTATGTTCTCGAAGTTCTTCAAACACATCTACAACATCTGCTATTGGCACAAAAGCCAAAGCACCTATCATCCTTACCATGACGGCGAAATCTGCTTCATCCACGTACTTTGTTTGAAATCCAAGAGCCTGTACTTTTCGGTATAGGCTCTGTGTCAAATGATAAAAACAGCCTTGGATTTGTATGCCTTCATAACATTCAGAAACAACATTAATGGCGGATTTTTCATAATCCAGCATAGCTGAAATAGGCCGGGCGGCCGGCATTAGTTCTTTTAATTTCATAAAAAGACGGCGATAGGTTTCCGTCGTTTTGTTTGGCAGCAAACAGTACAGGCATGCAATGACATCGCCGCTGAAGAGGGCATGAACTGTATATAATTGGAAAAATATCTCAGGCACAATGCTAAAGGTTCCATCCATAAACCAATGTAAAGATTGTTCTAATAAAGAGGATGATTCATTAGTGCCAAATATTAATATTCTGTTTTTGTCACCAACACCACTATCAAATAATAGGAAATTCTCACCACTAGATAGTTTCTTGTATTCATCCGGCAGTTCAATGGTAGAGCGATCGGTTGGAAGAGGATGTTGAACATGATTAGTTTGTCGCTGTTTTCGAATATGACGCCGCAGATGTGGAATAGTAACCATCTGTACAGACGCTGCTTCGCTGAGATTTTGCATCTCTCTACCAAGAATCTGTTGGGGTGTTTCCTCTGTTTCCAGTGCCCTTTTTTTAATATTGTGTCGAACTTGAAGAATTTCACATTGTGTTACATCTGATGCATGTGTGTGTTCATGGAGAAATCCAACAACAGTGTCGTTTTTAATTTTAATCTTTGCTTTGCATTCAGACATTTTTGTTCCATTTCCTCGACGCTTTTCACATTCATAACTAACCACACCTCCTGCTAAATCTTTTTGTTTAACATAAACATATCCATTGTGCATCACTTTTTTAATCCCACGAATACTAAGAACTTTATCCATGCTTAAATACGAATAACACAAAATTTAGTTTCTCTTATTTTGAATCATAGACAGATCGAATATTTCAGATGACTTGCATTTATCAACTGATGCGTCGAACGAATCTACCCAAAATATATACCCGACACCGCGGTAGTGACCGACTATGAAGTAGACAACAAAAGAGAAGCCGCCTTTTGTTTGACGCGACACCGTGGGTCAACGCAAAAGACAAACCGACGGACATCAAACGCAAGCCCTATGAGCAGCGGCAACACATTTAGGGTGTAGCAAATTTCATTCGTCTGCCACACAAGTCCACTCCCCACACATGGTGCCTTCCAAAATTAGAATTATATGTACTTCAAAAGTTAAAACCGACTGGACATAAAAAGACAACGTCAAAAGACAAACCGACGGACATCAAACGCGGCAGCACATTTAGGGTGTAGCAAATTTCATTCGTCTGCCACACAAGTCCACTCCCCACACATGGTGCCTTCCAAAATTAGAACTATATGTACTTCAAAAGTTAAAACCGACTGGACATAAAAAGACTACATAAAGAGCGGCACCACATTTAAGACTTACATTTTCCTTATTAGCTTTTAAAATCCACTCCTTCACAATAAATCAAGCCCACATAAGCAGTGACATTCTCAATCTCCTATACATATTATGATATTAAGTTGACCGTGGTGAGGGGGGGGGGGGGGTAATATCCTACTGCTGTTTTTTGGGCGGGGGGTAATGTCTTGGGGGTAATTGACAGGGGGGTAATTGCTCCGGGGGAAAATACGGGGGGGGGGGGGAAATGTCCGGGGGGGGGTAATTGACGGGGGGTAATGTCCTGTAGCCAGCCAGAGAAAACAGCCAAGCATCCTACTTTATTGAAAGCCTTACTAGCAGCCACCTCATTTGTTGTTTAAATATGGCTCCACTCAGTATTAACTTGGATTCTAATTCTTTAAAGGGTGATGGATAATATGCTGGAAATTTCCTGCAATTCAAATTGTCTCAATAAACTGGAACACAATCAAAAAAAAAAAAAAAAAAAAAAAAAAAAAAAAAAAAAAAAAAAAAAAAAAAAAAAAAGAAAGGATCAGAACCCCCCCCCCCCCCACTCAACCGCACAGGCGGATATTTCAAGGTAGCATGCCTTCATCGCCAAGGGTCAATTTAATGTCATGGACATTTTTGGAATGATAGTCCAGTTTGAGTATTACAGAGACACTTCTCCCACGGTCGTTTCTATTTCTGTCCATGGGTGTCTACAATGTGAACTTTTGACACCACAGCTAAGGACTGAGCACAGTAAACTAAGCAGTGAAGAGAAACCGAGTTTGCACACCTTATTTTAGTCTCGTCTTATGCCATTTTATTTTCTCTCTTTGATTATTATATATGCAATTAATGTTCATTTCTTTGATGCTGTGTAAAACTATCAAACATATAAAAGAAAAAAAAAATAGATCAGGATGAATAATATTCTGTTTGCTAGCTTTGAGTAATACAAGATTTTTTATATTTATTTTAAAATAACAGGTTTACTATTTTCAATCTATTTACTCAAAGTAGTTAGAGGTTAATGAAGACGGAATTATTATAGAACAACAGTTTTGAAAGCTATAGTGTTTCATATTAAAAATATATGAATTAAATAAATTTTATTGCCAAAAAAAAAAAAAAAAAAAAAAACGTATTCTGACTTTTTAGCAAGAGAACAGTCGGAGTTAGCCGGTCTGGAAGATGATAACTTTGGCGAAGGGCAACAGTTCACACAAGACTTTGATGGGTTTGCACAAAATCAAGAACAAGTAACAGTGGCTCAGAGTAATGGGCCAAGTAACATGTATGAGGCAATATCCCAGCAAGATACCACGAGAGCAGTTCCAGAGAAAATAAAAATCTGGCGTGAAGAACAAAAGACAAGACTGGAGAAAAAAGACTCTGAAGAAGAAAAGCGTAAAAAAAGAATTGAAAGAGAAAGCAAAGAAAGAGCTTGATGACTGGTACAAACATCACACGGAACAGTTGGAGAAAACAAAAGAGAACAACAGGGCTGCTGAAACTGTATTTGTCAAGGATCGTGATGAAAAGGTCACCGGTCAAGCATGGGAGAAAATAACCCGCCTTTGTGAATTTAACCCAAAGAACTCAAAGAACACAAAAGATGTATCTAGGTTCAGGTCTATCTTGTTGCAACTGAAACAGACACCATTAGTGCGTTAGGTATTGTGTGCAATTAGAAGCTGATTGTACATTTGTCATTTGTATGTTAGTCACCAGCAAATGTTTTAATAATTATGGTATATAAATGTCCAACTTCTAAAATAAAATATTAGTTTTCAGTGAATAAGTAGAATTATTTCTGCAGAATAAATGTTTTTATAGTGTGTATCCTCTTAGCTTTTGAATGTTAGATATTTTAGCCAATTTTTTTTTCCAGAGTATGTATTTTAGTACAAGATAAAATGTAGAAAACTATGCCATTAGATAGTTATATTGCAAAAAATAGAAACATTTCCACTGGTATCTAAGTTTTTATTTTGGCTGCAACCCTAATTAAAGTAAATTATAAAGAGACGTTTAAAATGACCAATTTGTGTTTGTGAGTGTAATGAATGAAAGGAGGAAGTATTGTTTATTTATATAATTATTATTTTTTACCTTTCACATAATCTGGATATTAATCTGTAAAAATCATGTCAACAGATTATTACAGAAATATCAAATTCATGTTCCTTGGCATTAGAAAATATAAATTGTTATATTTGGTAAGAACTTAGAATTCTCAATTATTCATTCTTCAAAATTGTCTCTCTATAGATAGTTGCCGCTGTTTTATATCTAGTGTGTATAGATCAATGTTGTCTTTATCTCATGTTTAGCCTGTAAAATAATTTTCTTATTCTATGAACTTAACCTTAGTATACCCATCACTTGTACCCTACCCTTATCCTTTGTTCCAAAAATGCAAATATTGTTTGGCTGTTCGTGGTGGGATCAGTTTTATTGTGATATTCACCGTGTCGTACATTCAGTTTATTCCATTACAGAAGCCTTGGTTGTTTGTTTTCTCTGATCATACATTGATCAACACTAAAGTAAGGAATGTTTTTTTTTTTGTTAAGTTGGGATTGCTGTCAGTGTGATGAGAAACCATGTTTATTGTCAGCCCATTTAATATTCACCATAACAATTAGTTGTTCTTTTTATGTACGACTGAATTAATTTATAAATAAAGAGACATGAGATTTAAAAAAAATTTAAAAAAAAATAAAAAATAAAAAAAACTTATTGTTTTTCGTGTATTTTACATAAATTAATGGGAAGCAACAACGTACATTTAGTTTGGTAAAACTAAGCAAAGTTATATTGAGAACGCGTTGTATTATATTCTAAAGGAAAAACATAAATAATAACACACTATTTTTAAAATTGTGTATTTTAATTATACGTCGATCTGAAACGACAATTTGCGTTTCTTATGCAAACTGTTTCTGGTTTATTAGGGCGGAGATGAATCATAGTGTTTATGTGATATAGAAATGTCTTAAACCCCCTAATTAATGTTTAGTAATTAGACTTACTTACCTAGCTTAAATAATGTAGGGTGATGACGAAATCATAAGAAAAGCCAATTTTTGCTCACAATTATTGTATACATTCATTTACAATAAATTAGGTCTTGAAATTTGATGAAAAACAGACTTGCTCTTGTACAGAGTATAACAAAAACTAACAAAGATATTCAAATAAAACTTAGCACCAACATTATTTATTCCCTTAAGAATATAATGAACTAAAAAAAAAATTAAGTTGGCATATCAAATTTTGTTTTTTTTTTTACATTTTTAGTCAAAGGGCTGAAAATTAACAAGTGTGGGTTCAGGAAAAATTGTTTAAAAAAATCTCTAATAGATACAGCTATTATTTTAGTTCAGTTTGTTTCTCTAACTTTCAGTTAAATGTGTGCAAAATTTATTACAAGTACACTGAAAATTTTCGGAGATATGATGTACACAAAAATTATTTTTCAAAGTCGTTTTCTCATAATTTAATGCCACAATTTTTTTTATGGAAGTATACAATATTTGTAAGCAAAAAGTGTGTTTTCTGTGATATTTTCACCACCCTACTTGATTTAAAATAAGTAAAGTAAGGCTAATTTTCAAAAAAGTCAAATTAGGGGGTTTAAGCTGTCCTTTAAAACACTTGTCAATTACTTCCATTATAATACAACAAATCCCGTGGTAACATAACATCATATACTAGTGGTGTCTGATGTTTTTACACTCATACTTGTAAAAAGTGAACTATAGTGTACCAAAGCTAAATAGTGTGTGTTGTGTACAACAATAGACTGATTTGACAAGGGGGGAGTTATGACGTGGTTCTTTGGACACTTCACAGTTACCGAGATTTGAACCCGTGTCTAGTGGGTTAACAATATATAGATATTTTGTAAATATACATTAATGGACACCAACAAGGTACATTTAGTTTAGTGAAACTAGACACAATTTTAGATTCAGAAGCGGACGGGAAGAGGTAAAGTATTTTTTAATCTCGATTTTAGAAGTTATAGCAATACACATCCTAGTAAAACAAACAAACAAACAAACAAACAAACAAAGCAACTGCATTCATAAAGTTAAAACATTACAGTAGGCCATAGTTTTGACAATGCTTTCGTGTGCTGTGTATTATACAAAAAGTACAAAACGAAATGGTATGCGGATAATTGTATCGGATGATAAGAATACAAGATTTAAACCAGCGGACTTTAATTCGAACTCACGTCTGTTGGGTTAGAGGTCGTTTAACAAGCCACTCGACCACACAGTCCCTGACTCACAAACTGTCTCACATTTTTAAATACATCTCTAAAGGAGCATTAAATACATTGGCTATTATTGTGAGTTTTGTGTTTCATTTATGTTAACAGTTCAAACTTTTGTTTGAAGACTTTAAAGTAAACACCTTTTTTTGTTTAAAAGTAGAGTTTTATTGTGTACGAGCCGACCCGCGGCATATCATACGCCGCTATTTAGTTGTTTTATTTTCTACTTTTCAGTAATCCATAATTTGTGAATTCGACAGTACCAATGAAAATATTTGCTTTAAAACACTATCAGTAGGTAGTTAAGGACGATACCCCCCCTCCTTTCCTCAACCCCTAACCCCCCCCCCCCCGTGAAAGCAGCCTCATCTTAGCTACCTCCCCTAAGTTTAAAATCGTTTCAAACTAAATTATCTGCCCCTAATAGTCGTCACTAAACCCGGCTCTGCTTGTAAATATTTAGCGTGAACCACAGCTCACCAGACCATGTAGGGGTGGGGGTGGGGGTGGTAGGGAGCGCGCTCACAGCTTGTTTTCTAGCGTCTCCCAGAAGAGAATTATATATATATATATATATATATATATATTCTTAATTTTAAAATCATTTGAGTTTGATTTCCAAAACAGAGTTTATATTTCTATGTTTAGTCTAGATGGGTCATATTCACAGAGAAATAAGTGTGACACAAATTTGTTTTGAGAAATGTGACACAAATGTGCAGGAAGAATGCGATATAAATTCACATAGAACAATGTGACAACAATTGGCAGATAAAATGTGACACAAATGCACAGAGATAAATGCATTTTGTGTCATTCACTGAGATAAATATTGTTTTTGGTCGTATTGGAAGAGATAAATATTGTCTTAGACCACAAGGAATGAGATAAATATTAAAGTAAAACGCATTGAATTATATTCTAAAGGAAAAACATAAATAACATTACACTATTTTATGAATTGTGTATTTTAATTATACATCGATTTGAAACGACAATTTGCCGTTTCCTATGCAAACTGTCTCTGGTTTATTTGAGCGGAGATGAGTTAGAGAATTTCTGTGATATAGAAATTAGAAGCCTTTGCAATACAATACAACTGAAAAACACTTGCCTATTACTTCCATAAAGATAAAACAAAACATGATGTACAATTACATCAAATACTAGTTGCATAATTACTGGGCTGTTTTTTACACATATACATGTCAAAACTAAAACTTGTTGAGGCATTACGCGAAACATTAGTGTGTGTTGTGAACGATAATCGACTGTATGGCGTGGTTCTTTGGACACGTTACAGACTAGAACACGGAGATTTGAACCCGTGTCTATTGGGTCAACATTCGTGTGCCCTACCACTCGACCATACCGTCCCTTTTATAAAAGTTTTTCAAATCTTTATCTCCAACTGTGCATCAAAAATATTCGGGTTGTGAAATTGGTTTGTATATTATAAAGAATTTACACGAACATTTTCTTTGAAAACTGTTGATTTAGGACATTTTATTTAATAAAATACTATTCGAAAGTCATGAAAGAATGTTAGTCTTATAAAAATCTGCACACATATCTTTAAACACCTTTTATGATGCGACGTGAGCCATAGGGGCTGAGACGTTTTATCGCGACCACATAGCATTGTGTCATATTGTCGTGGGTCGCTTTGTATTGCTTTTAAAAGAACATAAATAACAATAACATATTTTTTAATATGTACTTTTATTATACAATTATCTGAAACGACAAGTTGCCTCTGTCTTGGTAAAACTAGGCAAAATTTGAAGTTAAAAATTGAAAGAAAGATGAAGTAGAGTTTCCGGTGAGGCCAGATAGAAATCGTGATAATACACATCCAAGAATATTATCACAGTATCAACTAGGCTGATTGAGAAAAACGAAGCTGTATGTACAATTATTATAAACATTAGTGTCTCTAATGTAGATAAAATTGAGTTTCTGTGATTTTTGAGTGAAATCATATAATTATAATTGCAAGTAAAAAATAAATCTTCATGTACCATTTCTACAAACATTGCATGTAGCGTATTTTAATTGGGTAAATTCATGGACGTGATTTGAACTCGTGTCTTCTGGGTTACAATTCCTGTACCCAGCCACTCGACCACTGACACCCTGACACTAGTCTCTATAAAATCTATAAATTGTTGGTTTGGATTGTACGATTTAAATTTGATTATGGAAAACTATGAACAAAACATTTCGTTTGAGGTCTAGAATAGTGAGACTTTTCAACATTGAGTTGAAAAGATAGTAGAATAGTTTGTTGCTTGTTTGTAAAAAAAAGTTCTTTCAACAGATTGAAACACATTTCACGCTACTCTGTTTTCTATGCTTGATGTTGTAGTTCGTGAGGTCGTGTGAAATCTGATATTGATTCAAACCTAGCATTTCACTAGCTTGTGATTGATCCATCGAGTTACCTGCTCTTTGAGTCAGCTTATATGTTCTAAGTCATGAGCGTCATCAGTGTAAAGAAGGATGCGGTGCGGGAGGGGGGGGGGGGGGGAGAATGTTGGAACTTGTAATATTCTTTCTCTGGAATACTAAATATAACATTACATACTCTTGAGCTACACGTCTATAAGGAAAATAAAAATATATTAATGAGAACGATATAATTAATGCAGATGGTAATAATTCACAATTACTTTTGTTTAGTGTAATATCTTATTTAAATAACTTTTTTTAACCCGTCACTCACGACCTGAAATATTCTACTAATCCATATAAGGACTCTGTAGACTTAGTTCTATTGTTGCCCTCGCCCGAGGAATACTTTATCGAATTATATTAGAAGATACAAGTGTTCATTCACTGTTTGATGTTTTAATAGAGCTCTTTAGCTTTTGAAATACATAAAATGATCTTAAGATTGAGCACAATTTGCAAAAATATTAGTATAGATTATAATTATTTTTATCACAAAAATTAATCATTTTTTATGAAGTTAAATTGAATTAATATAATAAACATAATCAAACGGCTTGTATGAGGGATGCTTACCATTACAAACAAACAATAAACTATTCTAAAATCTTTTCAACTCAATGTTGATAAGTCGTATCATCCCAGACCTCAAACGAAATATTTTGTTCAAACAAACACAAACTATTCTACTATCATTTCAACTCAATGTCTTACCATTCTAGATCTCAAACGAAATGTTTTGTTCATAGTTATCCAGAAACATATTCAAAACATACAATCTAAACCAACAATTTAAATTTTTTATTGAGACTGGAGTCAGGGTGTAAGTGGTCGAGTGGCTGGGTACAAGATTTGTAACCCAGAAGACACGAGTTCAAATCATGTCCATGAATACACCCGATTAAAGTACACTACACACAATAATGCTTAAGAAAATGGTACATGAAGTTTTGTTTTTAACGAATGAGAATAGTTTACGTGGTGATTTTTAAAAAGGGGAATAGTAATTCTATGACTTCATTCTGAGATCACAGAAACTCTACTATATCTACATTAGACACACGCATGTTTATAATAATGGTACATACAGTTTCGCTTTCCCTCAATCAGTCTAGTTGCTACTGTGATATTATTCTTCAATGTCTATTATTATGTACGAGCCGACCCGCTGCGTATCATACGCCGCTATTTAGTTGTTTTTTTTCTACTTTTCAGTAATTTATAATTTGTGAATTCGACACTACCAATGCTGCCATTGAAAATATTTGCTTAAAATCACTAACCCCCCCCCCCCCCCCCACGTGAAAGCAGCCTCCTCTTAGTTACCTCCTCTAAGTTTAAAATCGTTTCAAACTAAATTATCTGCCCCTAATAGCCGTCACCAAACCCGTCTCTATGATTGTAAAATGTAAACAGAGTGAACACCGCTCACCAGATCATGTGGGGGTGGGGTGGGGGTGGTAGTGAGAGTGATAGAGAGGAAGAGAGGGGACTGCAAAGGCGCGCTTGCAGCTTGTTAACTCGTTTTTCTTAACTCAGCTTCGCGTTTATTTGTTTGTTTGTTTGGATGTTTGTTGTTAAAATTGACATGGAAAATTAGCCCACTTCTGATTGCTCTAGAGGTCTGAAATTTGGCATGCAGGCTATTTTCGCCTAACAATTTCAGATGCAATCATGACTGACAAAAAACGTGGGTCGGGCAGATGGGTCGGGAAATTTGATGGTGAACGTACCCACGTTTTTTGTCAGTCATCACAAGAACCTGCACAGCTCGAGGAAGCACAAAAGAAAAATTTATTTTCTACTTTTTATTCCACAAGAAAAACGTGGTTTTTTAAAAAGTTTTTTTTAAGTATTTTATTTTCTAACTGATCCCAGAAGAGAATTATATATATAGATTCTCTCCAGCATCACAAGAAACTCTACTTCATCTTCCTTTTAATTTTGAACTTGAAACTTTGCCTAGTTTTACCAAAGTAGAGGCGACGTCGTTGTAATCGTGCAAAAGAAAATAGAGATTTTTGCAAATCTCGACGTTTTAGGGCTCCCTGAGTCGGAAAAACATAGTTTTGCAGTCTTGTCCGTATGTCTGTGTGTATGTGTGTGTGTGTGTGTGTGTGTAAACACCCTAACTTGAGAACTGTAACAGCTAAGTTGATCGAATTTCATATATGAGTATTATATCAAAATCGTAGATCCATATCAACTTTTGAGCGATTCCGATAACCGGAACTGGTTCTTTTTTTACTTTGAATTTTTCAAAAGCCTATAACTTGAGTACTTTTCATATAGATAAATAAAATTTCACATGTAAGTAAAAGATCTAATTCTCTACCTTCTATCAAATTTTGAGTAATTTCCGTTGACCCGAAGTAGTAATTTACGCTATTTCCGATTTCTCAAAAACTAATGTAAATTTATAAAGTACTAATAATATTGCGCACTATTATGCACACTTTATTTGGCATTCCCTTGGTGTGCAATTCTTTTTTCTACGATATTTTATTCTATTTTAAAAAGTTTAAGTATTTAAAATGGATTAAAAATCATGTCTATATCCCGAGTTCCCATCTCCTATCGTTTTTTATTAGAATATTCGAGAAAGTTTAGGTGAGATCACTCCAGGTTTATTGTACAAACAAACAACAAACTTTTCTACTATCATTTCATCTAAATGTCTTACCATTCTAGACCTCAAACAAAATGTTTTGTTCATTGTTATCCAGAATTAAATTCAAAACATACAATCTAATCCAACAATTTAAATTTTTTATTGAGACTGGAGTCAGGGTGTAAGTGGTCGAGTGGCTGGGTACAAGATTTGTAACCCAGAAGACACGAGTTCAAATCACGACCATGAATTTACCCGATTAAAGTACACTACACACAATAGTGCTTATAGAAATGGTACATCAAGTTTTGTTTTGAACGAATGAGAAAAGTTTACATAGTAATTTTTAAAAAAAATTGGAATAGTAATTCTATGACTTCATTCTGAGATCACAGAAACTCTACTTCATCTACATTAGATACACTAATGTTTATAATAATGGTACATACAGTTTCGTTTTCCCTCAATCAGTCTAGTTGATACTGTGATATTATTCCTCAATGTGTATTATTATGACTTCTCTCCAGCATCACAAGAAACTCTACTTCATCTTCCTTTCAATTTTGAACTTGAAATTTTGCCTAGTTTTACCAAAATAGAGGCGACGTCGTTTCAGTTATTATTATAATTGAAGTACTTATACAAAATATGCCATTGTTATTTATGGTCTTTTTAAAAGACAAAACAAAGCGGCCAACGACCATATACAATACACTATACAATGTGGATCGCAAGAGAACCTCTGACATTAGGGCTCACGTCGCATCATAAAGGTGTTTAAAGAAATGTGTGTAGATTTTGTAAAGACTAACACTATTTCCATGTCTTTTCAACAGTATTTTATTAAATAAAATTTCCTAAATTTAGAGTCTTCAAAGAAAATGTTTGTGTAAATTCTTCCTAATGTAGAAACAAATTTCAGTACCCCAATGTTTTTGATACACAGTTAGAGATAAAGATTTGAAACACATATAAGGGACGGTATGGTCGAGTGGTAGGGCACACGATTGATAACCCAATAGACACGGGTTCAAATCTCCGGGTTCTAGTCTCTCCAAAGAGCCACGCCATAACCCGCCCTTGTAACTACAGTCGATTATTGTTCACAACACACACTCATGCTTTAGGTAATGGTGCATTAAATTTTAATTTTGACATGTATGTGTGTACAAAACAGTCCAGTAATTATACAACTAGTATTTTACGTAATGGTACAACATGTTTTGTTTTATCTTTATGGAAGTAATTGGCAAGTGTTTTTCAATTGGATTGTATTGCAAAGGCTTCTAATTTCTATATCACAGAAACTCTTTAACTCATCTCCGCTTTAATAAACCAGAAACAGTTTGTATAGTGTTATAACTGGATTCTATGTGTCCCACAGCTATACAGTGAGAGGGTTGCTCTACTTGATCCAATAGTATATTCAGATACCACTACCATTTTATTATGTCTTGCCATTCAGTAGTTCATCTTGAAACTCGACGACATTAACGTATATAAGTGATTCGACAGGACGACCTTGTTTACTGGTTCTAGTTATTGCACTATAATATATACATCGGACGACTTGAACAAACGATACTAAACTGGACAACCTAACCCTAACATAACACGAACAAGACTAATTGAAGCTTATTCCCCGGCAACAACAAACTTATACTAGAACGTCACTTTCTTGCGTACCGCGTCACACTTTCACTCGTTCAATATTATAGCTTTGCACCAGCATTCATGCGCACCAATTTGTCTAGTCAAACATACATCATAACATTACCCCCTCTCCCTTCAAGCTAATCACATTAGCTTTATTAATTACATCAATAATCCAACATTCTGTTTTACCTAACAATGGCAACTATGGTAACGTTCACACATAGACCTTAAAGGCTAAACAATTTTAACAAATTCTTGAAGTTTCAGTTTAGTTCATGTCTCCGCGCGCAAAACTATATTTTGACGATTCTGCAAAGTATACATCTCAGATCACCAGTTGGGTATACATCCTACAAATACACTTCACGCTGAATCATCATGTTAGG
Organism: Physella acuta; assembly: GCF_028476545.2. Classification (NCBI taxonomy): domain Eukaryota; kingdom Metazoa; phylum Mollusca; class Gastropoda; family Physidae; genus Physella; species Physella acuta. The sequence continues at coordinate 422,411 of NW_026731556.1, forward strand.
GCCAGGGTTTCCTTACAGTGCCACTCACATCATGGACCTTTACCCTTTACCTCAGATCCAGTGAAAAGAAATTAATTCTAGGGGAAAACAACATGTCACACTGATCGGTTATCATTATCTAACCTAGTCTCTAACCTAATGTAGTAAACTTATTCTAATATAGTACCTCTTCTATTAACTATGCTAAATTATTTATACAATAATTCATATCTTCATATTACTGGTCTTCAAAAAAAACGTTGACTATCATTTTTTGAAACATTTTTTAGTGATGTCTGGGTCGGATTTTTATTTTCTTTATAAGGTCAGATTCTCATGTCCTTCCGTGATTAAGATTCGATCTCGTGTCTTCTGGGTTAAAAGTCGTGTACCCAGCCACTCGACCACGTAGACACTAACAACTCATCCCTTTAACACATGTGATTCAAAGATGTTGTTCTCAATTGTAAATTATTGTGTTTATTCTTAGTAGTAAGTTACGTGAGTTGTTTTTTTGTTTCTGTAAAGACAGGAAGGTTTAGACTTCTTGTAGAATAAAATGAATTGCAAATATAGTATCATCTTGTTTCTTTATTATTTATTTTCAAACATACTTCCAAACACATTTCATGCTGCCATGCTTGTCATATATGTGTCGCATTTGCCAGGATAAATGTTACTTTTTAAACAGAAATAGTATAAACAAATGTATTTAAAAAAGCAATTATACAACGATTAAAAACGAGATTTAGCCTTCCGTTTTTTAAACGAAGCAAACTATTTCAGCTGCAGTACTTGTAGTAAATAAAAGGTAGTTGAAGTAGAGTTGTTCTGTGCTTAATGAATTAGAATTCATAGAAAAAAAAAACATAACAACCACTTTTACACGTGTAAAAATATTTTAGTCAGATCCACACTGATTGATGTATGCCTTGTTTAGCTAAATTTACTTGAATTGGGTTATGGGGTGGTTTTATGGGCATGTTGCGGTCAAGACAGGTAAATCCTAAGTCGTGTCTTTTGGATTTGTAGTTGCGTACCCAGACACTCCCCAATCTCGTTTCTTATATTAGTGTGTCTCAATATTTAAACTAATTCTCCATTGTGTTGAAATGTTTGGAATGAGAGTTTCGTTTCTTTCTTGCGAATACGTTACACACACATTTTCGTTCACGATTGGAAGAAACATATACAACGAGAAATATAGACGTAGGCCGTATTCACGGAGAATAATGTTGACGTAGGCCGTATTGATAGAGAGAAATGTTGACTTAGGCCGTTTATGCAGAAAGAAATGTTAACGTTGGCCGTATTAGTAAAGATAAATGTTGACTTAGGGCGTATTCGCAGAGGAAAATCTTGACGTAGGCCATAAACTCAAAGAGAAATGTTGACATAGGCCGTATTCGCAGAGAGAGAAAAAGGTTGAGGGTCGCATTCACATACATTAATATTGTTGTGGGCCGCCTTGTATTATCTTCTACAACCGTGCGTTCCATGCGCGTTGCTGCGGTCTGAGAATGAAAGTCCGAGGATAACCCGGGGCAAATCGCATTCTGCCAGGGCTCGGGCGGACGAGCCTGATTGAACTACTATAATACCACATCTTATCCATATTATATCGCACTCTTTAAAATTATCGTAGGCACCATAGTGCTCACATGATAGCGCAGGGAGTCAAATCGTATTATGCCGGTGTACCGTCTGCCTCGACTGATTATGATTTGTGAACGACTCTAGAAAAAACATCTTATACATTGTCTACTGCACTGTTTAAAACAATCGAGGCGTCATTTCCCAGGGCGCCGGAGGACGTGCCTGATTCAATATAGTCAACAATTAATGTTGACCATCGTGTCTTTATTAAACAGTCTTTTTTTTTTTAAACGAACGCAGGCGCCATAGTTCTCACATGGGAGCCCATGGAGCTTCGGGTCACGCAATAGCCGGGGCGCCGGCGGCTGCAGCTGTTGAAGTTTTGACGCTATTCAGGACGCCAGATTAACCTATACCAGGTACTGGATTTTTGCAAATCCCGACGTTTTAGGGCTCCCTGAGTCGGAAAATCATAGTTTTGCAGTCCTGTCCATATGTCTGTGTGTATGTGTGTCTATGTGTGTGTGTGTGTGTGTGTAAAAACCACAACTTGAGTACCGTTACAGCTAGGTTGATCGAATTTCATATATAAGTATTATATCAAAATCGTAGATCCGTATCAACTTTTGAGCGATTTCCGATAACCGGAAGTGGTTCTTTTTCTACTTTGAATTTTTCAAAAGCCTATAACTTGAGTACTGTTTCATATAGAGAAATAAAATTTCACATATAAGTAAAAGATCTAATTCTCTACCTTAATGCAAATTTTGAGTAATTTCCGTTGACCGAAAGTAGTAATTTACGCTATTTCCGATTTACAAAAAAAAACTAATGTCAATTTATAAAGTACTAATAATATTGCGCATTATTATGCACACTTTATTTGGCGTTCCCTTGGTGTGCAATTCTTTTTTCTACGAGATTTTATTCTGTCTTAAAAAGTTTAAGTATTTAAAATGGATTAAAAATCATGTCTATATCCCGAGTTCCCATCCCCTGTCGTTTTATATAAGAATATTCGAGAAAGTTAAGGGACATCACTCCCGGTTTATTGTACAAACAAACAACACACTATTTTACTATCATTTCAACTCAATGTCTTACCATTCTAGACCTCAAACGAAATGTTTTGTTCATAGTTATCCAGAATTAAATTCAAAACATAAAATCTAAACCAACAATTTAAATTTTTTATTGAGACTGGAGTCAGGGTGTAAGTGGTCGAGTGGCGGGGTACAAGATTTTGTAACCCAGAAGACTCGAGTTCAAATCACGGCCATGAATTTACCCGTTTAAAGTACACTACACACAATAATGCTTGTAATAATTGTACATCAATTTTTGTTTTTAACCAATGAGAAAAGTTTACATAGTGATTTTTAAAAAAATCGAATAGTAATTCTATGAATTCATTCTGTCATCACAGAAACTCTACTTCATCTACATTAGACACACTCATGTTCATAATAATGGTACACAGTGGCGTAGCGAGGTCGGGTGTCACCCGGTGCGGCACTTAACGGTGTCACCCCCCCAGAGGCGTTGCGACCCTTCCCGGGGACAAACTTTCAAGTTTTCAATTTTCGATTTGCACCCCCCTCCCCCCCTCAAACTTTCGAGATTTGCACCCCACCCCCCTCAAGTTTTTGATTTGCATCCCCCCTCAAACTTTCGAGATTTGCACCCCACCCCCCTCAAGTTTTTGTTTCTCTATATATTTTGCTATTTTTTGCCTTGGTGTCACCCCCTAAATGGTGTCACCCGGTGCGATCCGCACCCCCGCCCCCCCCCCCTCGCTACGCCCCTGATGGTACATACAGTTTCGTTTTCCCTCAATCAGTCTAGTTCAGGGGTCGGCAACCTGCGGCTCGCGAGCCACATGAGGCTCTTTTGATGTCGAGATGCGGCTCTTCAGCTCCATGCACAAATATTTATAACGAGCCCACCCGCAGCGTATCATACGCCGCTATTTAGTTGTTTTATTTTCTACTTTTCAGTAATTTATAATTTGCAAATTCGACAGTACCAATGCTGCCAATGAAAATATTTGCTTTAAAACACTAACCCCCCTGTCCCCTAACCCCGACCCTACACACCCCCCCCCAACCCATCCCCCCCACCCCGTGAAAGCAGCCTCCTCTTAGTTATTTCTTAGTTACCTCCTGTAAGTTTAAAATCGAACTAAATTATCTGCCCCTAATAGAAACCCGGCTCTACGGCTCTACGATTTGTAAACATTTACCTTTGTAAACATTTAGCGTGACCACAGCTCACCAATGTGGGGGTGGGGGTGGTAGTGATAGTGATAGAGAGGAGGCGCTTGCAGCTTGTTTTCTAACGGCTCCCAGAAGAGAATTATATATATAGATTGTTTTATTTTATTTTATTTTATTTTCTATAAAATAATATACATAAACAATAAACACTCGCTTTAGTTCCGCCTTATTTCAATGTACTTCCTATTAACTTGTCTATCCCAAATTGTAACATACAACTTCATGGTGGAGATGTCAAAGAAACTAAACGAGCTAAATGTAAAACTGCATGGAAAGCAAAACCCAGCTTATGCCTTGCTTGAAGAAGATGATTGTTTCGAAAAAAAATTACTTCATTTTGTTGAAGACACGGAGAGCGGTAAATTACTTTATTTCGAAAAATCTGAAAAAAATATCATGATAAAACCAACGCTACTATTAATATGAATCACTTCAGCATGAAGGATGGTTCACTGAGAGATTTGAGCAATTCAAAAGAAATGCAAGTACTCTGACGTTCATAGTAGATTATCTTAACACAAAAACAAATGAGATTAATTTTGAGCTATTTGGAATTGATGCTGGCTCGCTTCAAATGAAATTGCTAGATTTGAAAACCAAACATTTGTGGAGCGGTAAGTTAACAGATCTCAAGAGCAAGTTAGATGATTTGGAGGTCCAGTAAAACAAGCACGTTTCATTGTACAACTGGACAGCTCTAAAAGAAATGCCGCGAGTTGAGGCCCTATTATGTGACGCATGGAATAGTCTTGCAGGATGCTACAGAAAGGTGAAGAAGTTGGCATTTGAAGTGCTGACGATCTTCGGGTCAATATATGCATGCGAGCAAGCGTTTTCTTGCATGAATATAAAAACGTACAGAAGCCAACTAACAAATAAAAATCTAGAGGCGTGCTTGAAACTGAAAACAAGTTATGAGCCAGGTTTAAACAAACTTTCAAAAGGCATGCAAGCTCAAACTGTTGTAAATATACTTTTTCTGCAAAAAATTGTGTATGTTTTTATTATATGAATAAATATTATTTCATATTATTTCATATTATATATATATATATATATATATATATATATATATATATATATATATATATATATATATATATATATATAATCCTAATCAAATATCATAATATTGAAATAAAAACCTTTGTGGCTCTTTAAAAACTGGGATATTTGGTAAATTGTAATTTTTGGCTCTTCCGTCCCAAAAGGTTGCCGACCCCTGGTCTAGTTGCTACTGTGATATTATTCTTAAATGTGTATTATTATGACTTCTCTCCAGCATCACAGGAAACTCTACTTCATCTTCCTTTCAATTTTGAACTTGAAATTTTGCCTAGTTTTATCAAAATAGAGGCGACGTCGTTTCAGCTATTATTATAATTAAAGTACTTATACAAAATATGTCATTTTTATTTATGGTCTTTTTTAAAAGACAAAACAAAGCGGTCAACGACTATATTTCACTATACAATGTGGATCGCATCATAAAGGTGTTTAAAAAATATTATAGTAGAACGCGTTTTATTATATTCTAAAGGAAAAACTTAAATAACAATACACTATTTTATGAATTGTGTATCTTCTTTATACGTCGATCCGGAACGACAATTTGCCTTCTCTTATGCAAACTGTTTCTGGTTTATTAGAGCGGAGATGAGTTAGAGAGTTTCTGTGATATAGAAATTAGAAGCCTTAGCAATACAATCCAACTGAAAAACACTTGCCAAATACTCCAATACAGATAAAACAAAACATGATGTACCATTACATCAAATACTAGTTGTATAATACTGGGCTGTTTTTTTACACATATACATATCAAAACTAAAACTTGATGAAGCATTACGCGAAACATTAGTGTGTGTTGTGTACGATAATCGACTGTAGTTACAAAGGGCCGGGTTATGGCGTGGTTCTTTGGACATGTTACAGACTAGAACACATAGATTTGAACCCGTGTCTATTGGGTTAACATTCGTGTGCCCTACCACTCGACTATACCGTCCCTTATATGTGTATCAAATCTTTATCGCTAACTGTGCATAAAAATATTGGGGTTGTGAAATTTGTTTCTATATTATGAAGAATTTACATGAAAATTTTCTTTGAAAACTGTTGATTTAGGACATTTTATTGAATAAAATGCTTTTGAAAAGACATAAAAAAATGTTAGACTTTTAAAAAATCTGCACACATATCTTTAAACACCTTTTATGATGCGACGTGAGCCATAGGGGCAGAGACGTTTTATCGCGACCACATAGCATTGTGACATATTGTCGTGGGTCGCTTTGTATTGCTTTTAAAAGAACATAAATAACAATAACATATTTTTTAATATGTACTTTTATTATACAATTATCTGAAACGACAAGTTGCCTCTGTCTTGGTAAAACTAGACAAAATTTGAAGTTAAAAATTGAAAGAAAAATGAAGTAGAGTTTCCGGTGAGGCCGGATAGAAATCGTGATAATACACATCCAAGAATATTATCACAGTATCAACCAGGCTGATTGAGAAAAACGAAGCTGTATGTACCATTATTATAAACATTAGTTTTTCTAATGTAGATAAAATTGAGTTTCTGTGATTTTTGAGTGAAATCATATAATTATAATTGCAAGTAAAAAAGTCAATATGTAACCCATTCTTATTGGCTAAAAATAAATCTTCATGTACCATTTCTACAAACATTGTATGTAGTGTACTTTAATTGGGTAAATTCATGGACGTGATTTGAACTCGTGTCTTCTGGGTTACAATTCCTGTACCCAGCCACTCGACCACTGACACCCTGACACTAGTCTCTATAAAATCTATAAATTGTTGGTTTGGATTGTAAGATTTGAATTTGATTATGGAAAACTATGAACAAAACATTTCGTTTGAGGCCTAGAATAGTGAGACTTATGAACATTGAGTTGAAAAGATAGTAGAATAGTTTGTTGCTTGTTTGTAAAAAAAAGTTCTTTCAACAGATTGAACCACTTTTCACGCTACTCTGTTTTCTATGCTTGATGTTGTAGTTCGTGAGGTCCGTGTGAAATCTGATATTGATTCAAACCTAGCATTTCACTAGCTTGTGATTGATCCATCGAGTTACCTGCTCTTTGAGTCAGCTTATATGTTCTAAGTCATGAGCGTCATCAGTGTAAAGAAGGATTTGGTGCGGGAGGGGGGGGGGGAGAATGTTGGAACTTGTAATATTCTTTCTCTGGAATACTAAATATAACATTACATACTCTTGAGCTACACGTCTATAAGGAAAAAAAAATATATTAATGAGAACGATATAATTAATGCAGATGGTAATAATTCACAATTACTTTTGTTTAGTGTAATATCTTATTTAAATAACTTTTTTTAACCCGTCACTCACGACCTGAAATATTCTACTAATCCATAAAAGGACTCTGTAGACTTAGTTCTATTGTTGCCCTCGCCCGAGGAATACTTTATCGAATTATATTAGAAGATACAAGTGTTCATTCACTGTTTGATGTTTTAATAGAGCTCTTTAGCTTTTGAAATACATAAAATGATCTTAAGATTGAGCACAATTTTCAAAAATATTAGTATAGATTATAATTATTTTTATCACGAAAATTAATCATTTTTTATGAAGTTAAATTGAATTAATATAATAATTATAATCAAACGGCTTGTATGAGGGATGCTTACCATTACAAACAAACAACAAACTATTCTAAAATCTTTTCAACTCAATGTTGATAAGTCGTATCATCCCAGACCTCAAACGAAATATTTTGTTCAAACAAACACAAACTATTCTACTATCATTTCAACTCAATGTCTTACCATTCTAGATCTCAAACGAAATGTTTTGTTCATAGTTATCCAGAAACATATTCAAAACATACAATCTAAACCAACAATTTAAATTTTTTATTGAGACTGGAGTCAGGGTGTAAGTGGTCGAGTGGCTGGGTACAAGATTTGTAACCTAGAAGACACGAGTTCAAATCACGTCCATGAATACACCCGATTAAAGTACACTACACACAATAATGCTTAAGAAAGTGGTACATGAAGTTTTGTTTTTAACGAATGAGAATAGTTTACGTGGTGATTTTTAAAATGGGGAATAGTAATTCTATGACTTCATTCTGAGATCACAGAAACTCTACTTCATCTACATTAGACACACGCATGTTTATAATAATGGTACATACAGTTTCGCTTTCCCTCAATCAGTCTAGTTGCTACTGTGATATTATTCTTCAATGTGTTTTATTATGTACGAGCCAACCCGCTGCGTATCATACGCCGCTATTTAGTTTTTTTTTTTCTACTTTTCAGTAATTTATAATTTGTGAATTCGACAGTACCAATGCTGCCATTGAAAATATTTGCTTAAAAACACTAACACCCCCCCCCCCCACGTGAAAGCAGCCTCCTCTTAGTTACCTCCTCTAAGTTTAAAATAGTTTCAAACTAAATTATCTGCCCCTAATAGCCGTCACCAAACCCGTCTCTATGATTGTAAAATGTAAACAGCGTGAACACCGCTCACCAGATCATGTGGGGGTGGGGTGGGGGTGGTAGTGATAGTGATAGAGAGGAAGAGAGGGGACTGCAAAGACGCGCTTGAGCTTGTTTTCTAACTGATCCCAGAAGAGAATTATATATATAGATTCTCTCCAGCATCAAAAGAAACTCTACTTCATCTTCCTTTCAATTTTGAACTTGAAACTTTGCCTAGTTTTACCAAAATAGAGGCGACGTCGTTGTAATCGTGCAAAAGAAAATAGAGATTTTTGCAAATCTCGACGTTTTAGGGCTCCCTGAGTCGGAAAAACATAGTTTTGCAATCTTGTCCGTATGTCTGTGTGTATGTGTGTCTGTCTGTCTGTGTGTGTGTAAACACGATAACTTGAATACCGTTACAGCTAGGTTGATCGAATTTCATATATAAGTAGTATATCAAAATCGTAGATCCGTTTCAACTTTTGAGCGATTTCCGATAACCGAAAGTGGTTCTTTTTCTACTTTGAATTTTTCAAAAGCGTATAACTTGAGTACTTTTCATATAGATAAATAAAATTTCACATGTAAGTAAAAGATCTAATTCTCTACCTTCTATCAAATTTTGAGTAATTTCCGTTGACCGGAAGTAGTAATTTACGCTATTTCGGATTTCTCAAAAAACTAATGTCAATTTATAAGGTACTAATAATATTGCGCACTATTATGCACATTTTATTTGGCGTTCCCTTGTGTGCAATTCTTTTTTCTACGAGATTTTATGCTATCTTAAAAAGTTTAAGTATTTAAAATGGATTAAAAATCATGTCTATATCCCGAGCTCCCATCCCCTGTCGTTTTATATAAGAACGAGCCGGCCCGCGGCATAACATACGCCGCTATTTAGTTGTTCTATTTTCTACTTTTCAGTAATTTATAATTTGTGAATTCGACAGTACCAACGTTGCCACTGAAAATATTTCTTTAAAACACCCACCCTTACGTTTAAAATCGTTGGCTCTGCTTGTAAACATTTAGAGTGAACACAGCTCACTAAGACCATGTAGGGGTGGGGAGGTAGGGGGCGCGTTTACAGCTTGTTTTCTAGCGGCTCCCAGAAGAGAATTATATATATAGATATTCGAGAAAGTTAAGGGAGATCACTCCAGGTTTATTGTACAAACAAACAACAAACTATTTTACTATTATTTCAACTCAATGTCTTACCATTCTAGACCTCAAACGAAATGTTTTGTTCATAGTTATCCAGAAACAAATTCAAATCATACAATCTAAACCAACAATTTAAATTTTTTATTGAGACTGGAGTTACTGTGTAAGTGGTCGAGTGGCTGGGTACAAGATTTGTAACCCAGAAGACACGAGTTCAAATCACGTCCATGAATTCACCCGATTAAAGTACACTACACACAATCATGTTTCTGGTAATTTGTACAGCAAGTTTTGTTTTAAACGAATGAGAAAAGTTTACATAGTGTTTTTTTAAATTGGAAAAGTAATTCTATGACTTCATTCTGAGATCACAGAAACTCTACTTCATCTACATTAGACACACTCATGTTTATAATAATGGTACATACAGTTTCGTTTTCCCTCAATCAGTCAAGTTGATACTGTGATATTATTCTTAAATGTGTATTATTATGACTTCTCTCCAGCATCACAGGAAACTCTACTTCATCTTCCTTTCAATTTTTATCTTGAAATTTCGCCTAGTTTTACCAAAATAGAGGCGACGTCATTTCAGTTAATATTATCATTAAAGTACTAATAAAAAATATGTCATTTTTATTTATGGTCTTTTTAAAAGACAAAACAAAGCTGCCAACGACCATATACAATGCACTATACAATGTTGATCGCAAGAGAACCCCTGCTGTTAGGGCTCACGTCGCACCATAAAGGTGTTAAAAGATATGTGTGCAGACTTTTTAAAGACTAACACTATTTCCATGTCTTTTCAACAGTATTTTATTAAATAAAATGTCCTAAATTTAGAGTCTTCAAAGAAAATGTTTGTGTACATTTTTCCTAATATAGAAACAAATTTTACAATCCCAATATTTTTTATGTACAGTTAGAGATAAGCATTTGAAACACATTTATCTAAGGGACGGTATGGTCGAGTGGTAGGGCACACGAATGTTAACCCACTAGACACGGGTTCAAATCTCCGTGTTCTAGTCTGTAACGTGTCCAAAGAACCACGCCATAACCCGCTCGTTGTAAATACAGTCGATTATCGTACACAACACACACTAATGTTTGGAAAAATGCTTCATTAAGTTTTAATTTTTACAAGTATGTCTGTAACAACAGCCCAGTTCAATACCACTAGTATTTGAAGTAATGGTACATCATGTTTTGTATAGTGTACGAGCCGACCCGCGGCGTAACATATACCGCTATTTAGTTGTTTTATTTTCTACTTTTCAGTAATTCATAATTTGTGAATTCGACAGTACCATCGCTGCCACTGAAAATATTTGCTTTAAAACACTATCAGTAGGTCGTTAAGGACGATACCTACCCACCCTCCTTTCCCCAACCCCTACCCTACACCCCCTCACCCGTGTAAGCAGCCTCCTCTTAGTTACCTCCCCTAAGTTTAAAATTGTTTCAAACTAAATTATCTGCCCCTAATAGCCGTCACTAAACCCGACTCTACGATTGTAAACATTTAGCGTGAACCACAGCTCACCAGACCGTGTGGGAGTGGGGGTGGTAGGGATATGCATAGAGAGGAAGAGAGGGGGCTGCTAGGCGCGCTTACAGCTTGGTGTTTTCTATGGTCTCCACGAAGAGAATTATATATATAGAAGATAGTAACTGTATTTTAAAATTATTAAACTGTATTTCCAAAAACAGAGTTCATGCTTCTGTGCTTAGCCTAGCCGTGTTTTATTCACAGAGAAATAAGTTGTGACACAAATTTACAGAGAGAAATGTGACACAAATGAACAAGGAGGAATGTGAAACAAATAGGCAGAAAAAATGTTGAGGGTAGCATTTGCAGGCATTAAAATTGTAGTGGGCCGCATTGTTTTATATTCATTACGACAAACATAAATAAAAATTACAGATTGTTTACTATGCATTTAATTATACGACACTGTGAGAAAAGTAACACAAAAATATGGCTATACGTGTGCTACAAATCCGTAAAGATAAATCTGATACAAAATTCGGAGAGATTGTAACTTTCGTTTCTTGCTTAGGAATAATTTACATGAACATTTTCACTTAAGACTGTAAGGTTGGAACATTTTATTAAAAACAAAATGGAGTTCAAAAATAGAATATACGAGCCGGCCCGCGGCACAACATACGCCGCTATTTAGTTGTAGTTTGTCTACTTTTCAGTAATTCATAATTTGTGAATTCGACAGTACCAACACTGCCACTGAAAATATTTCTTTAAAACACTATAAGTAGCTCGTTAAGGACCACCCCCCCCCTTCCCTCCCCCCCCCCCCTACGTTTAAAATCGTTGGCTCTGCTTGTAAACATTTAGAGTGAACACAGCTCACTAAAACCATGTAGGGGTGGGGAGGTAGGGAGCGCGTTTACAGCTTGTTTTCTAGGCGCGTTTGCAGCTTGTTTTCTAGCGGCTCCCAGAAGAGAATTATATATACGAGCCGGCCCGCGGCATAACATACGCCGCTATTTAGTTGTTTCTAATTTTCAATAATTCATAATTTGTGAATTCGATAGTACCAACGCTGACACTGAAAATATTTCTTTAAAACACTATAAGTAGCTCGTTAAGGACCATAACCCCCGCCCCCCTTCCTTCCCTCCCCCCCCTCCTCCCCCCCCCCTACGTTTAAAATCGTTGGCTCTGCTTGTAAACATTTAGAGTGAACACAGCTCACTAAAACCATGTAGGGGTGGGGAGGTAGGGAGAGCGTTTGCAGCTTGTTTTCTAACGGCTCGAAGAAGAGAATTATATATATAGATAGATGTGTTACCCTTTAAAAATGTTTAAACATATCTTCAAACACTTTTTATATTGCATTGTGGGCAGTAGTGGCAGAGATAATTATTGTATTGGTCCATTTTGTATCATCTTTCAAAATAACCTAAATAACAATAATAAATTGTTTTATATGCATTTTAAATATACAATACCGGACACCAACAAGGTAGGCCTACATTTAGTTTGGTAAAACCAGGCAAAAATTTCGATTTTGAGGCGAAGTGGAGCGGTAGAAAGAAATCTAAGTAAAAAAACAAACAAGAAAAAAACACTAAACAACTGCATTCATAAAAGAAAAACATAAAAGTAGGCCAAAGTTTAGGCAATGCCTTGTGTGCTGTGTATTATACAAACAGTTTAGTACTAATCCTTAATTGGAAAAAAATATCGGGTACTTAGAAGACGAGATTTAAACTCATGTCTTTTGGGTTAGAGGTCGTTTAACAAGCTACTCGACCACACAGTCCCTGATTCACAAACTGTCTCAAATTTTAAAAGAAATCTCTAAATGAGCATTACATACATTGTCAAGTTCTATAAGTTTTGTGTTTTATTTATTTCAACAGCATTCACACTTTTGTTTGAAAAATGTAACGTAAAGACCTTTTATTATTTGCAAGAATAGTTGTATTGTGTATTCTTTATTTTAAAATAACTAAACTGTATTTAAAAAAAAAAAAACAAGATTTCATGATTCTATGCTAAGCATAGGTGGGACGTTCTCACAGAGAATAAACCGGGAGTGATCTCCCCTAAACTTTCTCGAATATTTTTATATAAAATAACAGGAGATGGGAACTCGGGCTATAGACATGATTTTTAATCCATTTTAAATACTTAAAGTTTTAAAAATAGAATAAAATCTCGTAGACAAAAGAATTGCACACCGAGTTAACGCTAAATAAAAAAGTGCATAATAGTGCGCAATATTATTAGTACTTTAAACATTTACATTCGTTTTTTGAGAAATCGGAAGTAGCGTAAATTACTACTTGCGGTCAACGGAAATTATTCAAAATTTAACAGAAGGTAGAGAATTAGATCTTTTACTTACATGTGAAATTTCATTTATCTATCTGAAATAGTACTCAAGTTATAGGCTTTTGACAAATTCAAAGTAGGAAAAGTACCACTTCCGGTTATCGGAAATCGCTCAAAAGTTGATACCTATCTACGATTTTGATAAAATACTTAAATATGAAATTTCATCAACCTAGCTGTAACGGTACTCAAGTTATCGTGTTTACACACGGACACACACACGGACAGAATTGGATAATCCAGTTTTTCCAACTCCATTACGCATAAAACGCCAAAATTTTTATATATCTGAGTTTATAATTTTTGCCCGATTAAAATAAGTCTTCTATATCCCGGATGTGATGAAGGACTGAGGGGTAAAACGGTGAAAACTGTCCAAATTTAATGTGATTTTTGTGCACGATTACAAGACTTTCTCTATACTTCGTATATACGAGAAAGTAAAAAGGTCGTGACACAAATTCACAGAGAGAAATGTTACACAAACAAGCATGGAGTGATGTGAAATAAATTGGTAGAGAAAAATGTTGCCATTTTTAGACATTCAAATTGTAGTGGGTCGCATTGTTTTATATTTTATAAGACCAACCTAAAAAAAAATTACCGATTGTTTAATATGCATTTAGTAATACGACAATGAGTTAAAAGTAACACAAATTCATGGAGTCAAATGTGCTACAAATGTAGAGAGAAATGAACTACAAGTACGTAGAGAGAATTGTGCTTCAAATCCGCCGAGAGAAATGTAAGAAATTTGACGAGATGAATATAGTCGTGAACCGAATTAAGTTACAACAGAAAAATATATTAAAGAATAAAAATTGTGTAAGATATAAAGTTTAATTATAACTCGATCAGAAAAAATGTCTACTAAAACTCTACTACAAATATTATTGGGTGTCGTGTACCTTAATTGATTGTTTTTTTCAAGGGGGCGGGTTTAGGCTTGGTTGTGTGAACACGTTACTGACTAGAACACGTAGATTTGAACCCGTGTCTAGTGGGTTAGCATGCGTGTGCCCTACCACTCGACCACATCGTCCGCAATTTGGATGTCTCTTATATCTTATTTAATGCTCTAGCTTTGTTTCATACATTTTCATTGCGATTGTGAGTTTTGTTTCTTGTTTACGAATAATTTACATCTACATTTTTATTTAAAAGATTGTACGGTTAGAACATTTTATTAAAAAATGGTGTTGAAAAATAGAATATACGTGTTTCTCTTTTAAAAATGCTAAAACATATATTCAAACTCTTTTTATATTGCATAAGGCGCCGTAGTAGCAGAGAGAAATTATTTGAGCTTCAAAATTAAAGAAGAGATGAAGTAGAGTTTCTCCGTGATCTTCCTTATTAAAATTTATAGCAATACAATCCTAATTAAAACACATTATATCAAGTACACGCATACATGTTAAACAAAAACAAACTTAATGCAACATTACCTAAAACATTTTTGGGTGTCGTGTACCTCAATTGATTGTTTTTACAAGGGCGGGTTATGGCGTGGTTGTGTGAACACGTTACTGACTAGAACACGTAGATTTGAACCCGTGTCTAGTGGGTTAGCAATCGTGTGCCCTACCACTCGACCACACAGTCCGCAAGTTGAATGTGTTTTGTATCTTAATTAATGCTCTAGCTTTGCATCAGAATTGTTGATTGGGATTGTGAATTTCGTTTCTTGCTTAGGAATAATTTACATGAACATTTTAACCAAAGATTGTAACGTTTGAACATTTTGTAAAAGAAAAATGAAGTTGAAAAAAAGTATACAAATGTCAAAAGGTCTACTTTTAAAAATGTTGAAACATATCTTCAAACTCTTTTTATATTGCATTATGGGCCGAAGTAGCAGAGAGAAATTTTGTCGTAGGCCACTTTGTATCATCTTTTAAGGGGGCAGTATCACCCAGACTAAGGGAGGGAAACAGCAACTATCACCAAAAAAAATTATTTGACATACACATGTCAAAATTTTACAGCAGTAGTAACGTTTCTTTTGGTATAATACAGTATATAAATTGTAGGATATGTGTATGGCAACAAAGTTTCAAAAAATTATTTTGTTAATATTTTATTATATTTTAAATTTTTGAATTTTTTTTTGTAAACAATTTTTTGAAACCATAAGTCCTTAAAATTTGGTATAAAGCTTCCTTGCGTTATATGTCATGTCTCGGAATAATAGAATTCTGTTGTTGTTGTAGAGAAAAAGTAAATCTGGAGTGATCTCCCCTGAACTTTCTCGAAAATTCTTATATAACACTACGGAGGATGGCAACTTGGGATATAGACAATAATTATTTTTAATCAATTTTTAATTACTGTTTATAATAGAATAGAATCACGTAGAAAAAGGAATTGCACACCAAGTGAACTCCAAACAAAATGTGCATAATAGTGCGGGATATTATTAGTACTTTATAAATTCACATGCGTTTTTTTTTGAGGAATCGGAAATAGCGTAAGTTACTACTTCCGGTCAACGGAAATTACTCAATATTTGATAGAAGGCAGAGAATTATATCTTTTACTTATATCTTTTACCTGTTTTATAGTCGTTAAATATATATATATATATATATATATATATATATATATATATATATATATATATATATATATATATATATATATATAAATATATATATATATATATATATATATATATATATTTGCCGTAATGAAGTAATGAAAAATAAATAAAAAAACGTTTTAAAGCAAGCTTTTAATGCACTAGAAAGGAGAAAATAAATGATTGTATTTAAATATATAATAATACACTACAAATGAAATAACAATAAAGAAAAGCTTTGGTCACTATATAATCTTTTGGGTAGGTTTACTAATATTTAGGAAGACAGTCTTCACCCACTTGCCGACTTTGAAACGAATAGGTCTGTTTAAAGTGCTCGGCCGTTTCGATCTATGACGACAAAAGCACGACAGACAGAGGAAGCAAGTTAAATAAAATCTTTTAAAAAGATTTAAGACAAATGAACTTCATAAAGGGAGATAGTCCGTCCCTTAATACACTATATTTAAGCAAGCACTTTTAATTTTCACCCGTAGTTCAACCAATTCTACCAGATCAATTATTGCTTAATTTTTAATATAATATATTTGTGTAGTTAATTTTTGTTTGTATTTAATTAAGATTTAATTTAGTACTATAATAAATGCTAAAATAAAAACTGGTATTTTTTAAAGAATATTTTAAGAATAAGTAAAGGCCGACAGCATCATAATCAATAACTGTAATGCTACTTTTTCTTACAAAATATTTTTAATAGATCAGATAAACCCCCCCCCCCCACTCAACCGCACAGGCGGATATTTCAAGGTAGCATGCCTTCATCGCCAAGGGTCAATTTAATGTCATGGACATTTTGGAATGATAGATCAGTTTGAGTATTACAGAGACACTTCTCCCACTGTCGTTTCTATTTCTGTCCATGGGTGGCTACAGTGTGAACTTTTGACTCCACAGCTAAGGAGTCAAAAGTGACATATTGTCGTGGGTCGCTTTGTATTGCTTTTAAAAGAACATAAATAACAATAACATATTTTTTAATATGTACTTTAATTATACAATTATCTGAAACCACAAGTTGCCTCTGTCTTGGTAAAACTAGGCAAAATTTGAAGTTAAAAATTGAAAGAAAGATGAAGTAGAGTTTCCGGTGAGGCCAGATAGAAATCGTGATAATACACATCCAAGAATATTATCACAGTATCAACCAGGCTGATTGAGAAAAACGAAGCTGTATGTACCATTATTATAAACATTAGTTTCTCTAATGTAGATAAAATTGAGTTTCTGTGATTTTTGAGTGAAATCATATAATTATAATTGCAAGTAAAAAAGTCAATATGTAACCCATTCTTATTTGCTAAAAATAAATCTTCATGTACCATTTCTACAAACATTGTATGTAGTGTACTTTAATTGGGTAAATTCATGGACGTGATTTGAACTCGTGTCTTCTGGGTTACAATTCCTGTACCCAGCCACTCGACCACTGACACCCTGACACTAGTCTCTATAAAATCTATAAATTGTTGGTTTGGATTGTAAGATTTGAATTTGATTATGGAAAACTATGAACAAAACATTTCGTTTGAGGTCTAGAATAGTGAGACTTTTCAACATTGAGTTGAAAAGATAGTAGAATAGTTTGTTGCTTGTTTGTAAAAAAAAGTTCTTTCAACAGATTGAAACACATTTCACGCTACTCTGTTTTCTATGCTTGATGTTGTAGTTCGTGAGGTCCGTGTGAAATCTGATATTGATTCAAACCTAGCATTTCACTAGCTTGTGATTGATCCATCGAGTTACCTGCTCTTTGAGTCAGCTTATATGTTCTAAGTCATGAGCGTCATCAGTGTAAAGAAGGATGCGGTGCGGGAGGGGGGGGGGGGAGAATGTTGGAACTTGTAATATTCTTTCTCTGGAATACTAAATATAACATTACATACTCTTGAGCTACACGTCTATAAGGAAAATAAAAATATATTAATGAGAACGATATAATTAATGCAGATGGTAATAATTCACAATTACTTTTGTTTAGTGTAATATCTTATTTAAATAACTTTTTTTAACCCGTCACTCACGACCTGAAATATTCTACTAATCCATATAAGGACTCTGTAGACTTAGTTCTATTGTTGCCCTCGCCCGAGGAATACTTTATCGAATTATATTAGAAGATACAAGTGTTCATTCACTGTTTGATGTTTTAATAGAGCTCTTTAGTTTTTGAAATACATAAAATGATCTTAAGATTGAGCACAATTTGCAAAAATATTAGTATAGATTATAATTATTTTTATCACGAAAATTAATCATTTTTTATGAAGTTAAATTGAATTAATATAATAAATATAATCAAACGGCTTGTATGAGGGATGCTTACCATTACAAACAAACAACAAACTATTCTAAAATCTTTTCAACTCAATGTTGATAAGTCGTATCATCCCAGACCTGAAACGAAATATTTTGTTCATAGTTTTCCAGAATAAAATTTAAAACATACTATCTAAATCAACAATTATTTTTTTTATAGAGACTGGCGTCAGGGTGTCAGTGGTCGAGTGGCTGGGTACAAGATTTGTAACCTAGAAGACACGAGTTCAAATCACGTCCATGAATACACCCGATTAAAGTACACTACACACAATAATGCTTAAGAAAATGGTACATGAAGTTTTGTTTTTAACGAATGAGAATAGTTTACGTGGTGATTTTTAAAAAGGGGAATAGTAATTCTATGACTTCATTCTGAGATCACAGAAACTCTACTATATCTACATTAGACACACGCATGTTTATAATAATGGTACATACAGTTTCGCTTTCCCTCAATCAGTCTAGTTGCTACTGTGATATTATTCTTCAATGTGTATTATTATGACTTATCTCCGACATCACAGGAAACACTACTTCATCTTCCCTTCAATTTTGAACTTGAAACTTTGCCTTACTTACTTACTTAGTCCTCTTTGCTCCACCATTTCCTTCCATTTCTTCCTATCCTCGGCTATTAATTTTGACATCTCCCAAGACATCCCTATTGGCTTCAGTTCTTCAAGAAGACTCCGCCTCCAGGTCTGTCTTGGGCACCCTCTCTTCCGCTTGAGTCCTCGGTAGAATCAGGGCTCCACTTAGGAGAAGTATGACGCAATGCAGCCAAATCCGTAAGGAAGCTACAGAGCCGACCCGCCTTCTTCAACCGAGGAACACTAAATCCGAAACTTTGCCTAGTTTTACCAAAATAGAGGCGACGTCGTTTCAGTTATTATTATAATTAAAGTACTTATACAAAATATGTCATTTCTATTTACGGTATTTTTAAAAGACAAAACAAAGCGGCCAACGACCATATACAATACACTATACAATGTTGATCGCAAGAGAACCCCTTCTGTTAGGGTTCACGTAGCACCATAAAGGTGTTTAAAGATATGTGTGCAGACTTTTTAAAGACTAACACTATTTCCATGTCTTTTCAACAGTATTTTATTAAATAAAATGTCCTAAATTTAGAGTCTTCAAAGAAAATGTTCGAGTAAATTTTTCCTAATATACAAAACAAATTTCACAATCACAATATTGTTTATGCACAGGTAGAGATAAACATTTGAAACACATTTATTCTAAGAGGCGATGTGGTCGAGTGTTAGGGCACACGATTGCTAACCCATTAGATACGGGTTCAAATCTCCGTGTGCTAGTCTATAAGGTGTCCAAAAGAACCACCCCATAACCCGCCCTTTGTAAATACAGTGAATTATCGTACGCAACTCTAACTCATGGTTGACATAATGCTTCAATAAGTTTTGATTTTTACATGTATGTGTGTGACAACAGCCCAGTTTAATACCACTAGTATTTGATGTAATGGTACATCATGTTTTGTATAGTGTACGAGCAGTGGCGGAACGAGAAAAAAGGGCCACACCGCGAAAAATTCTTTTGGGCCCCCATATATCAGAGGCGTAGCGACCGTTCCCGGCGACCGGGGACAAACTTTCGATTTGCACCCCCCCCCCTCCCCTAAGCTTTCGATTTGCACCCCCCCCCCTTCGCTACGCCTCTGTCATATATTTATATATAGATTTATATAAATAAAGGTCGGCTGTGGGCCCCTAAACTGCCTGGCCCCCCTCCCCCGCATTGCGGGGTCTGGCGGCACTGTAGTTCCGCCCCTGTGTACGAGCCGACCCGCGGCGTATCATATACCGCTATTTAGTTGTTTTATTTTCTACTTTTCAGTAATTCATAACTTGTGAATTCGACAGTACCACTGCTGCCACTGAAAATATTTGCTTTAAAACACTATCAGTAGGTCGTTAAGGACGATACCTACCCACACTCCTTTTCCCCAACCCCTACACTACACCCCCCACCCGTGAAAGCAGCCTACACTTAGTTACCTCCCCTAAGTTTAAAATCGTTTCAAACTAAATTATCTGCCCCTAATAGCTGTCACTAAACCCGACTACGATTGTAAACATTTAGCGTGAACTACAGCTCACCAGACCGTTTGGGAGTGGGGGTGGTAGGTATATGCCTAGAGAGGAAGAGAGGGGGCTGCTAGGCGCGCTTACAGCTTGGTGTTTTTTATGGTCTCCATGAAGAGACTTATATATATAGAAGATAGATAATTTATTTTAAAATTATTAAACTGCATTTCCAAAACAGAGTTCATGCTTCTGTGCTTAGCCTAGCCGTGTTGTCTTCACAGAGATATAAGTTGTGACACAAATTTACTTAGAGAAATGTGACACAAATGACCATGGAGGAATGTGAAACAACTAGGCAGAACAAATGTTGAGGGTAGTATTTGCAGGCATTAAAATTGTAGTGGGCCGCATTATTTTATATTCATTAGGACGAACATACATAAAAATTACATATTGTTTACTATGCATTTAATTATACGACACTGAGAGAAAAGTAACACAAAAATATGGCTATACGTGTGCTACAAATCCGTAAAGAGAAATGTGATACAAATTCGAGGAGATTGTAACTTTCGTTTCTTGCTAAGGAATAATTTACATGAACATTTTCACTTAAGACTGTAAGGTTGGAACATTTTATTAAAAACAAAATCGAGTTCAAAAATAGAATATATGTGTTACCCTTTAAAAATGTTTAAACATATCTTTAAACACTTTTTATATTGCATTGTGGGCAGTAGTGGCAGAGAGAATTATTGTATTGGTCCACTTTGTATCATCTTTCAAAAGAACCTAAATAACAATAATAAATTGTTTTATATGTATTTTAAATATACATTAACTGGCACCAACAAGGTAGGCCTACATTTAGTTTGGTAAAACCAGGCAAAAGTTTAGATTCTGAGGCGAAGTGGAGACGTAGAAAGAAATCTCAGTAAAAAAAAAAAGAAACAACTGCATTCATAAAAGAAAAACATAGAAGTAGGCCGAAGTTTAGGCAATGCATCGTGTGCTGTGTATCATACAAACAGTTTAGTACTAAACCTTAATCGGAAAAATTTATCGGGTGCTTAGAAGCCGAGATTTAAACTAGCGGACTTCAATTCGAACCCATGTCTGTTGGGTTAGAGGTTGTTTAACAATCCACTCGACCACTCAGTCCCTGATTCACAAACTGTCTCAAATTTTAAAAGAAATCTCTAATAGAGCATTAAATACATTATCAAGTTCTATGAGTTTTGTGTTTTATTTATTTTAACAGCATTCATACTTTTGTTTGAAAAATGTAATGTAAAGACCTTTTATTGTACTGTGTATTCTTTATTTTAAAATAACTAAACTGTATTTAGAAAAAAAGATTTCATGATTCTTTGCTAAGCCTAGGTGGGACGTTCTCACAGAGAAAAAGGTCGTGACACAAATTCACAGAGAGAAATGCGACACACATAAGCATGGAGCAATGTGAAATAAATTTGCAGAGAAAAATGTTGCCATTTTTGGACATTTAAATTGTAGTGTGACGCATTGTTTTAGATTCTATAGGACCAACATAAAAAAAAAACAATTACAGATTGTTTAATATGCATTTGATTATACGACAATGAGTTAAAAGTAAAACAAATTCCTGGAGTCAAATGTGCTACAAATGTAGAGAGAAATGAACTACAAGTACGTAGAGAGAATTGTGTTACAAATCCGCAGAGAGAAATGGAAATTCGACGAGATGAATATAGTCGTGAACCGCATTAAGTTACAACAGAAAAATATATTAAAGAATAACATTGAGTTAGATATAAAGTTTAATTATAACTCGATCAGGACAAATGTCCGTCTATTTAGATTAGGCAAAATTATTTGTGGTTCAAAATTAAAGAGGGAATAAAGTAGAGTTTCTCCGTGATATTACTGATTAAAATTCACAGCAATACAATCCTAATTAAAAACACATTATATTAATTACACTCATACATGTAAAAAAAAAACCTTAGCGAAACTCTACTAAAAATATTATTAGGTGTCGTGTACCTCAATTGATTGTTTTTACAAGGGTGCGGGTTTAGGCTTGGTTGTGTGAACACGTTACTGACTAGAACACGTGGATCTGAACCCGTGTCTAGTGGGTTAGCAATCGTGTGCCCTACCACTCGACCACATCGTCCGCACTTTGTGTGAGTTTTATATCTTAATTAATGCTCTAGCTTTGCATCAGA
Source organism: Physella acuta (assembly GCF_028476545.2). Lineage (NCBI taxonomy): Eukaryota > Metazoa > Mollusca > Gastropoda > Physidae > Physella > Physella acuta. The sequence continues at coordinate 444,979 of NW_026731556.1, forward strand.
ATTTTTGATTGGGATTGTGAATTTCGTTTCTTGCTTAGGAATAATTTACATGAACATTTTTACTTAAGTCTATAAGGTGGGAAAATTTAATTTAAAAAAATGGAGTTCAAAAATGGTATACAAATGTTCTACTTTTATAAATGTTGAAACATATCTAAAAACTAGTGGTAGAGATAAACATTGTAGTGGTCCACTTTGTATAATCATTCAAAATAACCTAAACAACAATAATGCATTGTTGAAAAAACATAACCGTAGGCCATAGTTTTGAAAATGCTATCGTGTGCCGTGTATTATACAAAAAGTACAAAACGAAATGAAATGTGGATAAATGTATCGGGTGATAAGAAGACCAGATTTAAACCAGCGGACTTTACTTCGAACTCATGTCTTTTGGGTTAGAGGTCGTTTAACAAGCCACTCGACCACATAGTCCCTGATTTCACAAAATGTCTCAAATTTTAAAATAAATCTCTTAATGAGCATTAAATAAATTGGCTATTATTGTGAGTTTTGTGTTTCATTTATGTTAACAGTTCACACTTTTGTTTGAAGACTTTAAAGTAAACACCTTTTATTGTTTGAAAGTAAAGTTTTATTGTGTATTCTTAATTTTAAAATCATTGAGTTTGCTTTCCAAAATAAAGTTTATGTTTCTATGTTTAGTCTAGATGGGTCGTATTCACAGAGAAATAAGTGACACAAATTAGCTTCGAGAAATGTGACACAAATGTGCAGGAAGAATGCGATACAAATGTGTAGGAAGAATGTGATATAAATTCACATAGAACAATGTGACAACAATTGGCAGAGAAAAATGTGACAAAAATTTGCAGATAAAAATGTGACACAAAGGCGCCGAGATAAATGCTTTTTGTATCATTCGATGAGATAAATATTGTTTTGGGTCGTATTGGAAGAGATAAATATTGTCGTAGACCACAAGGAAGGAGATAAATATTATAGTAGAACGCATTGTATTATATTCTAAAGGAAAAACTTAAATAACATTACACTATTTTATGAATTGTGTATTTTAATCACACACCGATCCGAAATGACAATTTGCCGTTTCCTATGCACACTGTTTCTGGTTAATAAGAATGGAGATTGGTTAGAGAGTTTCTGTGATATAGAAATTAGAAGCCTTAGCAATACAATCAAACTAAAAAACACTTGCCTATTACGTCCATAAAGATAAAACAAAACATGTTGTACCATTACATCAAATACTAGTTGCATAATTACTGGGCTGTTTTTTTACACACATACATGTCAAAATTAAAATTTAATGCAACATTACCTAAAGCATGAGTGTGTGTTGTGTACAATAATCGACTGTAGTTACAAGGGGCGGGTTATGGCGTGGTTCTTTGGACACGTTACAGACTAGAACACGGATATTTGAACCCGTGTCTATTGGGTTAACATTCGTGTGCCCTACCACTCGACCATACCGTCCCTTATATGTGTTTCACATCTTTATCTCTAACTGAGCATAAAAAATATTGGGGTTGTGAAATTTGTTTCTATATTATGAAGAATTTACACGAACATTTTCTTTGAAAACTGTTGATTTAGGACAGGGGTCTCCAAACTACGGCCCGCGAGGTCATTTTATCCGGCTGCGACGATCTTTTTGTCTACTGAATAATGTTTGTTGGAGGTGGCTGAGGAGCTTTGCACAGAAAATTCAAAACTATTTGAAAATGTAGCTTTGGGTGCAGACATTGGTGAAAACATTGCGACTCAAATAGCGAAAAATTCAAGCAAGTTTCGCCATTTTTCAATTGCAATGGGTGAGTCGCTGGGCAGCTGTTCCACCTCTCAACTTCTTGTGTTCATTAGAGGTGTGGATGAAGACATGAACATAACACAAAAGCTGGCTTCCCTACATAGAATGTATGACACTGTTACCAGAGATGATATCTAACCATAGATAGTTCAGAGACAAACACAAAATCGAAAGATTTACCATATTTGACATCAGTAAGATTGCTAATTTAGCGAGAAAAGTCTGAGCAGAGTATCTAAGAAAAGAAATAGGTGACTTCCTGATAGTAAAGGCAAGTGACAACCGTTATTGTCTGATGAAGAGTGGGTATAGAAATTGGCCTCTGCTGCAGACATAACGAAATCTAGTTTCTGATCTATACACCCACCGAAAGCCTTTAGAGACAAACTTGTCATGTTTTTGGAACAAGTACAGGCTAAAAACTTGACACATTTTCAGCAGTGCTGAAGCAACCACTGTGTTCCCCACGTCATTAAAGACTTCTAGCTGAAGATTCAGTAGCGGTTTTCTGACTTGGATTCATAGGCAGAAGAAGTGAGACTGTTTCAAAGCCCATTGGAAGCAAATGTGGCCAATTGCAAAGATGAACTGCAGCTGGAGGTCATTAAATTGCAAGAAAATGACTTCCTTAGAGACAAGTTCAAAAAAGTGCGGATGGGTTTTCATACGTTTTTGCACAAGGAAGACTTTCCTAATATTAAAACTTTTGCATCAAAGTACCTTTCAAATTTTGGAACAAGAAACCTGTGCGAACAAATATTTTCAAGAATGAAATACGCGAATAACAACTTGAGAGCAAACTAGGACCTCGGGTGGGGGTGGGGGGGGGGGGGTAAATACTTGAAATTTGTATATATTTCTCAATTAATTATATTTCGTGGGGGGGGGGAGGGGCAGTAGAAGATCTTCGTGGGGGGGGGGGGGGGGCGCCTTGACCCCGAGGAGATGCCTTAAAGAAACTCTGGCCCCTGAACTGATATTTGATAGTTAATGCGGCCCTCGGGGGGGGGGGGAAGGGGCGGTAGGCGATCTTCGTGGGGGGGGGGGGCACGACCCAGAAGAGATGCCTTAAAGAAGCTCTGGCCCCCGAACTGATATTTGATAGTTAATGCGGCCCTCGGGCTGAAAGGTTTGGAGACCCCTGATTTAGGACATTTTATTGAATAAAATACTGTTGGAAAGTCATGAAAATAAACCGGAAGTGATCTCCCCTAAACTTTCTCGAATATTCTTATATAAAACAACAGGGGATGGTAACTCGGGATATAGTTATGATTTTTAATCCATTTTAAATACATAAACTTTTTAAAATAAAATAGAATCTCATAGAAAAAAGTATTTCACACCAAGCGAACGCCGAATAAAGATGTTCATAATGGTGCGCAATATTATTAGTACTTTATAAATTTAGATGCGTTTTTGAGAAATCGGAAATAGCGTAAATTAGTACTTCCCGTCAACGGATATGACTCAAAATTTAACAGCAGGTAGATAATTAGATCCTTTACTTACATGTGAAATTTCATTTATCTATCTGAAATAGTACTCAAGTTATAGGCTTTTGAAAAATTCAAAGTAGAAAAAGTACCTCTTCCGGTTATCGGAAATCGCTCTAAAGTTGATACGGATCTACGATTTTGATAAAATACTTATATATGAAATTTCATCAACCTAGCTGTAACGGTACTCATGTAATCGTGTTTACACACGCACACACAGACACACTCACAGACACACACACACACACACAGACACACAGACATACGGACAAGATTGCAAAATTATGTTTTTCCGTATCAGTGAGGTGTAAAACGTCGAGATTTGAAAAAATCTCGATTTTTTTTGCACGATTACAATACTATCTCTATACTACGTATATACGAGAAAGTAAAAAGGTCGTGACACAAATTCACAGAGATATGTGACACAAATAAGCATGGAAACATATCTTTAAACACCTTTTATGGTGCGAGCCATAGGGGGAGAGAAGTGTTCTCGCGATCCACATAGCATAGTGAAATTTTGCAGTTTGCCATTTTGTATTGTCTTTAAAAGCACATAAATAACAATAACATATTTTTCAATAAGTACTTTAATTCTATAATGATTTGAAACGACACGTTGCCTATATCTTGGTAAAACTAGACAAAATTTCAAGTTCAAAGTTGAAGGGAACATAAAGTAGAGTTTCTTGTGATGTCGGAGAAAAGTTGTAATAATACAACTTCAAGAATAATATCATAGAATCAACTACACTCATGGGGGGGGGGGGGGAAATAACAAAACTGTATGTATCATATTATAGACATTAGTGTGTCTAATGTAGATAAAGTAGAGTTTCTGTGATCTCAGAATGAAATCATATAATTACAAGTAATAAAAAAAACCCTATGTAACCCATTCTTATTGGTTAAAAACAAATCTTAATGTATCACTTTTTAAAGCACACTCTGTGTGTATTGTATTTTATTCGGGTGAATTCGTGGACAAGATTTGAACTCGTGTCTTCTGGGTTACAAATCTTGTACCCAGCCAGTCGACCACTGACACCCAGCAGCAGGTCTCTAAAAAATCTTTAAATTGTTGGTTTGGAATGTAAGTTTTGAATTTAATTCTGGAAAAATACTAACAGAACATTTCGTTTTAGGTCTGGAATTGTAAGACTTATCAACTTTGAGTTGAAAAATAGTAGAAAAGTTTGTTGTTTGTCTAATCTTATCCATATTATATATCATTCTTTAAAGCTATCGTAGGCGCCATAGTACTCACATGCAGTGTTTCTTCCAGACTTTTTCTCCGGGGGGGGGGGGGGCACTTGAAATTTTCGGGGTGGGGGGGGGGGGAGCGGTAGACTTTCTTCGGGGGGGGGGGGCACCTTTATGGTGCGACGTGAGCCCTAACAGCAGGTGTTCTCTTGCGATCCACATTTGTTTCGTAAAATATTGTCGTTGGCCGCTTTGTTTTGTCTTTTAAAAAGACCATAAATAACAATAACATATATTGTATAAGTACTTTAATTATAATAATAGCTGAAACGACGTCGCCTCTATTTTGATAACACTAGGCAAAGTTTCAAGTTCATAATTGAAGGGAAGATGAAGTAGAGTTTCTTGTGATGCTGGAGAGAAGTCATAAAATTACTTTTCCAATTTAAAAAAAAATAAACCGGGAGTGATCTCCCCTAAACTTTCTCGTATATTCTTATTTAAAATAACAGGGAGTGGGAACTCGGGCTATAGACATTATTTTTAATCCATTTTAAATACTTAAAGTTTTAAAAATAGAATGAAATCTCGTAGACAAATTAATTGCACACCAAGTGAACGCCAAATAAAAAAGCACATAATAGTGCGCAATATTATTAGTACTTTTAAAATTTACATTAGTTTTTTGAGAAATCGGAAGTAGCGTAAATTACTACTTCCAGTCAATGGAAATTACTCAAAATTTAACAGACGGTAGAGAATTAGATCTTTTACTTACATGTGAAATTTCATTTAACTTTCTGAAATAGTACTCAAGTGTAGGCTTTTGAAAAATTCAAAGTAGGAAAAGTACCACTTCCGGTTATCGGAAATGGCTCAAAAGTTGATACGGATCTACGATTTTGATAAAATACTTATATATGAAATTTCATCAACCTAGCTGTAACGGTACTCAAGTTATCGTGTTTACACACGGACAGACAGACAGACACACAGACAGACACACAGACATACGGACAAGATTGCAAAATTATGTTTTTCCGTATCAGTGAGGTGTAAAACGTCGAGATTTGTAAAAATCTCGATTTTTTTTGCACGATTACAAGACTTTCTCTATACTTCGTATATACGAGAAAGTAAAAACACTATGTAAATTTTCTCATTCGTTTAAAACAAAACTTGCTGAACCATTACTAGAAACATGATTGTATGTAGTGTACTTTAATCGGGTGAATTCATGGACGTGATCTGAACTCGTGTCTTCTGGGTTACAATTCTTGTACCCAGCCACTCGACCACTTACACCCTGACTCCAGTCTCAATAAAAAAAACATTAAATTGTTGGTTTAGATTTTATGTTTTGAATTTAATTCTGGATAACTAAGAACAAAACAAAAATCTGATACAAAATTCGGAGAGATTGTAACTTTCGTTTCTTGCTTAGGAATAATTTACATGAACATTTTCACTTAAGACTGTAAGGTTGGAACATTTTATTAAAAACAAAATGGAGTTCAAAAATAGAATATATGTGTTACCCTTTAAAAATGTTTAAACATATCTTCAAACACTTTTTATATTGCATTGTGGGCAGTAGTAGCAGAGAGAATTATTGTTTTGGTCCACTTTGTATCATCTTTCAAAAGAACCTAAATAACAATAATAAATTGTTTTATATGTATTTTAAATATACATTAACTGGCACCAACAAGGTAGGCCTACATTTAGTTTGGTAAAACCAGGCAAAAATTTAGATTCTGAGTCGAAGTGGAGACGTAGAAAGAAATCTAAGTAAAAAAAAAAAAAAACACTAAACAACTGCATTCATAAAAGAAAAACATAAAATTAGGCCAAAGTTTAGGCAATGCCTTGTGTGCTGTGTATTATACAAACAGTTTAGTACTAATCCTTAATTGGATAAATTTATCGGGTGCTTAGAAGACGAGATTTAAACCCATGTCGGTTGGGTTAGAGGTCGTTTAACAAGCCACTCGACCACACAGACCCTGATTTAACAGACTGTTTAAAATTTTAAAAGAAATCTCTAATAGAGCATTAAATACATTGTCAAGTTCTATGAGTTTTGTATTTTATTTATTTTAACAGCATTCACACTTTTGTTTGAAAAATGTAACGTAAAGATCTTTTATTGTTTGAAAGTATAGTCGTATTGTGTATTCTTTATTTTAAAATAACTAAACTGTATTTAAAAAAAAAAGATTTCATGCTTCTATGCTAAGCATAGGTGGGACGTTCTCACAGAGAAAAAGGTCGTGACATAAATTCACAGAGAGAAATGTTACACAAACAAGCATGGACCGATGTGAAATAAATTGGCAGAGAAAAATGTCGCCATTTTTCCCACGTTTTCTTTAACTTGCTTTCGTCTCTGTTTGTTTGTCTTTCCAATCAAATCTTGCGATCGAAATTTCTGGCACTTCCCAGTTAGCTAGCGCGCTGAAATTTTCAGGGAAGCTTTGTTTTGGATGACAATTGAATATTCTATTGTTTTTATTACTAAATTGATCCATGGAAACATTTTATTGATCATTTTAGACCGCTATATAATTGTACAAAAAACGTGGGGGGAAAAGGGACATAACCCAGTAACTGTAATTTGATGAAAACAAGGTTCGGTACTCTCCCTCTTTGCCTACTGAGTAGTGTTCACGCGGTGTTTGTGTACAAACAACCGTAACAACTGGTGGCCAGTATGGGGGAGACGAGATGGTCGAGTGGTTGGGCACACGATTGCTATCCCACTCGACACGGGTTCAAATCTATGTGTTCTAGTCAGTAACGTATTCACACAACGTGTATTTTACGAGTTGTCTTTTTACGAGTTGTCTTTTTACGAGTTGTCTTCGTTTACCCAAAAAAAAAAGTGAAAAGATAAAATCGATAGCAAGATTTTAATGCAAACAAACAGACAAACACTAAAAAGTAGAAAATAATAATCATTAAAAAAGTTTAAAAAAACCCACGTTTTCTGATTGAACTAAAAAGTAGAAAATAAATACTATACATCACAATAATGCAAGTGATCACTCTACTATAAGCGATCAAAAACGTGGGGCGCCGTGATTTTCTTACAGTTTCTAATACTGTTGACTCTCTACAAGCTCCCTAATAAAAGTCAATAGTATTATCTAATCAATAGTAATATAACTTTTACTTCGGCGACCCACGTTTTTGATCGCTTATAGTAGATTATTTGAGGTTCAAGATTAAAGAAGAGATGAAGTAGCGTTTCTATGTGATCGTCTTGATTAAAATTTATAGCAATACAATCCAACTGAAAAACACATCATATCAACTACACTCATACATGTAAAAAACCACAACCAAAACACTATTTTGGGTGTCATGTACGTTAATTGACTGTTTTTACAAGGGCAGGTAATGGCGTATTTGTGTAAACAAATAAGTTACAGACTAGAACACATAGATTCGAACCCGTATCTAGTGGGTTAGCAATCGTGTACCCAACCACTCGACCACATCGTCTGCGATTTGGATGTGTCTTATATCTTAATTAATGCTCTAGCTTTGCAAAATAATTGTTGATTGGGATTGAGACTTTCGTTTCTTGCCTAGGAATAATTTACATGAACATTTTACTTAAGACTATAAGGTGGGAAAATTTAATTTAAAAAAATGGAGTTCAAAAATGGTATACAAATGTTCTACTTTTATAAATGTTGAAACATATCTAAAAACTCTTTTTATATTGCATTGTGGGCCGTAGTGGTAGAGATAAATATTGTAGTGGTCCACTTTGTATAATCATTCAAAAGAACCTAAACAACAATAATGAATTTTATTTAATATGTATTGTAAATATACATCAATGGGCAGGCACCAACAAGCCACATTTAGTTAGGTGAAACTAGAAAAAAAATTAGATTCTGAGGCGAAAGGGGGGGGGGGGGAGAGACGTAGAAGCATTTTTTTGTGATCTCGATTTTAGAAGTTATAGCGATACAAATCCCAGTAAAAACATACAAGCAAACAAACAAAGCATCTGCATTCATAAAGAAAAAGACATAACAGTAGGCCATAGTTTTGACAATGCTATCGTGTGCTGTGTATGATACAAAAAGTACAAAACGAAATGATATGCGGATAATGTTATCGGGTGTTAATAAGACAAGATTTAAACCAGCGGACTTTAAATCGAACTCATGTCTTTTGGGTTAGAGTTCGTTTAACAAGCCACTCGACCACATAGTCCCTGATTTCACAAACTGTCTCAAATTTTTAAATACATCTCTAAATGAGCATTAAACAAATAGGCTATTATTGTGAGTTTTGTGTTTCATTTATGTTAACAGTTCACACTTTTGTTTGAAGACTTTAAAGTAAACACCTTTTATTGTTTGAAAGTATAGTTTTATTGTGTATTCTATATTTTAAATTCATTGAGTTGGATATCCACAACAGAGTTCACGTTTCTATGCTTAGCCTAGGTGGGTCATAGTCACAGAGAAATAAGTGTGGCACAAATTTGCTTTGAGAAATGTGACACAAATGTGCAGAAAGAATGCGATACAAATGTGCAGGAAGAATGTGATATAAATGTGTAGGAAGAATGTGATATAAACAGTGGCGTAGCCAGGATCGTCTCAAGGGGAGGGTTCCAATTTTTACCCGGGGATAAACTTTCGATTTGCAACCCCTTCAAACTTTCGATTTACACCCCCCCTCATACTTTATATATCTATACCGAGGGGTTATGACCCCCCCCCCAGCCTACGCCACTGGATATAAATGTGTAGGAAGAATGAGATATAAATTCACATAGAACAATGTGGCAACCATTGGCAGAGAAAAATGTGACGAAAATTCGCAGATAAATTTGTGACACAAAGGTGCAGAGATAAATGCTTTTTGTATCATTCACTGAGATACATATTATTTTGGGTCGTATTGGAAGAGATAAATATTGTCGTAGACCACAAGGAAGGAGATACATATTTTAGTAAAACGCATTGTATTATATTCTAAAGGAAAAACTTAAATAACATTACACTATTTTATGAATTGTGTATTTTAATCACACACCGATCCGAAACGACACACTGTTTCTAGTTTATTAAAGCGGAGATGAGTTAGAGAGTTTGTGTGATATAGAAATTAGAAGCCTTAGCAATACAATCCAACTGAAAAACACTTGCCAATTACTTCCATAAAGATAAAACAAAACATGATGTACCATTACATCAAATACTAGTTGTATAATTACTGGGCTGTTTTTTACACACATACATGTCAAAATTAAAATTTAATGCAACATTACATAAAGCATGAGTGTGTGTTGTGAACAATAATCGACTGTAGTTACAAAGGGGCGGGTTATGGCGTGGTTCTTTGGACACGTTACAGACTAGAACAAGGAGATTTGAACCCGTGTGTATTGGGTTAACGTTCGCGTGCTCTACCACTCGACCACATCGTCCCTTAAATAAATGTGTTTCAAATCTTTATCTCCAACTGTGCATAAAAAATATTGGGGGTTGTGAAAAGTTTTTTTATATTAGGAAGAATTTACACGAACATTTTCTTTAAACATTCTAAATTTAGGACAATTTATTTAATAAAATACTGTTGAAAAGACATGAAAAAAATGTTGGACTGCACACATATCTTTAAACACCTTTTACGATGCGACGTGAGCCATAGGGTCAGAGCTGTTTTCTCGCGATCCAAATAGCATAGAGAAATATTGCAGTTTGCCATTTTGTATTGTCTTTTAAAAGAACTTAAACAACGATAACATATTTTTCAATATGTACTTTTATTCTACAATGATTTGAAACGACACGTTGCCTCTATCTTGGTAAAACTAGGCAAACTTTCAAGTTCAAAATTGAAGGGAACATGAAGTAGAGTTTCTTGTGATGTCGGAGAAAAGTTGTAATAATACAACTTCAAGAATAATATCACAGAATCAACTAGACTCATGGGGGGGGGGGGGGGGGGACAACAAAACTGTATGTATCATATTATAGACATTAGTGTGTCTAATGCAGATAAAGTAGAGTTTCTGTGATCTCAGAATGAAATAATGTAATTGCAAGTAACAAAAAAACACCTATGTAGCCCATTCTTATTTGGTAAAAAATAAATCTTAATGTATCACTTTTTAAAGCATATTGTGTGTATTGTATTTTATTCGGGTGAATTCGTGGACAAGATTTGAACTCGTGTCTTCTGGGTTACAAATCTTGTACCCAGCCACTCGACCACTGACACCCTGACACTAGTCTCTATAAAATCTTTAAATTGTTGGTTTGGAATGTAAGTTTTGAATTTAATTCTGGAAAACTATGAACAAAACTTTTAGTTTTAGGTCTGGAATAGTAAGACTTATCAACATTGAGTTGAAAAGATAGTAGAATAGTTTGTTGTTTGTTTGTAAAAAAATTCTTTCAACAGATTGAAACACATTTCACGCTCCTCTGTTTTCTATGCTTGATATTGTTGTACGTGAGGTTTATGTGAAATACTGAAAGTGTTTCAAACCTAGCGATTTCACCAGCTTGTGATTAAACTATCGGGTTACTTGCTCTTTGAGTCAGCTCAGAAGCGTGGCGAGGGGGGGGGGGGGGGGGGCGGGGGTGCGGACCGCACCGGGTGACACCATTTAGGGGGGTGACACCAAGGCAAAAAATAGTAAAATATATAGAGAAAAATTTGAGGGGGGTGGGGTGCAAATCGAAAATTGAAAGTTCGTCCCCGGGAAGAGTCGCTACGCCTCTGAGGGGGTGACACCATTAAGTGCCGCACCGGGTGACACCCGACCTCGCTACGCCACTGAGTCAGCTAGTATATTCTGAGTCATGAGCATCATCAGAGTAAAGGAGGATGTGGAGCGGGAGGGGAGGGGGATTTTTGGAACGGGTAATGTTCTTACTCTGGAATACTAGAAATAAAATTAAATACTCTTGCGCTACAGGTCTATAATGAAAATATAAACATATTAATGGGGATCGTCCATAAATTACGTCACACTAGTAGGGAGGAGGGGAGGTTTCGTAATGTTGTGACGGTTTGTGATGAAGTGTGGGGGGGGGGGGGGTCGAGATAGTGCAAAGTCACATTTTTGCATTATAAAAAATCAATGTTAAAAAATTTATTTTAGGTGTTATTTAGCGTTTTAGAAAACTGTTTTAATAAATTGCAATAGGAGTTGATTAAAACACTCTCTATTTTGACAGAGTTCAGAGAAGACTTTGGAAAAATAACGATGTTTTAAGAAATATCAAACTGCAATTTTGAGGGGGTTCTGGGCTGAGGTGTGACGTCATTTAAGGGGGGGGGGGGTCTGGCTTTTCGTGACGATGTGTGACGGAGGGGAAGGGGGGGGAGGTAAAAATCGTCAAAAAAGGCGTGACGTCATTTATGGATGACCTCAATGAGAACGATATAATTAATGCAGACGGTAATGATTTACAATTACTTTTGTTTAGTGTAATATCTTATTTAAAGAATTTTTTTTTTACAGATTTACTTAATCCCGCCACCCACGACCTGAAGTATTCTACTAATCTATATAAGGATTCTGTAGACTAAAGTTTCATTCTTGCCCACGCTTGAGGAATAGGCTTTATCAAATTGTATTAGAAGATACAAGTCTTCATTCATTGTTTGATGTTATAATATAACTCCTTAGCTTTTGAAATACATAATAAAATGATCTAAGATTGTGTGCAATTTTCAAAAATATTATTCTATTATAGTTATTATTATCACGAAAATTAATCATTTTAATGAAGTTAAATGGAATTAATATAACATTTATAAGCAAACTGCATTGATAAAGTCTTGTATGAAGGATGCTTACCATTTCTTTTATTTGAAATAAAAAAAATATTACTTGACAGTCTGACAGAGTTATGTATTGTTCTTAGTGCAAATAAAATTTAACCTGAAGTTCGTGCTGAAGTTAAATTGAATTAATTTAACATTTTTAAACAAAGGTATTGATAAAATCTTGTGAGAATGATGATTACCATTTCTTTCATTTGAAAATAAAAAAAAAATGTTATTATACAGTCTGCCAGTGTTATGTATTGTTCTTAGTACAAATAAAATTTAACCTGAAGTTCGTGCTGAAGTTATAATAGACAAATATGTTCAAAGAGGCGTAGACAGTGGAGCAGAAGAGAACCACGCCCACTAAGGTGTCGCAGACATTGGCGTAGATGCCCATGACAAGTTCCGGAACATGCACCTGTGCAAGCGACGCCACGATCTGTGGAATACTGGCTGGTACGTACAGACACGCCACCATCAACACCATCTTCACCACGCGCTTCTCTTTCGCTGAAAGAACCTGTGAATTTTGCTTGCTGGCTGCGTCTGAGTCCTTCCCTACGTCATTGACTTTTCGGGTGTTTTCGCGAACTTCCGAGGATTTCCGAAGACCTCGTAGCATTAACACGGCGCTGATGAAAACGCAAACCTGGCATAACGCGGCTAAGATGGAACCGTAGAGGTAATCGTTGACCCTTTTCATGATGAGATTCACTTCAGAATACAACAACTTGTAGAAATTCTCCCCCCTTTTCACGTCGATTTCAATAATCAGCTCAATAGTGCCTAAAATCGGGACATAATCCACTAAAATAAATAAAGTTATAATCGCAATTATGATCTGCGTTTTCTTCAAAGTGAAAGAAGAATTAAACTTAAAAGGTAGAGTCACGCATAGACATCTTACAGTAGAAATAAACACCGTCAACGCTGAGGACAAATCCGCGAATAAACACCGCATCCAAACACACAGTAAGATAAAGGAATCAAAGTCAATGTTAACAGCCGAGGACCAGACCTTCCCACAGTAGCATAGAGAGTAAGCCAACACACTCACAGCCATGAGTAGGTCGCTGACTGACAGACAAAATAACGTGAAATTCACGTGCTCTTTCAGACCCTGACGTATGAAGACGATCACGTTGATGTAGTTCGTGATCATGGCTGGGATGGCTGCCAGGGTTGTGGCTACAGCCATAAGCCAGAGGTCGATTACGTACTGGACGTCGTCAGATATTAAACCAGAGTGTGTAGTGTTTCTATAGTCTACCTCCATTTCTTCTCTTTGGGTACTGAAAGAAAGATGGAACACTTGGAATATATATATATATATATATATATATATATATATATATATATATATATATATATATATATATATATATATATATATATATATTCGCAAGTATCTCTAAAAGTTATGCGCACTCTGTCTCAATCACTTCCAAATAAAAGTCACCTATTAAACCTGAGGTCTTGAGTCCGAATTCTAGTTACTTAAGATGATTTGTTAATGTCCAATGACATAAAAACAATTATGTAAGTACTCATTCTTGATGAAAAATGTATTTACTTTTCTTTCACAGGATATTTTATTTTTCACACAGTATTCAGTCGTTTGTTTGTTGATGAATGTCGTGTAAATAAAGCGAAAATAACCTGCACTAAAATATACAAGATTTTAATTTTTTAAATTACCCTGTAAAGTGAGTTTTTTTTTTCAAACTACGGATGCATTTAACATTAGGTAAAGCAGCTAGTATAATTTCACTAACATTCTTTGATAGTTTTACCACAAAACAGGAAGAAATATTAGATATAAATAAAGAATGTTGTCTAAGAAGTAAATAGTAAATTTAAAACACGACAGGTAGTTTGCATTAACGTTACTACTTCATACGCTATCTTAAAGCAGCTAAGTATAAATTATTAACTGGTTAGAATAGAAATTGTTGCTTATATTTGCAAGAGAGTACGCTGGTATATTTGTGAACTATTCTTCAACTAATTTGTTTAGATTGTCTCAGTGCTTTTCTATAAGGCCGTGGAGACTACATTTGTTATACGCTAGCAGTAACTAGAATAGTTTTGACTAGTATATTGATTGATATAACAGATGAATATATATCCAAGAGTTTAGTTTTAAAATACGAAATGATTAAAATTTAACCTTTAAATAACGATTAATAAATTATAATAAGTCTAGAATAATTGTGACCATTTTCCAACTTCACTAACCGAACGGAGTGGATGTTGTATCATCTTTGTGAACTTAAGATTTTTTCCTTGATGTGGAGATGCGATCTTCATTGATGCTCAAGGATCACCAAACCGCACTAGACGGAGAACGATTGATGACGTTGTGTTGGAGAGTGAGTGATTGACATTTTTTTTGTTTAAGCCCCTTCAGAAGTCAACAGCTTCACTTAACGTAAGATCATTTCAACAACTCTACTTCACCTAAGATGTACCATCTTGAGATCTCCAGGATAAAGAAAGCGAAAACAAAAGTGACATTAAAATTAAAACAACAATAACGGTTATTTTTTTGTATTCAGTTAAAGAGCTCCCGTCTTTGTGAAAAAAAATGTTAGGATTTAATCAATGATTTAATCTCTCTTATTTTGTTTTATTGATAAAATCAATCAATAATTTAATCAAGTGCTGTTCAGGGAAATTAGTTTTTCTTTTCTCGAACGTTGAAGAAGCAATTCAAGAAAGATAAAATTCATTTGAAAAAAAAAATAAAATTCATTGGTAAAGCCAAGAATGACTGTACCAATCTATAGGAATATTACATTTTATTACCTCACAATTTTAGCTAACAATAAATATGGTTCGGATGGAATTGTTCTATTTTATTAGCGAACATAAACAATGTTTCGTTGGATGCCGTTTTTAATATAACATTTTTCATTCACTTATGTTTTATAGAGGTTGGGTTAAGTTGCGGAAATTAAACGATGACTTGAAATAATAAAAATATAAAGCAAAGAATAGATTTAAAAAACACACACTTTAAAAAGTGTATTAAGATGTAATGAGCGTACAAATACCAAAACTTTCTTTAGTTAAGTTAAAGCAACTTCACTATCTGGACAGTTAAAACAGTAACAGCTACTTTCACAACTTACTCGCAGTACGGGCAAAGGCACTCAGTCTTAGACCAGATGGCGTAGCAGAATATAAGTTGGACGCAGGTGAGTCTGTCTGTCCAGTGACGGCTGTGGGGACGGGGATTGAGGACAAACATAGAGTCCGGAACCCGTGGAGTAGGGTGGCCTAACACTTCTGTATGTCAGCTTCTTGGCTGTACGAGATTCAGCATTAGGCTTTTATTTTCCTTTTCAAAGTACAGAGGCCAGCACTCCGTAGTCAACTGATGGGGCCCCCTCTACACAGAACCTACAGTCAACAGATCCGTCCCCTCTCTATAGAGCCTGCAATGAACTGATCGGGTCCCCTCTCCACAGAGCCTACAGTTAACTAATCGGGCCCCCTCTACACAGAGCCTAAAGTCAACTTATCGGGCCCCCCTCTACACAGAGCCTACAATTAACTAATCGGGCCCCCCTCTACACAGAGCCTTCAGTCAACTAATCGGGCCCCCTCTACACAGAGCCTAAAGTCAACTTATCGGGCCCCCCTCTACACAGAGCCTACAATTAACTAATCGGGCCCCTCTCTACACAGAGCCTTCAGTCAACTGAAGGGTCCCCCCTCTTCACACAGCCTGCAGTCAACTAATCGGGCCACCCCCCTCTACACAGAGCCTACAGTCAACTAATCGGGCCCCTCTCTACACAGAGCCTACAATCAACTAATATGGCTCCTCTTCACATGCACAGTGTACTTTCAACTGATCGGGCCCCTTCTCCATAGAGCCTGCAGTCAACAGATCGCCCCCCCCCCCCCGCCCCCACATAGCCTGCAGTCAACTGATCAGGCCCCGATTCCACAAGCATAGCCAGTCAACTGATTAGGTCCCCCCCCCTGTCTATCCTGTCACCAACTGCGGTCTGTGAAGTCGTCACTTCCTATTACAGCTAACGTAACATCTGCAGCTGCAGTTGTCTGTGTAGGATGAGCACACAAAATCTAAAACTGACGTCACCCAACATCAACATTAGTTTCCTGTGTGGGTCTTGTTTTCGTGAGTTAAGTGTATTTTTTAATTTAAATTACCACTTAATAGCGAGAACGTTTGAGGCACTTAAAATAAGAGAGTGTCAAGAAGTAACTTCAACTTACTATACTAGTATACCGGCAAGTAACGCGCTGTAGTTTATTCTAGGAGCTCAAAGCTGTTTTAATACATTTTAAAGACGCTTGAGCAGACTAGCTACATCTTTTATCTTTTCAGCAGAAGTGTCCATAAGAACCAGTAATTTTTTGTCCAACTGGATAGAGAATATAATTTAAAAATAAATATGTTAAACCACACAGTTACTGATTCACTAGATCAACTTCAAATCTAAAAAAAATCTCAATGCTAGTTAACTAGATTAGATTGCAAAGGGGTCTATGATTTAATGTTACATTTCAAATCAGGTAAAAGATGTTCCTATTAAGTGAGTAAAAGTAAATTTAAAACTGTGATTAATTACTCATACAACATGTACCGTAGCATTATAATTATTAATGTTGATAAATTATCCATATTTTTCGAATTTTTATTTAAATTAGAAAGAACGCAAGGAAAGCCAAGAGAGACGTGGAGGCAAATATCACTGGCAGGACTGTCATGGGGGACAGCCAGGAAAATTGCTGGAGTCGAAAAAAAGTAAAGGGAAGTGTCTGTGGCGGCCACATGCGTCTTGGACACAAAAGGAAAAAAGGTGACGATTATTTAATTTAGAGACAGATAATTAAGTAATTTAAAACACGTGAGATATTTGTAAAAATTAAATAGTTTTAAGTAGTAGCTACTGAGGTTATGTATTATACGAGTATGTTCGTCCCTAGACGGGACATGATTTATGATGACTAGACTATTCCACAGCAAGAAAACACGGCAACAGAAATAATTGGAATTTATTCTATCTACCGTTAAGTATCTTAAGCACCCCCACTCCCCCCACCGCCGTTACAAAAAATTAGAGTGGACTCTTCCAAAAATAGGTGTGGTAGGTTGCTAGAATTATTCTTGCCAGATTTAGCGTTATGAGGAGAAATTACGGTTATGGCCATGGTAGGGGTTGCAATAGAGTTTAGTTTAGGGATAGCGTTAGGGGTAACATTATTCTTCATATTATTTTATAGTTCACTACCGATAACCTAACACCCTTTTTTTTTTTTAAAAGACTCAATTGTTGAGACATTATCTGACAATGGTGTAGAAAAAACTCCCGTTCACATTTAAGATGGTACCTAAGTTTAGCGGGTGACTATAAAGATGATTGAGCATCAACAGATCTCACGTGTATGTCGATAAAAACAAAACGGATGGTCTGTTTTATACATTGTATAAGAGCATTACCTAGGTTATTATTCAGCTTACCATAGCTGAGTATAACACAAAAATGGTCGACACGTCTATAGTTACTTTATTATCACACAAATTATTTTTTTTAAAGATTTAACACACATTGATCGCGTTTTTCATCGTGTCTGTTAAACCACCAGAGGTCACGTACACAATCTTGACGATCGAGTCAATCTTCAAGCCTTGATGATCGAGTCAATCTTCAAGCCTTGACGATCAAGTCAATATTCCGTCATAAGCTTGAGTTCTGTTGAGATGATCTTGAGAACTCTTATCTAAGTATATTTTAATCGGTGTTGTTTTAGGGTTTTTAAACAAATCGATACCGTTCAAATCAATTTCAAATTTATTACAAGTGGCGGACTTTTTCGTTTTTTTAAATTATGTGAAACGTTCCTAAGTACATTTAGTCTTAGGTTACCTAGTTGTGTGCGTGCTACGCTATTATGCATACACGTAGTTTAAAACAACACAAAATACAACGAGAAGATTTATAATCACATACAAGTTGACCTATATGGTTTTAGGTTTTATATTTTAATAAAGATTTAATGTTTTAATGTTTTTATTTCAGCTCAATAACTAAATTAATTTTTTTAACAATAAATGACATGGCAGTGTTAATGGAATTAAGTTCCCTAATTTAAATTTCAAGTCTTAGAGAAAAATCTCTCGAACGTCTTTCGGTAGCTGGAGTTAAACTTGAAGTACACGAAAATGCTGAGAGATCCATGTAAAGTGTAGAGAAACACATAGGTGAAGCCAGCTAGAAGATACAGGTAGTTCTCTGTGGTGGCTAATTCTGGTGCCAACATTCTGCCCAAGGCGAGTACACTCTGTGGCAAGCTGATTGGGAGGTACAGGCATGCAATGAGCAACACCATCCTGATTACGCGCTTTTGTCTCTTGGGTAATCTTTGAGTCGTTTTGGCGTTTGGAGTTTTCGAGAACTCTCTGGAAATTCGAAAGTTTGAAGCGGATAAACGAAAACGTGCAGACGCCTGGAGTTTTCCGTGTAGGATGATCACGCAGACGATGATACTGACTTGACACAGCACCGGAAGTGTAAATCCAAAAAGTAGGTCATTGACCTCAATTATTCTTGTATTTACTTCCGAGTACGTTAATGCTAAAACTGTTTTGTTCGTTTCTGCGCGGAACTCAAAAACAAACCGGAAACTCCCCAATAAAGGAATGTAGTTCAATATCACAAACATAAATATGCAAAGCACTATAATTTTCACTTTGGTAATAGTTAAATGCGTGTTAAATTTAAACGGTATAAGCACGCACAACGAAGTTTCGATAGAGATATAGACAATCATAAAGGACGACAGATCAGAAAACAAATTCCTCACCCAGCCAACGACTTCAATCAACGATAACAAGTTCACACCTGATTGAAAGTTAAAAGTAATACCGGCAAAAAATCCGAACAATACCATGGTGAATATTGCCGTCAGGTGCTCGTATAGAGACAACACAAACAACGAAAAATTAACCCGTTCATTAAGTCCTTGTCTGGCGAAGACTAGAAAGTTGATTGCTGTAATGACGACGCAGACAATAGCAGATATTGGTGAGAGTATGCTAAAAAACCAGAGGTTGATTAAGTACTGCTGGGTTGGAGGTATTAGCTCGGTTTTTTTATCTGTCGACATGGAGGGTGTTGTTGAAGCCATGATGATTGAGTTTAAACCTGAAATTAAGATTGATAGATTAAAAAAACAATTACAGCGATGTTTAAAATTGATGCTAATGATAGTCTGGGAAATGGATACAAAATTATATCATGAAATATAGGATAAGATTGTTTGTTTTGCTCTCTCTCCCCCCTTCTCTCTCTCTCTCTCTATGTATGTATATACTAGCCGTCCCGGCCAGGCCCTGCTCTGGATTCTGTGAAAAACCTTTCTGTTAAAGACCATTACCTGTGTGTTTAGTAATCATCATAAACCCGGCATTGCCCACCCAAACCACTACCAACCAAAACAACAAAACGCAAACATAACGCTAACACAATTACAAATACAAACGAAAACAAAAACCTAACAACAAACCCAACCACAACCACAAACATCAATACAAACACAAAGAAAAAACAAACAAAAAAGCAAACGAAAACAAAAACCTAACAACAAACCCAACCACAAACACCAATACCAACAAAAACAAAAAACAACGAAAAAGCAAACGAAAACAAACCAAATCCAAACGCAAAACCAACCAAAAACACAAATACAAACCCCCAAAAAAAAACACAAACAAAAACGAAAAAAGAAAGAACAAAAACGAACCAAATCAAAACGCAACGACTAACGCAAACCCACCTAAACACAAAGAAAACACTAACGCGAACATAAGCGCCCGGGGCGGAATCACCTGTTTTAGCTTAATGAACGACTATAGTACCCCAACTTATTCATAGTCTTTTGCACTCACTTAAACGAACGCGCCTGTTTCAATTTGATGAACAATTTTAATACTCCAAGCTTATCCGTAAAATACCTACAACATTTGTACTTGATCAATCCCCGCTAATTATGTAATTATTTTTTTTTCCCAACACCAAAACAAAGTAATTAAAAAGTAAATTATTTTCGACTAATGCAATGGTTTTATAAAGGGAAGTAATTTTGTTTTCCTAATTTATCAAAGGGAAGTAAGTGCTATAGGACTAAATAAAGACATAATTAGAATTTTTGTAAAAGATGATATTTTTTTTAAAACTTGTGTTTAATGAACATGCCGGCAATTATTACTATAATTTGAAAAATGAAAATGATTTCCCAACACTTTCAATAGTAATTTTTTAGCTAATAAATTTAGACAAATGCGCACGAAAATTTTCTAACACTTAAATTCATACAATTCCAACGACAAACATATGCATTACATACAGAACTGAGCTTTATATATTAGATATATATACATATATATTAATTAAATATTATAAATATACTTGTAATGCAAATTACTTTTTATATATAAAGTTATGCCCAACAATACTACAACTATTCTTAGATACAAAGCCTTTAAAATGTGAAAATGAAGTATTCTAAAATACTTACCAACGGCCTTAAATGAAAACAATTGTACCACCAACGACACAAACATCTCACACTTTACAAAAAACTGTTTAGCTGCATTGGTTTATCTATCACAACAAATATCCTCGTAGATCGATACAAAAATGTACACAATAAAATATCTGGCACATTTATGGCTGTGGTTTGATTGTTTAAAGCAGCGGGATGGACAATAAATCAATACAGGGTTCCAGAATTGTCTGTGATTTTTTTTTATATAATACGGAAGAATTTCATAAAAGGGCCAATTCGTTACTAATTTTTTTTTTTTTTGGCCTCAGACATGTAATTTACAGCGTCAGTTGTGTGTTCGCTTTAGTATTACAGTTTTCATCATCGGCTTGTGAGGACTGATACAGATTTACAATAGTAATATTTCTTTCTCACTTGTAACCTGCTTTCATTCATTTAAGATTGTTTACTTATACATAGATCTAATACAAAACGTCTACATATAAAGAAAATAAAAATTAAAAACCAACCTGAAACTAAAAATGCAAATGTGTAATTACATGATGATTCAAGGGATAACGTTTATACTTTTTTATTTATTTATTACTTTTTTTTTAAAGGGATAAAATTTATACATATTTTAATATAACTTTACCACCAGGACAATCGTGGAATATTAATACATAATCGGCCCAGTATTTAAATACAAAGGTTAAAAAAATTTCACATAGTATACGGATGGTGGTTAACCTATTGAAAGACGGTAACCTTAATCCCGAAACTAAAACAAGTCAAAGAAAATAAAAATCACTAATTTACTATTTCAATACAAGCAAATTAAATTTCCAGTTAATTAATTTCCGAAACATACGACTCTCAATGTAACATTATACCATTTGTTATTGTTACGTCCCTTGTGTTATACATATATCTTAGTTATATCCCTTGAATGTCGAGTCTCTGTGTAGTGTGTAACCGTGTTGTTGATATCTGTGAGTTTGTTATGAATGAGTCTTAAAGAAGGATGTGCCGTTGGGGTTGTAGCGTGAATGAATAAAAAAGTGTTGAAGCTAACTTAATATCGTCTAACGAGCCGACCCGCGGTGTATCATACGCCGCTATTTAGTTGTTTTTTCTACTTTTCAGTAATTCATAATTTGTGCCACTAAAAATATGTGCTTTAAAACACTAAACCCCCTCCCTCCCCCCCCCCCCCCCTCCCGTGAAAGCAGCCTCCCCTTAGTTACCTCCTCTAAATTTAAAATCGTTTCAAACTAAATTATCTGCCCCTAATAGCCGTCACCAAACCCTTCTCTATGATTGTAAAATGTAAACATTTAGAGTGAACTACAACTCACCAGACCATGTAGGGGTGAGGGGGGGGGGGGGGATAGAGAGAAAGAGAGGGGACTGTAAGGCGCGCTTGCAGCTTGTTTTCTAACGGCTCCCAGAAGAGAATTATATATACGAGCCGACCCGCTGCGTATCATACGCCGCTATTTAGTTGTTTTTTTCTACTTTTCAGTAATTTATAATTTGTGAATTCGACAGTACCAATGCTGCCATTGAAAATATTTGCTTAAAAACACTAACCCCCCCCCCCCCACCCCCCACGTGAAAGCAGCCTCCTCTTAGTTACCTCCTCTAAGTTTAAAATCGTTTCAAACTAAATTATCTGCCCCTAATAGCCGTCACCAAACCCGTCTCTATGATTGTAAAATGTAAACAGAGTGAACACCGCTCACCAGATCATGTGGGGGTGGGGTGGGGGTGGTAGTGATAGTGATAGAGAGGAAGAGAGGGGACTGCAAAGGCGCGCTTGCAGCTTGTTTTCTAACTGATCCCAGAAGAGAATTATATATATAGATAGATGTTATACTCCAAATGATAGGAATATAGGAAATAGTAAAGCCAGAGGCGTAGCGAGATCGGGGGGAGGGGGGGGGACACCAAGGCAAAAATTACAAAAATTAGCAAAATATATAGAGAAAAAATTTGAGGGGGGTGCAAATCCAAAGTGCAAATCGAAAATTTGAAAGTTTGTCCCCGGGAAGGGTCGCTACGCTTCTGGGGGGGGGGGGGGGGGTGACACCATTAAGTGCCGCACCGGGTGATACCCGACCTCGCTACGCCACTGAGTAAAGCAACACTCAAAAGAAGTCGAAAAATTATATTTTAAGCTGATTCGTTAATTCGAACATTTCTCGTAAATAGGCCTACATTTTTATTCATTTTATTTCAAACTAGCCACCAGAGATGCCAAGCGAAAACAAACTAGTAAAAACATTAGAGGACTACCACTGATGCGAGACAATAACGACGTCATTACTATACCTGATTATAATTTATTGTAATTATTGGTAAGTTCGTTTTTTTTTACAACAGCAAAGCAATAAACAAAAACGAAACAACTGTAATACATTCATAACTTTATTATAATCCGCTCTTTAATCAGTTATTTGATCACCAAGGTGTCGTCCATAAATGACGTCATGCGAGACGGGGAGGCGGGTCCGTAATTTTGTGATGAGGGTGAGGGGGGTTCAGATGGTGTGACGTCACACTTTTGTAATATCAAAAATAAATTTTAGCCGTTATTTTGCGTTTTAGAAAACTTTAATAAATTGTAATAAATTGTCTATGTTGACAGAGTTCAGACCAGAATTTGGAAAAAAATATCGATGTTTTAATAAAAATTCTACTGCAATTTAGAGGGGGGTTGTAGGCTGAGGTGTCTGGCTTTTTGTGACGATGTGTGACAGGGCGAAGGGGGGGGGGGGGAGGTAAAACTCGTACAAAAAAGTATGACGTCATTTATGGATGATCACCAATGTGGTTTGCTCATGTACTTTAAAAAGTTTTTGCTTTACTCTTTAGGACATGTTTGCTACTCACGATTCACCATTACAATATTTAGGTATGTCTTTGATGCTGACAAAACGCACACAAATCTCATGAGGATCTGTTTCAATCTCCTCTCTACGCTTTATCCTTGTCCACCATTTCGCTATAACCAATTGCTGAATCACACATTTTAAAATCTAAATCTAAAAGCTAAAGAGGTCTTAAGGCTTCAAAACAAATAAATAAATATCCAACACAAGACATTGCCAAAATACTGCTGTAATTTCATGCCATATTAGGAATATCGATATAGATTATTTACCTACGCTGAAGTGCAATATTTTTAAAATTTAAAAATTTATAAACTGACAATCTCTGTTCGCTACTCCGTTCTTGTTTATACCCAATCGATTCATTAATAAAGCTCGACTAAAATTATTTTAATAAGCCCATGTAAGTTTGTAGTGGTGAAATATTTAAGAATAAATGAATGCTTGGTCGAGTGGATTAATAAATGTTAGTAATGAGAAGTAGTTTTCTTCGTTACTTCTGAAAACAGGCTTCCAGATCTGCCGATTCACTTGAAATCCACGAAGCAGATAAAGTAGAGTTTATCTGATTCCAACACCATGGCGCGTGAAGTTATTGTGTGGTCAGAGCTAAGCCCAGCCACATTGAATAACAAGTTGAAAAGACAAAAAAAATGCAGATTTATAGAACAAACTTCAGTAAAAAAGAAATTATTATTTATTTTTGTTTTTAATTTAAAAATTTTTTCTCTCGCTCTTTGTACACACACATACACTCCCACAACCAAGCATTGAAAAACACAAACACAAACACATACACACATGACCATACACACATAACTATAGATATATACATATATATATATATATACATATATATATATATATATATATATATATATATATATATATATATATATATATATATATATATATGTGTGTATAGTGTAAATCATAAAGCACATAAGGTAAAAAAGACTTAGCACAAAACAATGAAAGCGTTGATGAAGTAAGAAGAGAACATGTGTCAACGTTGTAGCTAAGGTTGTCTGATGTCATTAGCAAGTTTCTGCCAGAACACACGCAACTCCCTGTCGCTGCTGTTGTTGCTGCTGGGGTAGGTGATGTAGGTGTTGCTGCGGATATGGTAGAGCAGCTCGTGGCCCAGCTCGCCAGCTGGGATGGAATCCTTCAGGAGGAACAGCAGCACACGTCGCCCCGTGTGGACCGACTCCATGTTGGCCATCTGGGGGGGGGGCGGGTGGAACAAAGGCAAGGTCGGGGTGATTAAGTTGAGATGCATTGTGGCATAGTTAGATCATTAAAGGGACGGAGTGGTCTAGCGGTAGAGAGCTGGACTGCTAACCCGTAAGTCTCGTGTTCGAATCCGGGTCCAAGTCAATAGACCGTACCTGAGTCCACCCAATTCTGATGGGTACCTAACTGACGTTAGGGAAAGTAAAGGCGGCTGGGCATAGTGCTGACCACACTATCTCTTCATATGCCGAGGTCACAGAAACAAGTGAACTCAACTTCACTTGCCCCATAGACCGTCAGGTTTGAAAGGGAAACTTTTAGATCATTTAAGTTTGATACACGTATTTACAGATGTGTCATGTTTACATGTGTTTGATGTGTAGTTATATGTTTCTTAAAGCTACACGTTGAAACACACCATTTAGTAAAATAAAACACACTATTTTCCTATTTAATATTCTTACAATAAAAATTGTTTTTTTAAAAACATACTGTACACACTTTAGTATTTAACTGTTTTCTATATAAAAAAAGAGTTACTCTATTTTCTCATCATTAAGAAAGGTCTTCTAATTTGATATATGTTTATACATGTTTGATTTTGGAGTTGTCTCTCCTAGAAGAGTGGCTGTCCCTGGCTAACAAGCCTCATCTGCCCGAGAGTTTGAACTCAAGACTTTTCGGTTTAGCAACCATGAGCTTTACAGACTCGACCACGCCGACCCCTACAAGGATGTCAAAAACTATAAAAATAGTAATCAGTGTTTCTTTCTGACTTTTATCTCAGGGGGAGGAAGAGTACTTGAAACTTTCGGGGAGGTGGTGGGGTTCTATTTTACAGTGACCGGACACTAGTAAAAGTATATATTTTCTATATAAATTATATTTCGTTCGGAAAGGGGGTAAGGGATAGATTTGCTTCGGACGCCCCAACTGCTAGTAATTCAATAATTAACTTTTAAACAATTTATTTGTTCTGTTCTCTATGATAATTATAGTGCTTAATCACGTCAACCATTAAACTATTGAAGATATTGGCTTAAAACCCCCCTTAGTAGTTTAATGTGCATTACCTTTGCGTTACAATCGACAATTATCTGCCCCCACGTCTCTAATCTCAAAGATTTCTTAAGATAATTTTTCATGAACACCTGTTGTGCACTCGACTGATAGAGCTATCATTACGAGCTAGTTATCTCCCCTTGTGATATTTAAAATAGGAATTTTAAAACCAATTTCCAACGAATACTTTTTAATTATTTAATGAAAACTATATATTTATCAAAGATGCATTTAGGGTTTGTTTCATACATTTTTCTCCTGGGGTGGGAGTCACTTGTGTGTTTTTTGCCAAAAAAGTATATTACATTGTTTGACCTATCACACAGACTAAATGATATATTGAACAAAGAAAAACTTGTAGGAAAATAAAAGTATCTTAAAGGAGACTAAAACTTATTAACATATCACTCGGAGTCCGTGCATGAGGGTTTATAATATTAAAAGGCTGCAAAGGTTGAATCTAATTGACACTAAAGCAGGTGAGTTTTTACCTATGGGGTCATCCATATATGACGTCATGCTGTTTTGACGATTTTTACCTCCCCCTCCCCTCCTTTACACGTCGTCACAAAAAGCCAGCTTCCCCCGCTAAAATGACGTCACACCTCAGCCTTAACCCCCCACCCCTTCTAAAATCTTGTCAGAACTCTGTCAAAATAGAGTATTTTGATCAATTCCTGTTAAAATTTATTAAAACCGTTTTCTAAACGACTAAAACTCGATTTCTAACAGTGCTTTTTTATAATGCAAAAAAGTGAAGTCAAACCATCTGAACACCACTCCCCCACATCACACACCGTCACAAAATTACGGACCCCCCTGCGAGTGTGACGTCATTTATGGACGACCCGTATCTGATCATACCATCATACAGGTGGGTTTCGAGGTGACTGTCTCTAACAATACACCGGGAAAATTTGATCTGGCTTTATAACATGTGAATTATCACCTATCTGACCATAACATTAGACAGGTGAGTTTTGAGGTGACTGGCTTTGACAATGCACCTTGAAAATTTGATCTGGCTTTACATATGGCGAGATTTTACCTATCTGACCATAACATTAGACAGGTGAGTTTTGAGGTGACTGTCTTTGACAATACACCTTGAAAATTTGATCTGACTTTACATATGGCGAGATTTTACCTATCTGACCATAACATTAGACAGGTGAGTTTTGAGGTGACTGGCTTTGACAATGCACCTTGAAAATTTGATCTGGCTTTACATATGGCGAGATTTTACCTATCTGACCATAACATTAGACAGGTGAGTTTTGAGGTGACTGTCTTTGACAATACACCTTGAAAATTTGATCTAGCTTTACAACAGGTGAGTTATTACCTATCTGACCATACCATTAGACAGGTGAGTTTTGGGCAGTCTGGTTTTACCCATACACCGGTAAAATTGTATCCGACTTTACGATTCGATCGATGAGTTTTTGATCTCACAGACAGGTGCACCTACCTGTAGCTCGTAGTTACACCAGGTGCTCTTGAGCAGGTGTCTAGTGAGTACCACCAAAGTCTTCCTGCTCTCTCGTACGGCGGTGACAATGTTTGAAGCGATGTAGTCCCCCGTCACAAAGTCCCTCCCGTGTATGAAAAGATCCACACCGTGACTTTGTAACTCTGTGAAAAAATCAAACCGCATATTTCACTCATTTTCCTTAATTAGTCAATACTCTAACA
Organism: Physella acuta; assembly: GCF_028476545.2. NCBI lineage: Eukaryota > Metazoa > Mollusca > Gastropoda > Physidae > Physella > Physella acuta. The sequence continues at coordinate 472,710 of NW_026731556.1, forward strand.
AATATTTATTAAAATCATATATATATATATATATATATATATATATATATATATATATATATATATATATATATATATATATATATAAAGAGAGATAGAGAGACAGATAGAGAGAGAAAATGAGAAATTGCTAGACTGCTAACCCGAAAGTCTCAAGTTCTAATCCGGGTTTAAGTTTGTAGAACATCCCTGAGTCTACCCAGTTCTAAAGGATACCTGACAAGGAAAGTATGGGCGCAAGGGCATAGTGCTGACCACACTATCTCTTTATATGCAAAGGTCACAGAAACAGGTAAACTCTACTTTTCTTGTCCCCTGGATTACCAAGTTCGAAAATGGAACTTTACTTATTACTAAACTGAAAGTTGTTATAACTAGCTGAACTCATTACAAACTAATAAACTTGTTGAAAAAAACATACTTTGATTCATTTAAAAAAAATTAGAATTTTATTAAGTAGAAAAAAAATAGTTTCGTTTTTATTGTGACAAAAACCTGGCATAAGTTCATTCACAATGAAATTCTCGTCAGCGCATGCGTAAGAGACAAAAGCGTCGTGGTTGAAACTACTTTCAGCCTCCTTTGGAGTTTTGAACTTGTTGTAGGCGACAAAGTAGAGATAGCGCAATTTCCACCGAAATCTGAAGTGAACATTCAATGATTCAAGTTTATTTAAGTCTTCACACACATTTAAATCACCCCCCTCATCATTTCATGTCCTAGGTTCCCAAACGTGTTTGAGTGGAGACCACTTTTAATACATCCCAGGTGATCCGGGACCCCATACCATTACGAAAGTATATTTTATATATAGTCTACAACTAGAAAATCCCCCAGAAAAACCTTGCAAGATCGGGAACATGTGTTCTAGACAATACTAAAATAACAAGCGCACATACGTACATACGTACAGATACATACGTAACATACGATCTGTCTGGATGCAAACTCACATACACAGACACACATACACACACATGCCCACGCACGCCCACATATTGCTTATTTATTATTCTTATATATATATATATATATATATGTATATATATATATACATATAATGTAATGAAGAGGGGTTTATTGTGGATTGGTTAAAGTTGATGCAGGCACGAGAGTTATTTCTAATAGTAATTATTAAATAGAAAACCTACTGAGGGTGTTGTTTGAAAATTCTTCAACTAATTAGAAATCGGATTACGATAGCAGGTTTAATCACGTAATTTAGGGAATTTAAAATTTAAAAAAATATAATAGATGTAAATTGTCGGTAAAATATTAAGGTACACGCTGTTCGGTGTTGGTCAACGTACCTGTAGATGATGCAAGCAACGACGGCAGCAGCCAGCACGATGGTGGAGAGTACAGCAATAAGAAAGATGATGTAGTTACTCACGCAGGCTCTGTTTAGTTCCAGTAGAGTTTTGTCGTACCCATCCGTGACATACCTGAAGGATCCATCGGAGTACTGGCACATGTAGTGTGTGAAGTTCGCATCAAAGGCTGGAGATTTCTTCATCCATTGGATAAATTCAAAATTGTCGCAGTCGCAGTTGATAGGGTTTAAAGACAGGTCCACGGTGATGCTGTGCCCGGGTTTGGTGGTGAGGAAGTCGATGTGGTTTCGAAGTTTGACGGGTAAACTCGTCAGCTGACAGCGGCTGAGGTTCAGCAATGTTAGGTTGTTCATATGTGATATATCCACAGTGAACTGCCACATATTGTTGGATTCAAGATTTAGAATTTGAAGTTTATCCAGGTTTTTAAATGTATTGTTGGGCATGGTGGTTATAAAATTATGGGATAGATCTAAAGTTGTTAAATTACGAAGAGGGTGAAATAACGAATTTCCTGTCTTAGATTTTTCTAGAGATTCTCCAATAACATTATTAGCAAGAGAGACATTTTCTAAACTAACCAGGTTATTGAAGAACTGTTTATCGATTGTATGAGTAGAGGTAAATTTTAAAGCAATGTATTTTATGTTTTCAAGTCCAAAAATCGGTCCCATAATAACAGGAAAATAGTTGCTGCTTAGTATAAGATTTTCAATACGATTTTTGTTCGTGATTTTTATTTTGCTCAGCAGGTATTGTAAACCAGCGCCATCCATCTTTAAAGTCTTCAAAACTGGCGGAACAGCAATAGAAAAGAAATCAATGCCTAAAGAATTTTCTTTGCGTTCCATGACCTCTTCCAACTCACGGTTTCTAGATCGCGGCAATTTATGTACCTGGCCAGCCCCATCTAAGATAAGAGTCTCTAAACTTTCCAGGTGAGAAAGATTCCTGACATAAGTCCCGTAAAGAAATCTATTTCCTCCTATATCTAAATGCTTTAGACTTGTAGGTAGTTTTGAGAGTACATTTTCTGACACGCTTTCAAAGCAGTTATCTCTGGCTTGCAAGTGGGTCAAAAATTTTGGAAGATTTGCAACGTATTCTTCGGTGATGGTCAAGGATTTGGAAAAACGAGAAACAACAGCGTTGATGTAGAGTTTTGTTAGATTGGGGTTCCATTTCATCTTTATCAAATTTTCCATCTCGAAATTCCAATTACTAGACAAGTCTAGACTTTGAAGGTTTGTTAAGTTTTCAAAAGTATTATGACTGACTTTAGACCCACTTAGCCCACAATCGCTTAAATTGAGTGCAGTTATTTGTTTGAGATTAACAAATGTCGAGTTATTTAGAGAGATGAGATTACAATAGCCAGATAAATATCCTACCAGGACTAAGGTTTGTAGATGTGTCATGTTAGTAAATCCTACACCAAAGTTTGTGCTTATACCATCGAGATACAGAGTCTGTACATTTGTCAAAACAGAGAGCGAGATGTGCGGGTATGAACAATTCTTCAAATCTTTATTATTTTTGTTCAGTATGAGAGTCTTAAGTGAGCTCAAGGGCTTAAAAACACCCGTAGGAAAATTAGCTTCATTGTATTTTAAAGAGTTGGCGAATAAATTCAAAACTTCAAGCTGACTGAGTCCTTGGAATGAATCTTCACAAAGGAATTTTAACTTGTTACCTTCAAGAGATAGATTTCTCAAACGCGAGTAGTTACTAAAGACGCCATTTTGGAGAACTTGAATGAAATTGTTATTCAATATCAGCGTTGTCATGTCGAAGGGCAAATCGCTAGGCACAGCATTCAGTCTTTGATTTGAACAGTTGCAGATGTTGAACCTACAACTGCAACTATGTTTGGGTTCAATCTCATGACTATTGTGACAGCCGCTGTATTCACCATCCAGCTTATCTTCTCCAAGTCTTCTTGCTGTTTTGATGTTGCTGTCTTTTGTGTTGGTATCACCTCTGAACAAACCTCCCGCTGCCGAAGCATTGCTGTCATTTCTTTGGCTCAGGTTTAAACTCGTTTCGTTTTGGTCGTCATTTTTAATTTCCAGATGATTTGACCTAAGTTCTAATGAGCTTGCGCATGCTACGAAAAGAAACAGCAGTATTCGAAATATCTGCAAGTTATCTTTTGCATCGGCCATTTTTATCCTAAGACAAGAAAAATTAAAAATCAAAATTTGCTTTAGTTTTTATTTATTACTTAAGTCAGTGGTTCTTAACCTTTCTGCAGGTAAAGAACACCATCGGTTTCATATAAGCATTTCACCGAATCATTCTTAATAGTTTTATCGTCCACACTGACAAAAGTCCGATTTTGAATTATGTGAGTCCGGTGTGTGTCTTGAACACGAACCATTAAGACTTACTCATCGAACAACTGGGGTTCGATCGTACCCAAATTGAGAACCACTGACTTAAGTCAGCATATAACTACTACCATTTATTAGTTTGTACAACCTCTTTGTATAAAAGCAAATGGTAGCTGCAGTGAGTTTAATACAGTTATTAATGAAACAAGTAGAGTTAGTTAACTTACATGTTTGTGATGTAACTCACACTATCTGTTTTATTACTAAGCTCTTTGTATGAAAACTAACATTTGCATCGATGCAGAGGCGTAGCGAGGGGGGGGGGGCGGTGCGGATCGCAACGGGTGACACCATTTAGGGGGGTGACACCAAGGCAAAAAATAGCAAAATATATAGAGAAAAACTTAACGGGGGGGGGGGGGGTGCAAATCGAAAGTTTGAGGGGGGTGGGGGTGCAAATCGAAAATTTGAAAGTTTGTCCCAGAGAAGGGTCGCTACGCCTCTGGGGGTGACACCATTAAGTGCTGCACCGGGTGACACCCGACCTCGCTACGCCACTGCATCAATGTAATAAATGCTACTTTACTTAAATTATAAAAAGAATAACATTTGTATTTTTAAAAAAATTGACAATTGTTTTCCTTTAAATATTGTTATCTAAAGTAAGTACATTTCCGTTATTGATTTTAAAACATTGAATCAAATCAACCATAAAATAATGAAAATCTAGACCTCACCTTACTCAATGAATGTACAACTTTCTATGTCAGATCTCTGGCCTAACTTGAAATAAATCTGACAACAGCTTGTGATTCCAGGAAGTAAATTGTGTGAAATCGTACGTATCAAAACCAAACACAACACACACACACACACAAATTAAAAAAAATCATTATCCCTCGAAGTTAAAGATCTAGAAGGAAGTTAAATTATTGAATGAATTGTTTCATTAACCTTCACTGAATGAACTACTTGTTCGTGCGAACGAAATCTACCCAGAAGATAGTCTCTTTCATGTGACTAATAATGTATTTTTTTTTACATTAGAATTCCAATTCAGTGATTCAACATACTAGGCCGTACATTGTCAGGTTTTCTGCAGTTTCTTCCAGGCATCTCTTGGGGGGGGGGGGGGGGGGGGGATTCCGAACGAAATGAAATTTATATAGAAAATATATGCTTTTAACAGTGTCCGCCCCCCCCCCCCCGTTCCGAAGAAAGTCTACCGCCCCCCCCCCCCCGAAAATTTCAAGTGCCCCCCCCCCCCCCCGGAGAAAAAAGTCTGGAAGAAACACTGGTTTTGTGTGTGAGGCGACTGTCTGTTCCTGTAACCACAAGCACTCAACAGATTGAATACAATTTGAAGGACACATTGAAATGTTTTTATATTAACATGAATACTAACAAGTTTCAATAAAAATGACACAATGTAATTTGAATGTTATGAAAAGAGAACTTGATTTTCCTTTCTTCTAAGATCGCAGCAACCAGCGATGTGTTGGCTACTCTCTCTCTCTCTCTCTCTCTCTCTCTCTCTCTCTCTCTCTCTCTCTCTCTCTGTCTCGCGGCTATCTCTGATTCTGTCACTGAGCGCTGTGAAATTATTCAATTAATCTCATACCGAACATTGCACTAACCGCTTAAATTAGTTTGTTTTGGTAGTTTTACTCTCAAGTTAAGCGCAGTTACATTATTTTACGGTTTAAAAAAGAAATTTCTCCATCAATAGGCCATTGCATTTTCGTTTGTTACTTCTAGTTTTGTAAATGCTTTTTTTTTTAAAATAAATTTTAGATTCAAAATTTCAAACGTTGCACAAAACGAAGCTACACAAATGTAGCAGACGATTATATGCAGGGTGATGTCAAGAGTGTCTGTCTAGGTTGGCGTCAACCAGTCAGCGTAGGTAACTGTGCCTAACAGAACAAGTCTAACAAAACATATCTGGGTAATTAATTAAGAAGAGTAGCAGGGGCAAAGGGAAACAACCGATGTAATACCGGTAACAAACAAGCCAAGAAGAGTGATGTGGGGACAAAGGGGAAATAATCAGTAAAATAATTTGTTCCGATTCTTTTATTTTTCTGTATTTTCACTGACGTCCATATGCTTAGGTCATCGTTACGCTATATAATGGTAACCTTTTCAATGCTCCTTTTCTCATCCATGTCAAATAATATTCTTTGTTTCATTTGAATTTATTTATCCTTTCCTTTACATTTTAATCATTGTTCATGGTCGCAACAATGCACATGCAGAAGTTAATTCTTGTTATTGAACAAATGATGATAAAAGCTTGTAGTAAATTTGTACACAGATTTAAATCCACATTTTTTTCACTTTTGATTGAACAGAATTCCTGCAAATATTAAACAAATAGCAACACTATCAGATTATCGAAAATATTTTTCTTTTTACTTTTATTAAATGTGTAGTTGAGATTTTTAAATTCTTCACATTTTACATTAAACATCCATCAGCAGTGTGCACGACTACTAGTAGGACCTCCTTGAGTCAACTCAGCCCTTGTCAGTACCTGACAGGACAAAAAAAGGAATAATTCCAAGCTTAATTCAGTCTTGTCTTAATGCTGATAAAACAGGTGTACTCTACTGCACCTGCCTCAGGTACCGCTTGGTCTGTAAAGTTTCTCTACACACAGTAGAGTTTACCAGATCGTGTATTCCTGTTGAACTTTAATATAGTTGGATTCTAAACTCATGCACATGTCTAACCGTTTATTGTAATGTAATTTGGCCATCACGTTGACCTACTTAGACTGAGTATCATGGTGGGTTCATTAGCAATGTTATTACGTTGAATGGCGTGCTGACTTACTTACATTGAATATCATGGTGACCTACTTACATTGAATATCATGGTGACCTACTTACATTGAATATCATCGTGACCTACTTACATTGAATATCATAGTGACCTACTTACATTGAATATCATGGTGACCGACTTTATTTGAACGGCCTGTTAACCCAGTTTGGTTGAACGTTATGTTAACCCAGTTTGGTTGAACGTTATGTTGACCTGCTGTCAAAGTCTAGGGACCCACTTCACGTCTGCTTCACCTTGTTTGACTCTAGACCTGAACTGGGGTGAAGAGCTGGTCACTTGACGAGTTCACAGGGTGCTAACCCGTCAGACGAGCAACAAGTCACCCGAGGTTAGGGCCCTTTAGCACTTCGTGTTTAAACAAATTTACCTGAAAAGCAAACACAGTAATTGGCGGCGTTTAAATTTTCTAAATGTAAACATTAAAGGTTCATCGTCCTTAAAAAAGTTTGTTTCGTTCACTACGTGAATTTTGAACTGGGCATGGGATAACATTAGTTCCGAATTGTACATGGATCTATATCCATGTATTTGTTATAGAATCAAAACAACAACGTGTAATCAAATTTACCTGAAAAGCACTCACAGTAATTGGCGGTGGTTAACTTTTCCTGCTGTAAACATTAAAGGTTCATTGTAATCTCTTTTTTTTTTTTACAAATCATGACCTAAAATAGTTTGTTTCATTTGCTACATAAATTGTGAACTGGGTATGGGATAGCATTAGTTCCGAATTGATCTTGAATTCAAATCCATGTATTTATAATAAAAAATGCTTGTATTTGTAATAACAAATGCATCTATGTGTAATATAATCGAAACAATTCCGTGTCATTAATTGAAAAATTAAACATCGGAGTGATCAGGCGAGTAAAGTTCATGGTTGCTAAACTGAAAAGTCCCGAGTTCGAAACCCTTGGCAGATGTGGCTTGATAGGTGGGTTCAGCAACTCATCTTGGTACCAGCATAGAGTTCAATACAAATGGCAGATGGTTCAGAGCTGCTAGTCACATTCACATTAGTCATATTAGTCACATGAGTCACAGCAATCACTTTATTCGGACTATCTGTGGTGTAGGTGGTGACCTGCTTGTCATTTATCCCCGGGTTCGAGTCCCTAGTTCGTTCATCTACCGAACTGTTTTGCTTTTCAATTTTTAACCCCTAATCGTCTCGACACCCCACACATTTAGCAAAAGTGTGTGAAGAAGTTGGTAGGAGGGTACAAACTGGTCAAAAAATGAAAGGGTTAACCACTATCATCACGGTCAATATAAATGATGGCTTCCACGGAATATTGTGATTCAGCCATATGCCAGGAATTAAAGTTACAGATAAAAGGCTCATTCCTTGAATAAAATACTTTATTTGTGCATAAAAGCAATTAATTCGATTTTTTCCTCCCTTCGCTTAATTTACTCTATGATACTATTATAGTTAGTGAAACAAATATGTATTTTAGTGCTGTAAAAATGAGTTTGTAAAAATTCAATTTGAAATTATGATGAAAATTACATACTTAAACAAGACTATTTTTAAAAAACTTTTTATTTGCATTTAGAAAGGCAATGACGTTTCTTTTATAACGATAACATTCATAGTTAGGAATCATAGTTAAAATTTGCTCCCATAAAAGCCATGTAATTAATGGAAACCACTCATCTAGGTAAAAACAGAGCTGTTATTGTGATGGCAGTTTTGTGATTTTTATCCAAGCGATTACGCTCTTTTACACCCAGCCATTATTACTTATCGATTCTTAACGGTTGAACATTTTTGCACTATCAAGCATTATATTGCCCACTGTTCTTTGTTAGTATACCGGAGAATCGTATAGAAGTTAACGAAGACGGAGTAGTTTCAAAAGTAACCTTTTGGACAAATAGTTATCTACAATCGATGTTTATGTTATTATTAGGGTAATGTTTATTTGGTGATGTAGAAAGAATGTAATAACATTGTATAGAAAAGCATTTCTAACGTTTTTATATATAATTTAATTAAAAACAAAAAATAAAAGCAAATATAAGACATTGCATATGAGTAAGCCTTAGTGTGTATTAATATACAAAGATACCGTCAAAGATTTGAATATGTTATTTTCGTTCATCATACCTTTACATATTTTTTTCTTATTTTCTAGTTAAAATTCTACTATTGTAGAATAAGAAAATGTTTTTATAGACACATCCAGCCGCCTTTTAATGAAGTTTTGCAGTAGTGTTCTAAAGACTGTACATTGACAGTAGAAAGTGTTAAGGCAGTTTCCCAGGAACTGTATACTAGGAGGGGTGGCTATTCTTGCCTATTGTTACCTGTAGGGGATACTACCCTTGTGTATTGCTACCAGTACAAGTTGCTGCCCTTGTTTCCAACACTCCAAGCGTTGCCTGAAACAAAATAAAAGGACCAAGTGTCTTGTGTGTCTACTGGATGAAATTAAGACATGTCTCTTCTAGACACTTCAAGACACTTGATTGCCATAGAAACAAGATGTAGTTTCGTCATGTAAACAATAACTAACACAGTATTTGAAATTCACTGCAGACTACAGCCTTAGTGTACAGATAACTCACTATTTAAAAACTGTATTTAGTGTTTCTTTTTGTTTCATCACACTTAGACAAACAACAACAACAAAATCATTTTTTGTTTATTTTTGGATTTAACTTGAACGTGCTAACATATGACTGAATATTATTTTTCTTTAGAACTTGATCTTAAAGTGATAAACCAACTCCAGTTTTTTCTGTTTAACAAAAGCCTCTACTTTGTTTTTATTTTCTGACTGATTAGGAAGTCATAACAACCTTATACAAACCATACACTGCCGTTTCTCTTACAAAACAGCGATTTGGTTTTTATTTCCTCTATAACTGCATTCATCCAATGACAGAGTATGGTTTATCTTGTTTAAAATATTGATGATGGTGTTTATATCATTTTGTACTCTTTATTCTTTGGAAAAAAGTTTGCAAAAATAGTAAGAGAAAACGGAGATATTTAACACAGAGTTGACACTTAATGTCTGATCTCCTACTGTAGATTATTATTTAACGGAAACAATAGACACTTGATACGTCACTTTGCTTTGTGTTAACGAACCATTCTAAGTAAGGGCTTAATCAGACACATTTGATCAGATAACGTGATCAGATTTACAAGTATTCAAATCACACATTCTGATTGGTTTACGAAAAACAACGAAGAAAAAACATTGTAAAATTAAATCAACACTTGGTTTTTATTTTTGAAGCTGTAATTTATAAATACATTTAAAGTATGAGAATGCTGTCCAAACATTAGCTAAACTTAGAAAATTACGAAAGATAACGATCTAAAAATAGTTGAAATACACTGGTTTTAAGTATAGATATTTCTGCTTTAAGCCATGGAGACCACAATAGACAGCCTGATAAAAGAACCAATTCCAGACCCGAATATACAATTTTACATCGACTACTGCGTCATAACACTCGGCACTCTACTGATTTCTGTTTCCTGCATTGTCACCAACACGCTCAACCTGGTAACCTTCTCGCACCTCGGGTTCAAATCCATCCTCAACCTTCATCTGTTCCTCCTCTCCACCAGCGACTTCCTTATGGCCGTCTGCTCCTTCAGCTACTGCTGGTGCCGGTTCTGGCGCCTCTTCCCACAAGACCCCACCATCATCAGCTACACCATCCCACAAAAGATATTCAACTTCAGCCGCACGGCTTTCTCTGATATCTCATCAGCTTTGTCACTTTACATCGCAATAGAACGATGTCTCTGTGTGACTTTTCCGTTCACGTTTAAAAACTCTTTCACCAGGAAACAATCAACAATTATACTTATATCCATAGCGATATTTTTCCTCATCAACGAAGCGGTCTTGTTCGTTTCGCTATGCGTGGAAGGTGTTTCCGACCCAGTGTTTAACATCACGAGATATACAACATGTAATTCTAAATTCCAAGAAGATGTATTGACTTCTAACGATATAATCCTAGGGATAATCCTCAGCACAACCTGTCAAATCGTTATCTCCCTTTGTGGGTTTTTAATGTACAGAGCGCTACGGATTTCTTCGCTCGTTCGCGGTACATGGAAAATCCAAGAAAAGAACCATGTAAGCATGCTGTCTATCAAGGAGAAAAAACTAGTTAAGATGATTTTAATCTTAGCAATTATATACATTCCGACAAGCATGCCGACGTTTTTCTATGCGTGGGTTCGGAGGTTTAAACCTGAAATATTCACCTGGTTGACGGAAGGTGTGTTTAATATTTACACATTGAATGGGTTGATTTTCTTCTTTGGCAACATCCACGGGACTGTGAACTTTTTTATTTACTACGCGTTCAACCCTGGGTTTAGACAGACTTTTTTACACGTGTGTACGAGAGTGAAGAACACGCTAGATTGAAATACACGTAGGGAGCAGATTAATTGTGTGACCCGTGGACATTGTGTGTGCGTGTGTCTGTGTCTGTCTGTTGTTGTTTTTTGGAAAATATATTATTATTTAATTTAATTTTTTTTTATGTTCTTGAGTAGGGTACTACTGTATTACAATGCGTAGTATTCACCTGCTAATTTTTACCCATATGGGACATATTTGGAATAGGTTAAGGGGTAAAAGACACGCTGGATTGAAATAAAAAAAACTAACTTCGGTTGCAGTTTAACTTGGTGACCTGTGTTTGCGGATTTTTTTGTTTGGAAAAACTGATTTAATTAAATATTTATTATGTTGTAAAGTAGGGTTTTACTGCGTCACATTGAGTAGTGTTCAAAGATTAATTTTTTTACACATAGTTAGGTATGAGTTAAGGGTAAAGTTGGTTAAAAATGATATACACCCATCTGAAACTTGACGAAACGGTTTCGTAAAAAACGCGACATTATTTCTTACAATCAGACAAAAATAAAACCGAGATTGATGTCCCCAAATCTTTCTCGAATATTCTAATATAACACTACGGGGGAGGGGGGGGTGGCAACGCAGGATATAGACTTGATTTTTAATAGATTTTTAATTACTTAAACTTTTTAAAATATAATAGAATCTCGTAGAATAAAAAAATAATTGCGCACCAAATGAATGGCAAACAATATGTGAAAATAGTGCGGATTATTATTAGTACTCTATAAATTCATTTTCGTTTTTTTAGAAATCGGAAATAGCGTAAATTACTACTTCCGTTCTACGGAAATTACTCAAAATTTGAAAGAAGGCGGTGAATTAGATCTTTTACTTATATATGAAATTTCGTCCATCTGAAATAGTACTCAAGTTATAGGTTTTTGAAAAACTAAAAGTAGAATAAGTCCCACTTCTGGTTATCGGAAATCGCTGAAAAGTTGATACAAAACAACACATTTGATTTAATACTTAAATTTGAAATTTCATCAACCTAGCTGTACCTCAAGTTAGCGTGTTTAGAGGCACACACAAACAGACATACGGACAGAGCTGCAAAACTAAGTTTTTTCCTATTCGAATACGAATAAATCGCCGAAATTTTGATAAATCTGGATTTGTAATTTTTGCCCGATTAAAATAAATCCACTATTCTCCGTATATGATGAAGTACAGAGGTGTAAAACGATGAAAACTGTAAAAAAAAATTTGATTTTTGTGCACGATTACAATAATTCCTCTATACTCTGTATAGTAAAAAGTCTTTAATTTCTACAAATTTTTTTATGAAACCTTTTAAAGCAATTTTTTTAAAATTTTGAGAACATAGTATTGTTTACTTTCATCCTGTTATGCAACAGGGCTCGATAAAGTTGTAGAAATCTATATACTACTAAAACTCAAGTTTGTTTACATGTTTGTATGTTTATTTATTTATTTTTATTGCTTATTTGTCTGTTTGGTTATTGGAGAACATCTGCACTATTTGTAGAGCTGTAAAGACGTATTTAGGTAGAGGATAATGTTCTTTCTGACCAAACTGTAAATTACACATTTTTTTATAGAAGTTAATTAATTTATTGATATTTACCTGCCATCTCCTGTAGCACGCCTCAACCGTGTTTTGGGTCCTTGGAATCCCAGCACCCCAGCATTATACGTCGTGTTTTTTGTCCCCGTGTGTGCTTTACGCTACGACAGCCAAACACAGCTGAGTTGGTGAAGTGGTTTGACGAGACCTACGTTTGTGGTCGAGTGAGGTTGTAAAAGTTCAGAACAATGACTTTACTTATAGTGACGTCAGATTATTTATTTCCTTTATATAAGAATAATGTCGACTTCCATCGAAGATTTTGTTGCCCATTCAAAATTTTAACGCATTATAAAGCTAATTTTCTGTCTGCTATAGCTTTAATAATACGTCCTTTTGCTATTTTGTTAGGTTTCAACACTATTATAAATTTTCAACAGTTCTTCTGATTTGAGTATACAATACATTTCTCTAGATCTACCGGTAAGCTGTCGGAGGAATGGAAAATCAATCCTAGATCTAGATCTAAAATCTAGAATCTAGGTCAAACCAAAATTAATTAGTTAAAATAAAAATCATACAATCACAATAAATTATTGATTTTCTTTATTAAACTATATTAGTCCTTAAATATTTATTATAAATCTTTGCTTTTTAGCTTCAAAGATAATCTAATACGAGAATACATGGGATTTATCTGTCTAGGTTCTAGATCTAAAAAGACTTAAGCCAGACGTAGATTCTACATCTAGAACTAGCTCTATCTAGATCTAGATCTACAGTTTATGCCAATAATGAGTTTCTATACTAAACTATTTCAGGCCTTAATTATTTTATGTTTGGAATTGGCTAATTTGGGAATAATTTAATTTGAAACAATAGGGCCTATTCGCGTAACTGAAGTTTCTTACTTTGCAGACAGTAAGTAAATAACAGAACTAAATCTACATGATAGTATAACAGTTACCACGCGGGTGGTACGGGTTCGAGACGCATATCGACAAAGCTACTTTTTTTTTTTTAATTTTTTAGATGTGAATGATAAAGTTGCCTATCGGGACTTCGCTGGACACAAGGCAGGTGAAGTAGAGTTTTCCTCTTTTTGTGTTCTCATCATATGAATGGATAGTGTGGCTAGATAAAAACTATAAAAAAACATGTTGTCTCAGACTTGGCAGGACATTGGGCAGGTGAAGTAGAGTTGGGTAGGTGTAGAGTTCACCTGTGACGTCAGCATATGAAGGGATATTGTGGTCAGACCCATGCTCAGCCGAAATAGGTGTTTTAAAAGACAAAAACATGTCTAAGCAGGCGGGACACTGGGTAGGTGAAGTAGAGTTGACCTGTTTTTGTGACCTCAGCATATTTTATTGCTGGTCAAAAGCGTACCTACAGATATCGCTTGATTCGTTTTGCGCCGAGATTTTTAGCTCTAAAAAAAATAGGCGTTTTTTTCAAGCGATTATATCTCGATAATCATTCTCCTTATTTCTGAAATATTTTCAAGCAATATGGGGAATCATACTGGCTTTTGGTTTATATAAAAACAGAAAATTATTTTTTTTTAGTTTAACGGTTTGCGACCGAGATCATCGATATAATTAACCCAATTTAAAAGAAAAAAATATTTTCTAACTAATTAGGTTCACTGTATTATATCTTTTAATTCTTTCCTATGTACTTTGAAATTTGTTTCATATTTTAAAAATTTTCAAATCTACATTTTGACTTGTTTGTTATTTTTAAAAACTTCTCAGATATAAATTATGATTTAAATTTTTTTTTAAATTGGCGATTTCGTAAAGAGATTTACCCTTTACAAACTGACGAAGTAGATTTTATATGATTCTGTTAGCACAATACTTGCTCTGATTAGAGTCAATTACCCATTACATTAGGGGTTAAATTTAAGGGGGTAGGCTCCAGAAAATCCTAACTTCTTATTTAAAACGTTTCATTGGTTTATTTGTGTATATCTAAATTAAGGTTCTTAAAGGAAAATATTTGCATGCATCAGGAACTCTTTTGAAAATATGGTTGCCATGGCAACAGCGGCCATCTTGAAAAAAAACATCCTTTTACTGGAGTTCTAAAATTGCATAAACTAACATATGTATTGGCTATATGACTATTGATCCTTCTTGTACTAACACTAATAGAGTCAGCTAGATTATAGCATAGTTAGCTCTATGCCCAACCGTATTTGTCCCCTATAGTGTGTCAGGTACCCATCAGAACTGGGTTGACACAAAGGTGCGCGGACCTTTGACCACAGGTGCTTTGACCATAAGGGGTTTGACCATAGGTGGTTTGTCCACAGCGGAGCTTTGACCATAGGAGGTTTGACCATAGGGGTTTGACCACAGCGGGGCTTTGACCACAGAGGGGCTTTGACCATAGGGAGTTTGACCATAGGGGGTTTGACCACAGGTGTTTTCGCAGCAGAGGTTCTTTGACCACAAGCGCTGTGTCCTGCTTTAAACACAGGTGATTTTTTCCATACAGGGTCTTTGATCACAGTTTTTTTTGTCTATATATGGTCTTTGATCACAGGTGGTTTGTCCAATGCTGGCGTTTAATAATAAGCTCTTTGTCTATTTATTGTAATGATTTATTTTAAATGTTGTGTATTATATTTTAAATTGCGGCAGGATATAATAATATGCTAATTCATCATATATAAATACAAGTCTTCTAAACCATACAATTATTACTTTTTTGACTACACTGTTTGCATGTTTTTTTTTTATCCTTTGTTATCTTTTCTATTTATGTATTTTCAAGTACATCTACATTATTTATTTGTTAAACTTGTTATATGTCGCATTATTTATGTTCCATTTATATTTAAAATAAATTCTATGAGGCGTAGCACTAGCTTTTATGTGGAGACTAAAATATCGTTCTTTACTTATTTTTAGTACGTTAATTTCTATTAATGGAATCCCAGGAAACATGTATAAAATCGTATTAATTGTATCACAAGTTTAAATCAATAACAATTTACAATTTCTATTTTATAATCTAGATATTATGGTTAACCCCCCTCTGTGGTCAAACCCCCCATGGTCAAACCCCCTATGGTCAAACCCCCTATGGTCAAAGCCCCTCTGTGGTCAAAGCCCCGCTGTGGTCAAACCCCCTATGGTCAATCCCCCTATGGTCAAAGCATCTGTGGTCAAAGCACCTGTGGTCAAGCAGAATCCAGCACAGGGTTCGAACTCGAGACTTTCGGGTTCGAGCTTAATAATGCCGTCACACAGATTGAACAATTTTACTACATTACTTTCGTGTTTACAACGTATAGAATAGGTATTGTAATCGTGAGTCGGAAAAATTTAGTCCGTATGTCTGTGTGTGTATATGTGTGTGTGTGTCTGTGTCTGTGTACACTATAACTTGAGTACCGTAAAAGCTAGGTTGATAAAATTTCACATATAAATATTAAATAAATTTGCAATTCTGTTTCAACTTTTCAGCAATTTCCGGTAACCGGAATTGGATCTCATTCTACTTTTGGTATTTTAAAAGCCTATAACTTAAGTACTTTTTCGGTTAGATAAACGAAGTTTCAATTATAAGTAAAATATCTAAGTTTGTCAGGTTTTGAGTAATTTCCGTATACCGGAAATAGTTTAGGGGAGATCACTCCCGTTTAAGGGTTCGGCGTGGTCGAGTCGGTTAAGCTCATGGTTGCTAAACCGGAAAGTCTCGAGTTCGAACCCTCGGGCAGATGACGCTCGTTAGCTGGGGACAGCCACTCTTCTAGGAGAGACAACTCCAAAATTAAACAAATGCTGCCTTGTAGTTTGTTCTTGGTTGGACAAAGGCTATGGAAGCAAATCCAAAAAGAAAAACAGGCTGAAATCGGAGTCAATGGCCTCAATGGCGCATAACCAGTTGACACGTAACGCTTAATTGTGTTGGAGGCGTGGTCGAGTCGGCAAAAAGCTCATGGTTGGTAAATTCGAACAAAGTCTCGAGTTCAAACCCACTGGCAGATAAATCTCGATCCCCTTCAACACTAATAATTAAGAACGAAGAAGAAAAAGAAGAAGACTCCCGTTTAATTTTTATTTCGTAAGAAAATAAAATGAATTGTAAAATAAATGTAAAAGTCGGGAATGAGTAATTTCAAACTAGAAATTTTACTTTCGAATAATAAGGACCTAGAAAAAACGCCATGTAAAACATTGGTTTGTTCTACAAGTTTAATTAGAGGAAAACAAAGAATTCGTGTATAAAAGCATAGTATCATTCTGATAGAAACATTACAGTAAAACACTTAGAATTATCTTCTGAAAGAAACATTACAGTAAAAATACATTGAATAACATTCTGATTGAAACATTATTGTAAAGATACAATAAATTACAATTATTTTACGTGGGAATGCAATTTTTAACTACTTTGCGGCTATCATTCGAACTACTAGTTAATTAAGAAGAGAAGGTTTTGCGATAATTTTTAGACACACATGAAAAATCATGATACTGATTTAACATTTTAAAAAATGTAAATATATTTGTACCAAAATTGTGAAATAAATTGTAAAATAAAATTAAAACATTAAAATATTTTTAATACAACACACTTGAGAACAAAATGAGTAAACAATAATGTAATAAAAAAATAAAAGCTAAGTAAATAGTACTTTACGTAGGAAATGCTTATTAATTCTTAAAAATTCTTAATTTAGTATCCGATTAATTTAATTAATTCAGAAAATTTTGGGAAAAATTAATTAGTTAGAAGTGGTCGAAATTTCTTCAGCCAGTTGCCTGCAAAAACTGACGGTATCCTGGGTTAAAACTGATGTACACAAAAATTGTGACAGCACCGTGGATGTTTCCCAACATGAAACACAGGTTGCTGATGGTGTACAGGTTGAAAATTTCAGAGGCTAACCACTGAAAAATCTGGGGGTACAGGAGCCTGACCCAGCCAACAATAAACCCGGGTACGCTAGACGGGATATACAGCACAGCTAGAAGTAAGATCATTTTCACCAACCGTTTCTCTTTCACGGATAACGAATCGATGTTCGCTAAGGTGGATTTAGTTGACAACGTTTTCCCTGCCAGACGAACAGACGATGATTTTCTGAGAGCTCTAGACATGATGACGACACACACAACTGTCGATATTTGACAAATAATTGGAATCGTCAACAAGCATACGATGTCATGCACCATCACAAGCTGGTTATTAAGAGCTGTTTCACAAATGACATACCTGTAAAATTGTTTTTGTTCGTCGAATTTTAACTCGGTACATAAGGACCAAAACAAAGGAATGTTATTAGCGAGTAGAAATATAAAGATGAAGCCGAATATAATGTATGTTTGTTTCATAGTAAACATTGATTTAATGCGAAACCTCTTTGAGGGACTTTGTAATCTATGATAGAATCGCTGGGGAAAATCCTGGAGATTCGGCAAACGTTGTAAGCTATAGTGCAGCATCCGGTGAGGCAGTAACTAGCAGAGAGGACGAACAGCGTCAGATTCATGGATGTCTTGAAGCCGATCTTGGCGAAGACGACTAGGTTGATGACGTTGGTGATGATGTCGAAAATGGCGGACAAAATAGAGCCGACGTTGATGACATAAATATCTAGGATGACGTTGGTGGTGTCTAACACGACGGGTTGTAACTTTGGAACTGCTGTAGGTGATACGTCGGTCTGGTTTTGATGAGCGTTGGTTGCCTCCATCTCTTACAAATGTAAATCTCTGATTTGTGATTCTCTGAAAAAAATATAAGTTCCATAAAAAAGTGATGATTAATTGTTTTCATTTTTCAGAAGTAGGCCTATATGCTTAATTCAACAAATGTCCATAAAAAATTATATCCAAATTTCTCATTGGTAATTATCATCTTTTGGTACTAGACATGAAACTGAAATAATTAAAAAACTTAGCGACATACAATGCGTTCTTTATAAGGAGCGATTGTACTAGGTGCTGGGAAATTGCGAAGATCAAATTAATGTTAAAAGAAAACTGTTATTAGATAATAAACCCAACCATTTATGGTATTGCTTTAGAACGGAAAAATCTGTTAAAGTGTGTATTTGTGTTATTTATTTTTAGTGCTTTTAAGAATATTAAGTATACTATAAAAAACTTGTTAAGTAAATGATTAATATTATTAGTTTTTACACAAACTGATATCTTTTTTACATTCGACAATCTGAGTAAAAAATTTGCAATTTACATCAGTTTAAAAGAATATTTATTACTAAATAAATTAGACTTACTACAATGTTTTTGTTCCGCTCGGTTCAATCAGATTATATTTATCCAATGAATGTAAACTTTTTTTGCGTAATTAGTTTCTAAAATGAATTGTTAAAATATATGAATGCTTTACTACCTGAAATTAAAGACCTTGGTGCTAAAAATTGCATTTAAATAAATATTTCGAGAAGACAAAGTTCACACACTCAATATGGCGACAAAGAAAAGCATTGCTAATTATGTTTTCGTTCTGCAGTGAGACTTTATTAAGTACTAGACTACCCGTTATCTAGTTAGATAACTGTGGGTTTTGGGGGTCATCCATAAATAACATCACGTCTGTCACTTATCATCACAAAATAACCAGACCCCACATTCAAAAGGGCGTTTCATGAAAAAAAAATTCATAAAAAACGTTTTACCAACAAGCTTTTATGTAATAATGCACTAAAAAGTAGAAAATAAATTATAAAGGGCGTTTCATGAAAAAAAAATTCATAAAAAACGTTTTACCAACAAGCTTTTATGTAATAATGCACTAAAAAGTAGAAAATAAATTATAGACTACTATTTAAATAACTATATAGAAAAGCAAGGGTCACTTTAGTATCTATTGGATACCTTTACTAATGTTAAGGAAGACACCCACGCTTTTCTTTATAGTTATTTAAATAGTAGTCTATAATTTATTTTCTACTTTTTAGTGCATTATTACATAAAAGCTTGTTATTAAAACGTTTTTTATGAATGTTTTATTTTTCAGTACTTTACATGTTTTATTTACAATAGAGTTACATGACTGAAAACCATTGCACGCCTACTGAACGTGATGGCGCGCCTACTGAACGTGATGGCGCAGCCATTGAACGCGATGACGCGTGTGGTATGGTTGGATAGACATGCCTACTTCTTCTTCTTCTTCTTCTTCTTCTTCTTCGTTCTTAATTGTGAATATGGTGGAGGATTCAGACAACAAGTCCAGCTTCGTGGACAAACCGGACTGTGGTCTCCAGTTTGGCAGGTGCCCCATATAATTTTTCCCTGAGTGGGGTGGGCTGGGGCCAGTGTCTGACTCGTGCCTGGCTATACAAAAAACATTCCTGGAGTACGTGCTCCGTGTTTTCCGGGGCCTTGCCACAAGGACACATTTCGCTACACCCAACCTTCAGTTTTCTGTGCATGTGTTGATTTAGTCTGTTGTGGCCTGTTCTGAGTTGAAAGATTATGTATTGTTGTTTTCGTGTTAAATTATAATAGCCGTCGTCTTTATTGTAGTGAGGGTGTGTGACAGACCACATTTGCGTTTGTTTGTTTTTTATTATTCTTTTTATTTCTTTTGGGTGTAGCGAAATTTCCGGTTGTGGTTTCTTTCCCCCAATTTTTGCCAGCTGGTCTGCGATCTCGTTACCCTGGATCTGGCAGTGGCCCGGGATCCACTGCAGCACAATTCTGCTGCAGGTATTTTTAGCCTCTCTAGTGCTGTCATAAGTGTTTGAATATAGGACTCTGGATTTTTTAGGGATTGCAGGACTGATTTGGCATCTGTAAGAAATACAATCTGACTATTCGGTGATTCAGGGTGTTCTGTCAGGAGGTTTGCTGCATGCTCTATAGCTTCTTTTTCTGCCCTAAAATTGTCGGATAGGCTGCCTGTGGCTATTGCCTTTTCCAGGCTTTCTCCGCTTGGCCATTCAATAAGGACGCCAGCCCCGCCATTTTTTGTGGCATCTTCAGCTGAGCCATCTGTGAAAACTACATGCCTACTAATTCGGTATAAATTTTAATTAATTCATAAAAAATTAATTAGACATCCAATTAAGTCAAATTTAATGTCACTATACATTGTCTTCATGTCTTGAGACACGTGCCAACTGTGAATCATATCGGTCAAGTAGAAGTGTCCGAATTTTCACTCCTGCGTTTCGATCTAGACTTACGACAGACAGACTGACGAGGAAGTGAGTTAAATAAAAGCTTGTAAAAAAAAATAATTAAAATTGACATGATTTGTCTAGAACTCATGCCACCCGCATGGAAGCCTATTACACTAACAACTTACCTATCTAGACTCGTGACGTTATTGCCGTTTTTTGAGTGCTATATTCTTTGAGTCTCATTAAGAAACGATTTACGCGTATAGGCCCTAGATCAAGATCTAGTATCTTTCAAATTAAATTTTATCTTAAATTAGCCGATAGCATAGCTAAACAAACACAGATTTATATAAAATAATGAAGGTCTCAAATAGTTTAGTATAGAAACTCATTATTATCTAGATCTAGATATAATTATCTAGATTCTACGACTGTTTTGATTAAGTCTAGTTTTTGCCGTAACTCTTGCTAGATCTAGATCCTAGATAGATAAATCACTTGTATTCTTGAAGCTAAAAAGCAAGGATTTCTATGATGTATTAAAGGATTAAAGTAGTTTAATAAAGAAACTCAAAAATGTATTCTGATTTTAAAATGGATTGTATTTTTAACTAATTTTGTTGGTTTGATCTAGATTCTAGATCTAGTTCTATAAATAACTTTCTTCGACAGCTGATATTTATGTTCTAGATCTAGATCTAGATGTCTAGAGAAATTTATTGTGTACTTAAATGAAAAGGACAGTTGAAAATTAATATAAGTATTGGAATGTCATAAAAATAGCAAACGGACGTATCATTAAAGCTATAGCCGACAGAAAGTTAGCTTTAGAATGTGTTAAACATTGGAGGGGCAACATAATTTTCGATGGAAGCCGACATTTTTGAACGAAAAAGCAAACAAATCTTGTGACGTCACTATTCACTCTAAGTAAAGTCATTGTTCTGAACTTTTATAATTAACTAGACTACCCGTCATCCGTTGGATAACTGTGGGTTTCGGGGGTCATCCATCAAAAACATCACGTATGTCACTCAGAGGCATAGCAACCCTTCCCGGCGCCCGGGGACAAACTTTTCGATTTGAACCCCCCCCCCCCCCGCAGGATTTCGATTTGCAACCCCCCCCAAACTTTTGATGTGCACCCCCCCCCCCCCTCAAGATTTCGATTTGAACCCCCCCCCCCCCCCCACTCAAACTTTCGATTTGCACCCCCTCAACCTTTCAATTTATTTTTCCAACCCATTTTGGCGCCCCCTAAGGTCGGCGCCCGGGGACATATGTCCGCCCCCCCTCCTCGCTACGCTACTGCAGTGTCACTTATCGTCACAAAAAACAGACCCCACATTCAAAAATATGTTTTTTTATCTTTTAAACACACCAAAAACACAGATTTCGAACTATCCCTTCATATACTGACGTCACAGGTGATCTACTCAACTCTACTTCACCTGCCCAGTGTCCCGCCAAGTCTCAGACAACATGTTTTTATCGTTTAAAAAACTATTCCAGCCTAGCATGTCTCTGACCACACTATCCCTTCATATGCTTAGGACAAAGAAACAGATGAACTCTACTTCACCTGCCCTGTATCCCGTCAAGTTCAGATAGGCAACTTTATCATTCACATCTAAAAAAAAATTGAAAAAAAAATATCATTGACGTATTGGTCTAGAACCTGTGCCACCCGCATGAGAGCCGATTACACTACCAACTTAGCTATTTACTGGTGACGTCACAAGTGAATTATTATACTATACTTTGAGTCTCCTTATGCAACTTGATTTACGCGCATAGATCTAGATCTAAGTCTAGTAGTAGTAACTTTCAAATTAAATTTTATCTTAAATTAACCAAACAAAGATTTATATAAAATAAAGAAGGTCTGAAATTATCTAGATCTAGATAGAATTATCTAGATCTAGATTCTACGACTCGTTTGCGTAAGTCTTAATTTTAGTTTTTGCGTAGCTAATGATTAGATCTAGAATCTAGATCTAATCATTAGCTACGCTAATATGCCATGGAGCGAGCATTTCAAAATTAGAATATTCCAATCAAAGATTTATATAAAATAATAAAGGTCTAAAATAGTTTAGTATATAGAAAATCACTATTATCTAAATCTAGATAGAATTATCTATATTTTAGATCTACGACTGAGCTATATTTAGAATTTACGTTTATAATTTAGCAAAATTACCGGTATCGAAGCCGCGTATGAATCTTAAGATACGCAAATAGGCCTTGTAGCTAGCATTTCAAAATTTGCATAGTCGAAACAAAGATTTATACAAAATAATAAAGGTCTAAAATATTTTAGTATATAGAAACTCATTATTATCTAAATCTAGATAGAATTATCTATATTCTAGATCTACCACTGGTTTGCTTAAGTCTCGTTTCTTTTTTGGATTGTATTTAGATCTATAACAAATAATTTGACCTAGATTCTAGATCTAGATCTATAAATAACTTTCTTGGACAGATTGTAGATCTAGAGAAATTTATCGTAAAAAAAGACAGTTGAAAATTGATATAAGTGTTGGAACGTAATAAATACAGCAAACGGACGTATGGTTAAAGTTAAAGCCGACAGAAAATTAGCTATAGAACGCGTTAAACATTGGAATGGGAACACAATCTTCTTCGATAGGCCGCCATTTTATTGTTATAAAAAGTAAACAAAAAATGTGACGTCACTGTTTCGTCGACTTTAGTGGTTTTCCTAATCTTTTTTAAAAAAAAAGGTTAATCTACCTATGAATAAATCAATAAAATAATTAACGTCTTTAAATAAATTTGTGATTAACAGTCTGTCTTAAAACAAAAATTGTTCTCTACCAACATACTATTTTACAGCTCTCCACGATGAGTGGAACCATTAGATATAGTAAATCAGACAAACAAATAAATATTCAAACATGTAAACAAAGTTGACTTTTAGTAGTATTAGATAGATGTTGTTAATCTACCAATGAATAAATCAATAAACTAATTAACATCTTCAAATAAATGTGTGATTAACAGTCCGTCTAAAAAAGAAAATTGTTCACTACCTACATACTGTTTTACTGCTCTACACATAGTGCAGATTCTCTACTGTAACAAAACGAACAAACAAAAAAAAAAAAAAAAAAAAAAAAAACAAATAAATATTCAAACATGTAAACAAACTTGAGTTTTAGTAGTTTTTAGATTAACTAGACTACCCGTTATTCTTGAATAACCCTGTGTTTCGGTGGTCATTCATAAATGATGTCACGTTTGTTTGACAGTTTTATCACATCTAAAAAAAATTAACACTATTTTGAGTGCTGTTACGAATATGAAGTATAGGCTAATATAAAAATACATGTTAAATAAACGATAAATATTATTTTAACACAAACTGATATCTTCGAAATAAATTTATTAGCGTAATAGACCCTATTTACATTTGACAATCTGTGTAAACATTTTCAATTCACATCAGTTGAAAAGCAAATTAATTACTGAATCTCTCCGTCTACGAAAATTTAAAAAAAAAGACTAACTACAATGTTTTAGTTCAGCTCTGTATAATCAGATTATATTCATCGGCAACACATAAATATTGTTTTGCCTCACTAATTTCTACAATAAATTGTTAAAATAGATGAATGCTGTTAAAAGTGCCTTGTAATAAACGTTTCGAGAAGACATAGTTCACAAGCTCAATATGGTAACAAATAAAAGATTTGTTATTGATGTAGCTGTTTTGCCGTGGGACTTACATTCTTAAGTATTAATAGTTGCACTTCTGATCAAATCAAACCAGAGGAGAAATGAACACTGCTTCGTATGATTTTCATAAAAGTGTGAATTAAGAACTTTTAGCTCTAAGTTCTTCAACAGAACATAATTTATAAGAAAAAAGTAAATATTTGGTTTTAATATCTGAATAGTTTTACGACCAGTATATTAGTATTTTACACAAATAATATTTTAATAAAACTTCATTGTTTTAAAACCTCCTATTTACGTGCGAAATACCATATGTTAAAATATATGTACCCTCCTTGAGGAATTATACTGAGAATTCAATTTGCTGGTAGTTTTTTTCGGTCAATATTGCTTACTAAAAGATGTTTGAAATAAATCGATTTAATGTACCTGCGTTTCATTTCATGATTAAGCAACAATGTATATTTTTTAAATAATGCTCAGTAATTGAGTGAGACCCTCCATCCTCACCCCCACCCACCTTCAATCAACGACACATCCCCTTTCGTCATGTACTGTTTTTTTGACGTAAAACCAACTTAGATATTTGCCAACCACCCACCAATTATGCTAATTTGTAAGTCGTAAAATCTATGAGAAGATTTACTTTACTTGGGAATAAATTTTACTTTCCTTATTATTCTATACCCTGAAGATTAAAAAAAAGGTTACAACTAATGACAACGAAACGTATTCGTAATTTGAATAAATGTCAGAGAGAATAAATTTTGAAATAGAACTCCTTTCTTGAAACTGTTATGTATTATTATTCTCGAAAGTCAAAGTGGTCTGATTATTTAAGTCCTGACACAAGCAGTGAAATCATTCGAGATTAGTATCAACAACATCTTTTTAGATCAACGAACTCAATCATGTGTAAGATGGATCCCTATTTTAATGCCATAAGTGGGAAAGTTTTAATAGTTACGATGCTAATTGTAATGTCAGATAGCTTTCAACAGGAGAATTTTTTTAGAAGATAATACTTTTGTGTGCGATGAATTAATGGAATATTATTTTGTAGAAAGAAAAATTACAATGTCAATAGCATCACTGACGTTTGTTTCGCAAACGAGCCTACTCCGACAGATGTCAGGATGAGTAATGCGGGTAATAAGTTGTTGATAGAAATATGTAGAATCCTGTAAAAATAAAGCGGGATCGATCATCTC
Source organism: Physella acuta (assembly GCF_028476545.2). Taxonomy (NCBI): domain Eukaryota; kingdom Metazoa; phylum Mollusca; class Gastropoda; family Physidae; genus Physella; species Physella acuta. The sequence continues at coordinate 498,196 of NW_026731556.1, forward strand.
CCCTAAAGTTTCTGGAACATTCATAGATAACACTAAGATGAATGGCACTGGAACTGCATTGCTATCGTGGTATAGAAATTTTTAAAAACCAATTTTTAAAATACTTGAATGATTTAAATATAATAGATTCTCTTAGAAAGAAAACATTGTGCAGCATATGAAAAGCAAACAACGTTTGTATAATAGTGCGAAACATTGATACTTTGTAAAGAAAAACTTGATTAGATTTCTAAGAATAAATTACTAATCTAATTTAGTAACATTTATTTCACCATAGTTTACCTTCGACTCGTTACCTATGTGAAATGTATAAAATAAATCGGCCCTGTAAAAGTGTACAAATTTAGCTCGCAAGTTTCCGACTATGACGGTCAAAATACAGAGGAATCAAGATAAAGTTAATTTATACCTGTTTTCTGAGTTGTTGGAAATAGGGTAAAGTAGTACTTCCGGTTACCGGGAATTACTCAGTATTTGGCGGAAATCAGAAAGATAGATTCTCTACGCATGTGTGAAATTGTGTCTATGTAACTGAAACGGTACTTTGAACAACTGAAAGTAGAATAGGTTCCACTTCTGTTTACGGAAAATAGTATAACATTTGATGCGGAACTACTAATTTGATATACTACTTATTTGTGAAATTTTGTCAACTAAGCTGTAACGGTACTCAAGTTATCGTGCTCACAGACAGACACATAAACATACAGACAAAATCGCCAAACTAAGTTATTTAAAACTTGATTTTCTTGCCCACAGAGGTTTTTTTTACGTAATGTAATGTATATGTAATGTGTTGATTGAAGACCTTCGGTCCACAATAGCTGCACACACGTATCACTTGATATCATAACGTGTAACTAAAAACAACAGGGAAGGGCAAAAAATTAAATTCACACATATTTCATTCAGATAAAGCTGTGCTCTACGACATGAGCACTGCCATGATTATAAACAGCAATGGAGCAGGTAAAACACAAGTGTTTTATTTATTTTATACACTGAATGCACTGTTTACTAATTATTTTTTATTAATAACAGTTTAGAAGCTATTTCTAAATGTCCTCTACGTTTACGATACGTTTCACTTTACGTTTTGTTTACGTATATGTTTGCATTTGTGTTAGTATTTGTGTTTACGTTTGCGTTTCGGTTTCCATTTGCGTATCCAATGTGTTTGCGTTTGTGTTTGTGTTTGCGATTAGCTTTTTGCTTATGCGTTTTTGTTTACGTTTCACGTTCACGTCCACGGTTTCCTTAAATTTCCGTAAGTGTAAGTATACGTGTAGGTGTAAGTTTACGTTTATTTTTATGTTAATATTTGTTTGCATTTTCGCTTGCGTTTGTGTCTGCATTTGTCTTTGTCTTTGCTTACGTTTTCATTTTTGTGTGTTTTTTTCATGTGTTCGTTTGAGTTATTGTTATAGTTTGCGTTTGTGTCTGTGTTTGTGTTTGCGTTTGTGTTTGAGTTACGTTTGCGTTTGCGTTTGTGTTTCAGTTTTGGTTGTTGTTGGTCGTGGTTAGGGTTAAATTTGAGTTAGATTTAGGGTTTTGTGTTTTTTCTCAAACGTCCACATTTGTAAATAGGCATTTCATTAGAAAAGTAACATATTTCCCAAACCCTGGTAATGCTGATTATATTATGCTTAATAAACGCACACGTCACTATGGTTTAGGTTTTTTACAGAGGATTTAAAAAATAAAAATTTAAGGCAATTTTTTAAATTTTCAGAACATATAATTGTATACTCTTATCCTGTAGTGTAACACTGCAGGATAAAGTTACAGTAATTTGTTGCAAAAATAAATAATTTCATATCTTTCGTGAATATAATTTTTTTCCGTTACATCCTAAATAATTATAAAAAATATACAGGCTAACATTTTAAAGATATAAACTTTTGAATAACTAAAATTTATTCAAATTTCTTTCAGTATGCCAATCTATTTACATATAAGTTATATATAAATGTCAATTTTTAAAGTCCTGTAAGTAAAAGAAAAATCAATCGCTATTCTATATTTTTCAATAACGCGCTTGACGTCATTTATATTTATATTTCACCCCCTCCCCCCACACACACATACACATACTCTTTTTTTTCAATTTCATTAATATGTTGTATTTTTGTAATCTTATTTATTCCATTTTAGATGTGTTTTTTACTAATTTTTTGACTAATTATTCCAATTTACATACATTGTATGCAATACTACATAACGAATTCAATTCAAAAACTTAAGCTAATTAGGTGCTCTGTATCGTATTTCAATCCTTTCCTCTGTACATAGCAATTTTTTTTACTATTTCAAAATCCTGTTTCTAATCTACATTGCGATTAGTTTATTATTTTTTTTAAAAGCTCCCAGAAATGAATTATGAATTAAATTCGTTTATAAATAAGAGATTTTTAAAAGATAGATTTACCCTTTATGAAACGACGAAGTAGAGTTTAACTGTTTCCATTAGCTCAATAATTGCTCTGATTTGAGTCAAGTGCTCAAAAAAGGAGGTGGTGAATTTGCGAACGACCTACGGGTATTGGTAACAAAGTTGTAGTTTTTACTGTAAAATTAATTCACACCCTGATAATATTGAACGCAGCTGAAAAGTAAAAAATAGTTATTTTTTTTTAAGGAGAAGGAGAAAACAAAATATACACACGAAAATCTTTACAAAAAAAAAAAACGAAAAAAAAATCATATATAGAAAGAGAAATCAATATCCATACGCCGGAAAATCTTGAAAAAACCCTGACATTTCAAAAATCAGTTATAAAAAATTGTACCCTTTTTAGTATGCAAAAGTTTGAAAATGTGCATAGTATTTAACATATACTTTTGTCTATGAAAGCCATCTCATTTACCTCGTGACAAAAGTTTTATTTTTGCATGAAGATCAATTACTGAAAATATGGTGGGCATTGTTTAATAAATAAAAAGTAGTAGACTTTTTAGTGTTAAAAAACTGCGAAATGAGAAAAACAGCTAAAAGGAACGAAAAGAAGTAACGAAAATACCATATCTGCCTAAACTGCAAAGCCGATTGTAATCTTTTGGTGCGTCCAAGATGATTTATAATACTATTATCGAATACATGAGAAATCCAACTTTCCAATTATGCCAAATACAATATGATAACGAATATAACATTTTTCATAGAGGACTTTTAATATAGGGAAAATAATATGATTTTTAATTAATAGGATAATTAAAAATTGTATTTTAAACACACACAATCACAAACACAATTCTCATTGGAGTTACTATTTTCTTAGACAGAGAAAGCAATTTGTAATAAAAATGACTACCTTAAGGTATAATTTCAAACATGTTGATTAAGAACTAGTTAAGTTCCTATAAATTTAGGGATAGAGAGCAGCTCTTCCGCCTATTTCATCAATTTTACATCTTCCATTGCAAGACGGCTGATTTCCAATGAATACATATTTTATTAAAGCATTTTATTTCTTTTTATAATGTAATATTTTTTTGTTGTAATATTTTTTTATTTGGCATTTTCCATCAATGGACTATTTTTTCTTATTTAAAACATGCATTACAAAAACAGGTGATTCATGAACCGATTAACAGTGTTTCTTATTTATTTCCATTGCGAAAACGAGCTTTAAATGAAAGGTACGAGCATTTGAAGCATAATGAAGATTACGGAACGAAGTAAATTGGTATCACCATATAACATTTTGGTCTACAGTTTAATGGTGTGTAATATTTGCTTAAATCAACACCTTAAGTTATATAACTTCAGTTTTACACCATCCTTTATAAACACGAGAATCAACACATTTTTTTAACGTTGAGATTGTCATTGGCAAATGAGGCTTGTTAACTGGGTACAGCAACCCATCTAGACGAGAAGACTCGAAAATCAAACAACTGAGATGGGCAAAGGCTATGGAAGGAAATCCATAAAGAACAGGATGCTGATGTCATAGTCAACAGCGCATAAAATGCTGAAGCGTAATACTTAATTGTGTAAGAACAAAGAATAAGAATTTAGGATTTTAAAACTAGTAGTGTCGGGAAAGACATTAGTTTAATTAAATTATTTATAACAAATCCATAATTTTAAGCTAAATTATTACGGTGGGAAAGGTATAGTTAACGTAAATCAAAATATCAGTTGATTGTAGAAATAAAAAAACCCAGTCTAATATAACTCTACCCTATTTTACCTCTACCCCATGTGGCTTATAATATCAAATAATAAACCACACACCCTCTTCGTGTTACATAATATGTGTACTATCCATAGGTGCGATACAATCGATTGATTTCAAAATGTAAACACAGTAACATAAGTATCCACATTAACTTCTGGTGTATATAGATTATATATAGATCAAGCCAATATGTACACATACCCAACAATAGCGGTAGAGATGAATACAATATGGAAGCCTGAGATTGGGAGATTATCTAGAAAGAATGTCTAACAACGGAGGGATGCAGGTAAAACATAACAGGTAAATATAAGAAAAACCTCAAAAGACTAAGTACTCAAGCGGTGAAACAAATAACAACGGAGAACGGAGAAGTCTAAATGAAAAATGGTGGACAAGTAGGCACTCAACGGGCTGTAGAACCACATGGATATAATTATATGATTATATATATATATATATATATATATATATATATATATATATATATATATATATATATATATATATATATATATATATATATATATATATATATATAGACAGCATATTTTGTCTATCGCAATAACCTATAACTAGGAAAGAGTGATGCTGTGTCTAGCTGTACAACAAAAATAAAGCACAAAACCATGCCATTGCGTAGCTGCAACTAATTAAATAAGACAAAACAATAACATTCATAATATTTTTTTTCAGCAACTCAGCTCTGAAAAAGTACGTAGCTACCTGCTGTATTTCATTAGCTGCATTAAACTTCTTTTTGGAAAAAGTCCAGCTGAGACATACAACCATGAGCTAGCAAGCTATAGCAAATTATATAGCATAGTTTCAGACGAAAAGGCTATTACTTCTTCTTAAACAAAATCATTTTTCCAATATTTCCTAATTACAATATCATAACCAGACGTTATTGATAATAAACAGCGTCATAAGACGTCAAGGCTAAGGAAAGATAATCCTTACATTTAAAAAAAAGTTTGTTATACTAGATATAACTGCAGTTTAAACAATAAAATTACAAGATTTGTTTGTTTACTAGAAAGTAAGTCAATAACATTAGAAACAAACTACCCAATGCATGTAAAAGTAGTTTAGAGAGTTATTTTGTCAAAGAACTTAACATTTGAATATAGACGTGCAGTAAGAATTAGAATTGAGGAGAAATAATAAAAAAAAAAACAGAAAATTTTAACATGTATTACAACTGGACCATTGTAAACTGTTTTGAGATAAAATTTTGCAATAAACATTTTGTAACAATAATAACATGCTGTAATGCATGGTTTTAAGAGATAATTAAACGTTTAAAATATATCGAAAACATTATTTCATATGTAATGTATATTTTACATTTATTTTAATGTAGTCTACATCAATGTTTCAAAAAGTACTACTAAAATATACACTTTTAAAGTTTATATGATGTTGATTTTCTTTACAAGGAATTTATGGCATGATTCATACATGAAAGATAACGTAAAAATATGAAATATAGTTGTACAAATGAATGTTTTAATATTGCTATAAACGTTTTTGTCAGACAAATGATTAAGATGTCGATACAAATAAACTGGTATACTTTAAAGCGTTTCATTTTGCAGTTATCATTCCTTGTTCACGTTATAAAAATAAAATAAAAACACTAAGGAATCCTACAGATGGTATTTAGGCGCATATATCAGTTTAGTCTTTAAGTTGTAGCTACCACTCATTGCAGGTAACGTATTTCACCAACAAGCTTCGCGGTAGTTTAGGTCAAGCCTTTACATCACCATTTTACTTTTGCATGAACTGTGTAGTATGCTCAGGTAAACTGTTCAATTAGTTCTGAGAAAAATTCGAAGTGAATATCACGTGTCTAAATTTAGTAACATAATGTCAGAGTGTAGAACACATACCTGCATTCACAACAATAAATACTATAACCACCCGAGATCGCTTTGGCTGTAGGTTGTTTTTAATAATAACAGGCTTTTTGAATATGTGGTTCGTTAATATAATTTACTAGATGAGGATTAAATTATTATATTTTTTAAACAAAATGACTTACACTATAGAATGCAATCACACAATTATGGGGATTATGTAGCGGGCAGCAAGTGTTGAAACCGATGTTGAAGTTGGTTATTACGTCGCTAAAGGTGGATGTTGCATTCGTTAATGTGGTTATTACATTAGTTAGGGTGGTTATAACTTTAATGAGGGCGGTTTAAGTATTAGTTAGGGTTGTTATAACATATATAATAGCACTCGTGAGATTAGTTAAAGCATTAGTGATGGTTTTCCTAAAATTAGAATGTGTGGTTGCTAAATCAGGTGTAACGTTATGTATTACTTAACTTCACCCAATTACTTCACACACATCTGTGTCTTTCCATTTATTTTACAAAACACGTCAATGTTAGCCATTTTTCGTTTTATCTAACTCAACTCTATATTTAAACTTAACACTAACACAACCAACCAAAACCAAAAACAAAAACACACAAATAAATATTAACATAACACAAACACAAACGCAAACTAAAACACAATCTCAAACACAAATACAAAAAAGCGCAAAAGCAAACGCAAACACAAACAAAAACACAAATGCAAACATAAACGCAAACACGAAAGGAAACACAACCACAAATGTAAGCACCAAAAAAAAAACAACGCAAACACTAAATTCATTACAAAACCAAACACAAACACGAACACAATACAAACACAAACACAAATTCAATACAAACGCAAACTCAAACGCAACCGCAAACAGAAACACAAATACAAACGCAAATGCAAACGGAAACGAAAACCTAAATGCAAACAAAAACGCAGAACATAAACACAAATGTAAATGCAAACATAGGCGCATAATGCTCACAGTATAGCTCATGGCGCCAAAACGCACCCTGTTTATGCGCCGTCGAAACCGCCTGATACTACTTAGTAAACGACTATAATACTCCATCTTATCCACTAAACCGAACGTAGGCGCCATAGCGGTCACAGGAAGGCCCGGGGGGGGGGGGGGGGGTGGCCAAAAAGCACCCTGTCGGGGCTTATGAGGACGCCCGGATTCGATTTAGTAAAGGACTATAGTAACCCGTTTCATTCACAGCCTGAAAGTGTCCGCAAACTGAAAGATAGAAGTAAACATAGAGTACGCTTATGAGCGGCTTCTAAACTGTTATTGATTACAAATAATAATTAGTAAACAGTACGTACAATGTATACAAAAGATAAAAGGCAATATTGAAAATATTCTCAATATTGCCTTTTATTTATGTTACACCTACTACTTTGCACTTTATTAATCCATGCTAATTATATAGCAAGGGAAATGATTGGAAGTAACAAAGGGAACTTCTTTGTACACTTTCTAAAATTTTTGTGAAGGATAATACATTTTCATTAATTACGGTTATTTTACATGGCGTTAGTTATAATGATAAGTTATGGAAAATGAAACTTGTTTTACAAAACAATCATTGTTAATTTTTAAAATCATTAATTTAGTTAATAAACGCTTTAAGAATATTACATTATGGGGATCAAGTCGAGGTTATTACTATAAGTATGTGTACCACGGGTCCCTTTGTTAGTCACACACCGAGACACAGAATCCGTTTCAGCTTTATATTGCATTAAATCCATATAGATAATACATGAAATCAATCGATGAATAATCTTATGCAAATTTTAAACTTACAGATTTTAGTATTTATTTTGCGACAATGGAGACCACGGCCGCAAAGTTGATACATCCTGATGCAGTTCCAACAACATCACCACAGCAACAAATTATCGTGTCGGACACCACCAACATCATCATTGATGTCTACATCATCACCGTCGGCTCCACCCTTTTCGCGATATTCGGAATCATCACCAGCATCTTTAAAAAGATCATGTTTGTTAAACTCGGCATCAAAACCACCATAAATATGACGCTGTTTGTCCAATCTTCAAGAGATTGCCAAATAAGATGCTGCACTGTAACTTACAATATCAGCGGATTCTCCAGGATTTTCCCAGGCGATTCTATCATAGATTACAGAGTCCTTCAAAGAAATTTCTTATTCGCTCGCCTTATCTTCACTGATTTGTCATCTGTCATAACGATATATATCTCTATAGAACGATGTCTTTGTTTCACTTTTCCATTCACTTTTAAAACAATGCTCACAAAGAAACTAACATACATTATATTCGTCTTCATATTTATATTCCTACTTGCTAATAACGTTCCCTTATTTTTGTCAATGTGTACCCTGATAAAATTCGACGAAGAAAAATATTTTTACAGGTATGTCGTTTGTGAAACAGCTTTTTACTACGAGCATGTTGTGGCCCATTATATCGTATCCTTGATTACGATTCCACTAGTTTGTCAAATCACGGCAGTTGTGTGTGTCGTCATCATGTCTAGAGCTCTCAGAAAATCATCGTCTGTTCGCCTAGCAGTGAAAACCCGGTCTACTGATACCACCACTCCCACAAACTCCGGATTGTTAACTGGGAAAGAGAAACGGCTAGTGAAGATGATCTTATTTCTAGCCATGCTATATGTCCCAATAAGCGTGCCAGGCTTTACGATTGGCTGGGTCAGGCTCCTGTACCCCCAGATTTTTCAGTGGTTAAACTCTGGTGTTTTCAATATGTACACCATCAGCAACATGTGTACCATCTTGAGCAACATCAAAATTTTTGTGTACACCACTTTTAACCCGGGGGCCCATCAATTTTTCTTTAAGTAGTTAACAGAGCGAATTCGCAATTATAATAAAGTAATTAGAAAAACTCCTCTTAGGAAAAGAAAATTTACAAGAATTGTTTTTTTTTTCAGAATCCTTTTTAGGCAAATTCTTTAAATTTTGAGAACACATTATTGTTTACTTTAATCCTGTTCTGCAGCACGGCTTGATAAAAATGCAGTACTTTGTTAAAGCAGGTTTTTTAAAAAGTTGGTATATTTTGAATATTATATATTTACTTTCTATTAACTTAAAAAACATTATCCATTCAAATTTCTTTCAGAATACCCATTTCGTTAAATGTAATACATATTTGTGCATGTCGCTTTTAATCTCCCGTAAGTATAGAAAAAATCAAACTCACCAATATACCATTTTCAAGCACGTGCCTGATTTCATTTATGATTAACTCCCCATCCCAACCCGCCTTCACTGTATTTAGTAAATGTTATGAACGAGTGGTGTTTACGCGATCTTACTTACTAAAATTTCAAAATTTGTTGACTAATTATTTCTCTTTATATACATTGTATACAATTCAATGTACCATGCAAATTACTAGGCTAAAGTCGTAATGTGTTAAACATAAAGCGTAAGTGTAAAACATTTCTTAAAACGAAGATAAAGCCACAATGTTAAGCTAGTAATTAATTATAATTAAATAAAATTTTTGCACAACCTTCCTGAAGTTAAATTAGGATAATATGTTCTAAATCGATCTGTTGATCTAGACTAGATTCTAGAATTTAGATATATTTTGAAAGCACTATGTTAGTCTAATAAAAATGTAAGAAAACAGATTGGTTTTCAAAAAACTTACTGAAATGGCTTCATTTAACAAATACTCTTTGTTTATTATTCTTTAAATCGACAAAATATAATAGAATAGCGTAACCTAAAAAATATAAAAACGTTTTAATAACAAGCTTTTATGTAATAATGCACTAAAAAGGAGAAAATAAATTATTTACTACTATTTAAAAGTAAAATTTCCTTTTCAACTTGACGGTCTCCAGGGCAAGTGAAGTAGAGTTCACTCGTTTCTATGACCTCGGCATATGAAGAGATAGTGTGGTCAGTACTATGCCCAGCCGCCTTTACTTTCCCTAACGTGAGTTAGGTACCCATCAGAGTTGGGTGTACTCAGGGACGGTCTGCTGACTTGAACCCGGATTCGAACGGGTTAGCAGTTCAGTTCTCTACCGCTAGACCACTCATTCCCACTATTTGAATAACTATAAAGAAAAGCGTGGGTCACTTTAGTATCTATTGGATACCTTTACCAATATTTAGGAAGAGAACCACGTTTTTCTTTATAGTTATTTAAATAGTCGTGTATAATTTATTTTCTACTTTTTAGTGCATCATATAATCATTCTCAATATGTCTATAATATTTTCAGAAATTATGGTGAATCCTACTGGCTTTTGTTTCATAAAAATAACAAAATTAAATTTTTTCGAGTTTGAAGGTTTGCAACCAAGGCCAACAAATATACAAACCAGGTTAAAAAACAACAAACAAACGTAAAGTTATCTTTTATTCTTTCCTGTTTACATTGCACTTTTTAAAACTATTTTATAACCTTTTTCCAATCTACATTGTAATTTGTTTATTACTTTTTTTTAAAACTTCTCAAAAATGATTTATGATTTAAATTTGTTATAAAATTAGCGATTTTGTAAAGAAAGATTTACCCTTCATGAAATGACGAAGCAGAGTTTAACTGTTTCCATGAGCTCAATAATTACTCTGATTTGAGTCAAGTACTCATAAAATGAGTGGGTGAATCTACAAACTGACGAAGTAGATTTTACATGTTCATGTGAGCCAAAAACCTGTTCTGATTTTAGTCAGGTGCCCATTACAGGAGGGGGTGAATTTATGAACAATCTACGGATTTGGGTAAAAAAGTCCTACATTAGACTGTAAGAGTAATTCGCACCCTGATAATCTTAAATAAAACTGAAAGTAAAGAAATATAATTTTTGGAATGAGAAAGAGAAAACAATATATTATTTATCCCCCTTCCCCCCCCCCCCCCCCCCAATCCGAAATTTTAAAAAATCAAATTTCATATATAAAATAAATTATTGAGAAAAAAATATCCTTACGCCAAGATTTTATAAAAAAAGAAAAATTAAAAATAAAATGATTTTTAGAAGGCGAAAAAAAAAACATGGCTTTGTTAATGTTTCATTAATGCTTCTGATGCTATTTACGTTTGTTATGTAAATGTTTATGGTATGTAAATGAAGCAATCATCCCTAACTAGCACACAAGCCACGGTCATTTATCGATAAGGTTTCTTAGTAGCCAGTGCATGTCCTGGCTGGAACGGCTAGTTATACATAAAGTTAAATCTTAGCAATCCTTGAAATTATGAAATGGTATGTGGTCTTCAACTGTTTAACCACTGTTTCCCTTAGCTTAAGGTTTTTATAAGTGGAACACGAATATGGAAGAAGATTAGGAATTCATTACTCATAGGGCTTAAAATATAATATTTGATGAATGGTGGAAAACTTACTAAGGGGTTAAATTTTCAAGATGTCCGCGGTTGTCATAGTTACCAAGATTTTTCCACCAATTTTTTTAGTGGAAATGCATATGCGGATGTATCTTAATACTGTAAAAATTACCGGTTTTCTAACGAGTATTAAAAAAGTTTTTTTTTTTACCGGAGCCTCCCCCTTAACTCCGAATGGTAGAACGTTTGGCTGCTAGCCCGAAGGTGTCGAGTTTGGATTTCGGTTCCGACTTGTGCCTGTAATTAGTCTAAGAGTCCATCCAGCTCTAATGAGTACCTGTCTTAAGTAAAGGCGGCTCGACTTATTGCTGACCGAACGTTTTGAGTAATTTCCGCGAACCGATAGTAGTACTAAGAAAGGAACATGTGTAAAAAAGCACAGTATCATTCTGATAGAAACATAACTGTAAAGATAATTTAAATTAACTTATCAAAGAAACCTTACAGTAAAAATACATTGAATTACCTTCTGATATAAACACTTCAGTAAAGATACATTGAATTACAATTGTTTCACTTAAGAATACAATTTTAAAACGCTTTTAAGCTATCATACTAACTACTAGTAAATTAAGAAGAGAAGATTTTGTGAGACTTTTAAAAAATATTTTTAATACAATAGAGTAACATTACTTATAACAATTGCGCACAAAAATAAGCAAAAAATATGTAATAAATAATAAAAGCGCTGTAAGTAGTACTTTACATTGGAAATTTATATTAATATTTAAATTCTTAATGTAGCATCCGATTAAGTTTATTGTGGCTTGGCAGCTTGTGTACCCCGACGACCCCCAGAGCTATAGCAGCGGGAGTATTAACTCCTCGCAGGTTCAACCAAGCTGGGTAGGTCTGCGCGGGTAGGGGTCAGACGAAAGCTAGCACCCTGGTCCTCCAGATTGGGGGTTGAGCATAAGGTCAGCAACCTTGTATCGTAAAAAAACAACTCGCTACAGAAACGCCGAAAAATTTAAAAACAGACAGCTTGAACTTGAGAAGGAGTTGATCTCCCGATAGATAATTTATAAAGCCAGGTCCACCAGGTCTACCGTCAATATTGGAGCTTGGAATGTCTGCACAATGTATGAAGCTGGAAAAGAAACCCAAGTAGGCGCAGAAATGAGACACTATAAAAGAGCTATTCTGGGTATCAGCGAGTCAAGGTGGACTGGCTCAGGACAAAAAATAATAATAACAGGAGAGTAACTCCTGTTGTCAGGCCACGATAATGAAAATGCACCCCGTACTCAAGGAGTCGCACTCAAGCTGTCTAACCAAGCACAGTGGGCTCACATTGGATGGGAGGCACAGTGCCCGCGAATCATAAGAGCCACATTTAAAAATCAAATATCACGAATAAACATGGACATAATACAGGCCCCAAAAAATGACAGCAAAGAAGATGACATAGATGACATTATCCAGAACCGCCCAAGAAGAAACATCTTTATACTCATGGATGATAAAAATGATGCTAAGATTGGAAGCGACAACAGAGATATGAAGAATGTATGGGACAGCAGGGTTTAGGTTAGATGAACGAAAACAGAGAAATATTTGTTGACTTGTGGGCCACAAGTAATTTAGTAATTGGAGGAAGTCTCTTTCATCACAAAAAGATACATTAAAGCTACTTGGGTATCACCCAACTTGTCTACAGAAAACCAGATAGACCATGTAAGTATCATAAAAATGTTCAGGAGATCACTTCAAGATGTACGTGTCAAGAGAGGAGCTTATGTTGCTTCAGACCATCGCCTACTTGTTGCTAAAGCAAAACTCAAGCCGAAGAAAAACATTTTGGAAAACAGAAGGCAATACAGGTATAACACTGGCCTACTTAAGGACCCCTCTAAACTAAATGAATCTAAGCTCCATATTTCCAACAAGTTTCAGGTCCTACAAGAGCTAATAGAGGAAGAGACAGGGAAAATTGGGAAAAAACTAAAAACCTATTTTCATCAACTTGTGAAGAAGTGCTAGGCCCTATCAAAAGCCAAAATAAGGAATTGATTTCAGCAGATGCTCTAAAAATTATTGAGAAAGAAAAAGAAAGAAGGCATTATTAAACAACAGTCGTACACGGGCTGCTAAATTAAAAGCCCTAGAAGAATATACTAAAACAAACAATAGTGTCAAGAAATGCATATCAAAAGACTGAATTATTTAGAAATGCTGGCAGTGGAATCAGAAGAAGCACTGTACCATGGGAATGTTAAGGAAGTGAACAATACAATTAAGAAGATATCTGGGAAGTTCATTAAGCCAGAGAGGCCAGTGAAGACCAAAGATGGAAAGATAATACCTGGTGCTGAACATTTTGAAGAGCTACTGAATAATCCAACATCAGAGTGCACGCAAGATATATCACCAGCTGTCCATCCCAGGCAAAGTCTTCAACAGAATATTATTAAACAGAATGAAGGAAGCGATAGACCCCCAGCTTCGAGATCAACAGGCGGGCTTTAGGAAGGAAAGGTCATGCATAGACCAAATTGCTACCTTGCGCATTATCGTTGAACAGACCCAAGAGTAAATCTCATCTCTCTATATTAATTTCATAGATTATGAGAAAGCCTTTAACCTGGATAGAGAGTCAATGTGGAAATCGTTGAGACACTATGGGGTGCCACAGAAAATAGTCAACAATATTATGTCTTCATATGAAGGTTTAAAATGTAGAATAATGAATGGCCAGCAGAGAATAATTGAGAATAATTGCTATGAATAAGAAGAAAATACAATCATTTATAAACTCATGCATCTGACAGATCCTTCGAATTTGCTAGACTAAAACCATCAGAAATGATGTTCTATGGCAACGGACAAATCAACTGCCAGTTGAAGTAGAGTCCTCCAGGGAAAATGGAAATGGATTGGCCACACACTCAGGAAGCCTGTATCCATCATAACAAGACAGACCCTCACCTGGAATCCACAGGACAGAAGGAGGAGAGGCAGACCAAGAAAGATTTGGAGACGTGACCTGGAAGAAGACACCAGGAAGATTGGATACACCTGGGGACGAAGAGACTAGCCTAGGAAAGAGACGCCTAAAAAGCTCTTGTCAGCGGTCTATGTCCCAGGAGGGGCGACAGGCAAACCTAAGCTAACCTAAATTAATTATTTCAGATTTCATTGTAATCGAGACACTTTTTTTAAAAAAATGCCTAGTTAAATATAATGGAAATTTTGCTGGCCAGCTGCGAAAAATGACGGACAAAGTAGGACAGACAAAAGCACAACAGAGAAGGCAAGTTACATAAAAGCTTGTAAAAACTGACGGTATCCAGGGTTAAAACTGATGTACACAAAAACTGTGACAGAACTATGGATGTTGCCCAATATGAAACACAGGCTGTTGATGGTGTACAGGTTTAAAACCCCAGAAGCTAACCACTGAAAAATCTGGGGGTACAGGAGCCTGACCCAGCCAATCGTACACCCTGGTACGCTTGTTGGGACATACAACACAGCTAGAATTAAAATCATCTTTACCAGCCGTTTCTCTTTCACTGATAACGAATCGACCTTCGCTAAGGTGGATTTAGTTGACAAAGTTTTCCCTGCCAGACGAACAGACGATGATTTTCTGAGAGCTCTAGACATGATGATGACACATACTATTGTTGCGATTTGACAAACGAAAGGAATCGTCACCAAGGATACGATGTCATGAACCATCACAAGCTGGTTATTAAGAGCAGTTTCACAAATGACATACCTATTAAATTGTTTCTGTTCGTCGAACTTAAACTGGATACACAAGGTCGAAAACAAAGGAGTTTTATTAGCAAGTAGGAATATAAAGATGAAGGCAAATATAATGTATGTTTGTTTCATACTGAACATTATTTTAAAAGTAAATGGAAACGTGACGCAAAGACATCGTTCTATAGAGAGATATATCGTTATGATCGATGACAAGTCAGTAAACATGAGGTGAGCGAAGGCGAAACCTCTTTGAGGAACTTTGTAATCTATGATAGAATCGCTGGGTAAAATCCTGGACATTCGGCAAACGTTGTAAGCTATAGTGCAGCATCCGGTGAGGCAGTAACTAGCAGAGAGGACAAACAGCGTCAGATTCATGGATGTCTTGAAGCCGATCTTGGCGAAGACGACTAGGTTGATGCCATTGGTGATTATGCCGAAAATGGCGAACAAGATAGAGCCGAGAGTGATGACGTAAATATCTAGGAAGACGTTTGTTGTGTCTAACACGACTGGTTGTAGTTTTGGAACTGCTGTAGGTGATACTTCGGTCTGGTCTTGATAAACATTGGTTATCTCCATCTCATACAAAAGTGAATCTCTGAAAAAATATAAGTACCATAATAATGTGATGATTTAATTGTTTTCATTTTCCTGAAGTATTCAGGAAATGAAAATAAATAATTATATCCACATTTTAATTGGTTTTTATCATCTTTTGAAAGTAGATTTGAAACTAAATAAATATTTTAAAAATTGCGAAATTATTATTAGATAATTATTATAAGGTATTCACCATATTATTTATTTTATTGCTTAACAACTGAAAAGATTTTGAAAGTTTGTATTTGTGTTCTTTGTTTTGATTGCTTTTACGTATATGAAGTACAACACACACGCAAACATAACATGAATCGCAAATACAAATGCAAACACAACCGAAAATACAAACCCAAGCGCAAACGCAAACATAAACACAACCACAAACTCAAACACAAACACAATTACAATGAAAACACAAACGCAAACGAAAACAAAAAAGCAAACAAAAACACAAACCCAAATAGAAATGCAAACACAAACCTAACCATAAACGCAAACCCAAACTCAAGCACAATAAAAACACAAACACAAACGCAAACACTAAGCAAATACAAATAAAAACACAAATGCAAACCTAAACACAAACAATAGCTCAAAATAAGGCAAAAGTAAACGCAAACATAAACACAAACTGAAATGCAAGCACGAACGCAAAGTGCTCATGGTCTAACCCGGGCGCCAAAATCGCACCCTTTGCCGGCGGAACAGCCTGAATCAACTTAGTAAACGCCTATAAAACCCTTTTTTTATTCATAGTCTTTTGAAAGTAGCTTAAACAAACGTAGGCACCATAGCGAACACGGGATAGCACTATGTTGGGGCACCAGAGGACGCTTCGGATTCAATTTAGTGAAGGACTTTATTAACCCTTCTTATCCATAGTTTATCGCACTTTTTAGAACGAACTTATGCACCATAGCGCCCATATGATAGCCCAGGGCGCCTAATCGAATCTTGCCGGGGCGCCGGAGGACGTTCCTGATTCGATTTATTGAACGACTATAATACCCCTACCTTGTCTGTACCGAAAGCTAGAAGTAAATATAGAGAACATCTAGGATCGGCTTCTAAACTGTTATTGATTAAAAATAATAATTAGTAAACAAATGTTCAATGTATAAAATAAATGAAAGGCAGTATTTAATTTTCATAATTTACTAACAACATTGCATTTTTTCAATCCACGCTAATTTTTTTTTTCCAACACCAAAACAAACTAATAAAATGTATTTTTCCCCCCATGTAAAGGGAAGTAAAACATTTATTTCTGATCTATCAAGGGAAGTTATTTAAAATAATAGGTTTTGAAAAGGAACCTTTTTTTAAAGAAAACTATCCATATTATTTTTTAATAACTCATTTAGATATTAAATGCATTGAGAATATTACACTATGGCGATCAATCGATATTTTTTTTTACTATATACCCCTATTGTCAAGGGTCTGTCATCTGTTCGCCACATACAGAGACACATAAATCATTTGAGCAGTATATATAATAATATAAGAATATAAGAATACATATTTAGAAATTGATTAATATTATTAGTTTTAACACAAACTAATATGTTAAAAAGGTCTTATAGCAGAGATAAAATAAAACTGATTTTTACAAAACTCACTAATGCACTTACACACATGGCAAACAAAAAAAATATGTTAAAAAAGTTATTAGCGTAATAGACCCTGTCTACATTAAACAATCTGAGTAAACATTTTTGAAATTTACATTAGTTGAAACGCATATTAATTACTGAATCTCTCCGTCTACGAAAAATTTATAAGTAAGACTTACTTCAATATTTTTGTTCAGCTCGGTTTTTATCAGATTACATTCATCAACAACACTTAAAAACGTTTTGCTCAATTAGTTTCTAAAATGAATTGTTAAAATAGATGAATGTTTCACAACCACAAATTTAAAACCTTGCTGCTAAAAGTGCCTTAAAATAAAATAAAAACTTGGAGGAGAGATAGTTCACATATTCAATATGGCAACAAAGTAAAGCGTTGTTATTTATATAGTTCTTTTACAGTGGGACTTACGTGCCTATGTATTGATAGCTACACATCTGACGAATTTAAACTAGAAGAGAAATGATAATGCTTTGTTTGATTTTCACAAAAGTGTGAATTAAGAACATTTAGCTCTAAGTTCTTCAAGAGAACATAATTTATAAGAAAATAATTAACATTTTGGTTAAAAATCTGAATATGTTTAAAAAATCAAACAAATGATTGTGATATAATTACGACCAGTATTTTACATAAAATAACATTTTAATTAAACTTCATTGTGAAATTCCGTATGTTAAAATGAATGTACCCTCCTTAAGAACATATTATTATACTGAGAACTCATCGTGTTGCTGGTAATTTTCTTCGCTCTATATTTTTATCTAAAGGCTGTTTGAAATAAATCGATTTAACATACCCGCGTTTCATTCCGATACAAAGCAACACTATATTTAAATAAAATAATACTAAGTAATCGAGTTAGAACCCCCTCCTTTCTACTATCAACGACCGAACCCCATTCGCAGCATAATCACCATTACTTCGTCATACACTATTTTTTGGGAACACAACCACAGCGATTAACCTACCGCTCACTAAATTATAATAACTGTAATTCGTAAAATCTATGAGAAGATTTATTTTGTTTGGGACTAAAATTCTCTGTTACTGTTTTTTGTACCCTGAAGCCTAAAGTAAAAACAACAAAAAGGTTACAAATAATGATGACGAAGCTTACTTGTAATTTAAATAAATGTCAGGGGGAATAAACTTTGAAATAGAATAATTTTCTTGAAACCAACGCCCCATCCCTATTCGTCATATACTGTTGGGTTTTTTTAACGCAAAACCCACTTAGCTACTTGCCAACCACTCACAAATTATGGTAATTTGTAAGACGTAAAATCTATTAGAAGATTTACTTTACTTGGGAATTTTTTTTACTTTTCTTGTTTTTCTATAACCTGAAAATAAAAAACAAAACAGGTTACAAATAATGACGACGAAACTTATTCGTAATTTAAAAAAATGTCAGAGAGAATAAACTTTGAAATAGAACTCCTTTCTTAAAACTGCTATGTATTATTATTCTTGAAAGTCAAAATGATCTGATCATTTATGTCACAAGCAGCGAAATCATTACGAGATTAGTATCAATAACATCTGTTTATATCAACGAACACAAACATTTGTAAGATGGATTCATATTTTAATGCCACAATTGTGGAAGTTTTAATAATTACAAGGCACATTCTATTGTCTGGTGAATTTCAACGAGAGAATTTTCTTTTAGAAGATCAAATTTGTGTGTGTGGTGAATTGATGGAATATTGTTTTGCAGAAAGAATAATTACAATGTCAATAACAACAGGAACAATTATTTCGCATGTCTACTGTCAGGATAGAAGTATGTAGAATCTTGGACAAATAAATCGGGAGTGATCTCTCCTATACTTTCTCTAATATTCCTAGATAATTCTACGAGGAATAGCGCTGGAACTACATTGCAGTCGAGATAATTCTTAAAATAAATTTTTAAATACTTGAATTTTAAAAACATAATTGATTCTCTTAGAAAGAAAGCATTGTGCACCAAATGAACAGCAAAAAACGTTTGTACACTAATGTGGAACATTGGTACTCAATAATTTTCGATGAGTAAATTAATATACTAATTTAGTTACATTTTATTACACAAAACATTACCTTCGAGTCTTTACCTTCGAGTCTTTACCTTCGTGAAAAGTATTAAATAACTTGGTTCTGTAAAAGAGTAAAAACTTTAGTTCACAAGTTTCCGGCTTAAGAAAGATGTAAGCTTTTGAAAAACTGAAAGTAGAATATGTTCCACTACGTTTTACCAAAAATCACTGAAAGTTGATACTAAATTACACATTTGATATTATACTTATTTATAAAGTTTGTCAACTAAGCTGTAACGGTAATCACAAACGGACATAGAGACATAATCCTAATAGAAAGTTAATTCCAATTTGGCCATTGTGTTTTTTTACGATTTCTGTGCGCTCACACCCTTTACAATCTTGCTACTTTATATTGTAAATCTAATAGCAATCGTTTTTTTCGATCTGAAAGAGACTTTATTCTTATATGAACCTAAATAGATGATAACTAGTGGGTATCTATGCAATATTCGTCTATATGTAACATGTTGGTTGAAGCCCTTTGGTCCACAATGGCCCCTCATACGTTTCATTTAATATCATATCTAGTAACTTAAGCCAAAGGAAGGGCAAAAATCAAGAAATATTTCATTCAGATAAAGCTGTGCTATACGACATGAACATTGCGATAAATATAACGTGCAATGAAAAGTGCAGGAAAAACAAAGATATTTTATATTTTTTAAACACTGAATGCACTGTTTACTAATTTTTAATTTTGATTAATAACAGTTTAGAAGCTGTCCCTAAATGTCCTTTATGTTTACGTTATGTTTCCATTTGCCTTTTGTTTACGTTAATGTTTGCGTATGTGTTAGTGTTTGTGTTTACGTATGCATTTTCTTTTCCATTTGCATTTCCGGTTTTTCTGTACTTGCGTATGTGAATGCGATTTGCTTTTTGTTTTTTGGTTTTGCGTATTGGTTTACGTTCACTTTCACGTCCGCCTCTACGTACACGTTTACATTGACTTTCACATTCACGTCATTGGTATTCGTGTTCATGTACGTGTACGTGTACTTGTACGTGTATGTGTACGTGTACGTGTGCGTGTACGTGTGCATGTGCCTTTCTGTGTGCCTGTGCGTGTACGTGTTCGTGTACGTTTACGTTTCTGTTTGTATTTGTGTTTCATTTACGTTTTCATTTTGTGCTTGCGGATGTGAATGCGATTTGCTTTTTGTTTTTTGGTTTTGCGTATTAGTTTACGCTCACGTTCATGTACACGTTTACAGTCACTTTCACGTCCTTCGTATTCGTGTTCATGTACGTGTCCGTGTGCATGTGCCTTTGTGTGTGCCTGTGCGTGTACGTGTACGTTTACGTTTATGTTTACGTAAATGATTAAGTGTTCATGTACGTTTAGGATAACATGTACATGTACGCGTATAAATGCGTTTCTTTTTTTTGCGTTTACGTTTACGTCTATGTTTATGTTTAAGTTTTTTTTTATTACTTCCTTTTTCTTTTTATGTCTGCTTGCATTTGCGTTTGCGCTTACTTTTGTGTTTTCATTTGTGTTTGCGTTTGATTTTATTTTTCGTTTTGTGTTTGTGTTTTGTTCGCATTTGCTTTTGCGTTTGCGATTTTGTTTGTGTTTTTGTTCATGTTCGTGTACGTTTTTGTGTTCGTGTTTGTGTTTGTGTTTGTTTTTATATTTTCACTTGTTTCTGTTTTTTTTTGCTTTGCGTTTGCGTATTCGTTTATGCTAGTGTTTGTGTTTGCGTTTGTTTTTGCGTTCGCGTTACGTTTGCTTTTGTGTTTCAGTTTTGGTTTTTGTTGGTTGTGAATAGGGTTAAGTTTTGAGTTAGAGCTAGGGTTATGTGTTATTTTCTCAAACGTCCATATTTCCATACAGGCAATTGATTGAAACATATTTCTTACACCCTGGTAATGCTGAGTTTATTGTGTTTAATAAACACACAAGTCATAATCCTTTTGATTTTTGACAGACGCTAATATAGCGCCTGTCAGGGACGGCTAGTTTCATTATAAAGTTTTCTCGTTTGTGCCTAAGACACATGGGTCAGATGGTAATCACTTGTTTCAATTTCTTCGACATACGGGAGTATAATATGGTCAGCACTATGTCAATTCATCTTTGTTCCCTAACGTGGGTCAGGTACCCATTAGAGCTGAGTGGACACAGATACGTCCTGCAGAAACCAGCTCGGGATCCGAACTCAAGACCATCGGGTTGGCGGTTGAGAACTTTACTACGAGCTTGTGGTGGCATATGACAACGTATCCTTGGTTACGATTCCACATGTTTTTCAAATCGAGGCAGTAATTTGTTTCATCATCACGTTTAAACCTCTCAGAAAATCATCGTCTGTTTGCCTAGCCGGGAAAACACGGTCTTATAATACCAACACTCCCACAAACTCCGATTTGTTATCGGTGAAAGAGAAACGACTGATGAAGATGATCTTAGTTCTGGCTGTGATATATATCAAGAGTACCAGGCTTTACGCTTGGCTGGGTCATGATTATGTACCTTCAGATTTTTCAGTGGTTAGCCTAGAGTGTTCTCAATATATAGGCCTACACCATCAACATTCTGTGTACTATTTTGAGCAACACGCAAGGTTCTGTCACAACTTCTGTATGCATCACTTTTAACCTTGGATAACATCAGTTTTTCTTTAAGTTATTAACAAAACAAAAACAAAAGCAAAAAAAAAAAAGAATTAAGCGAAATTCCACTCAGTAAAAAAAAAAAACTTTACTTTCCACATGTATTCCCTATACTCTAAAAAAACTGTTTATCAAGGATTTTATTTTATTTTTTTAGGCAATTTTTTATTTTATTTTGAGAACATAGAATTGTTAACTCTAGTCGTGTTTTGCACTCAAGCTGTCTAACCAAGCACAGTGGGCTCACATTGGATGGGAGGCACAGTGCCCGCGAATCATAAGAGCCACATTTAAAAATCAAATATCACGAATAAACATGGACATAATACAGGCCCCAAAAAATGACAGCAAAGAAGATGACATAGATGACATTATCCAGAACCGCCCAAGAAGAAACATCTTTATACTCATGGATGATAAAAATGATGCTAAGATTGGAAGCGACAACAGAGATATGAAGAATGTATGGGACAGCAGGGTTTAGGTTAGATGAACGAAAACAGAGAAATATTTGTTGACTTGTGGGCCACAAGTAATTTAGTAATTGGAGGAAGTCTCTTTCATCACAAAAAGATACATTAAAGCTACTTGGGTATCACCCAACTTGTCTACAGAAAACCAGATAGACCATGTAAGTATCATAAAAATGTTCAGGAGATCACTTCAAGATGTACGTGTCAAGAGAGGAGCTTATGTTGCTTCAGACCATCGCCTACTTGTTGCTAAAGCAAAACTCAAGCCGAAGAAAAACATTTTGGAAAACAGAAGGCAATACAGGTATAACACTGGCCTACTTAAGGACCCCTCTAAACTAAATGAATCTAAGCTCCATATTTCCAACAAGTTTCAGGTCCTACAAGAGCTAATAGAGGAAGAGACAGGGAAAATTGGGAAAAAACTAAAAACCTATTTTCATCAACTTGTGAAGAAGTGCTAGGCCCTATCAAAAGCCAAAATAAGGAATTGATTTCAGCAGATGCTCTAAAAATTATTGAGAAAGAAAAAGAAAGAAGGCATTATTAAACAACAGTCGTACACGGGCTGCTAAATTAAAAGCCCTAGAAGAATATACTAAAACAAACAATAGTGTCAAGAAATGCATATCAAAAGACTGAATTATTTAGAAATGCTGGCAGTGGAATCAGAAGAAGCACTGTACCATGGGAATGTTAAGGAAGTGAACAATACAATTAAGAAGATATCTGGGAAGTTCATTAAGCCAGAGAGGCCAGTGAAGACCAAAGATGGAAAGATAATACCTGGTGCTGAACATTTTGAAGAGCTACTGAATAATCCAACATCAGAGTGCACGCAAGATATATCACCAGCTGTCCATCCCAGGCAAAGTCTTCAACAGAATATTATTAAACAGAATGAAGGAAGCGATAGACCCCCAGCTTCGAGATCAACAGGCGGGCTTTAGGAAGGAAAGGTCATGCATAGACCAAATTGCTACCTTGCGCATTATCGTTGAACAGACCCAAGAGTAAATCTCATCTCTCTATATTAATTTCATAGATTATGAGAAAGCCTTTAACCTGGATAGAGAGTCAATGTGGAAATCGTTGAGACACTATGGGGTGCCACAGAAAATAGTCAACAATATTATGTCTTCATATGAAGGTTTAAAATGTAGAATAATGAATGGCCAGCAGAGAATAATTGAGAATAATTGCTATGAATAAGAAGAAAATACAATCATTTATAAACTCATGCATCTGACAGATCCTTCGAATTTGCTAGACTAAAACCATCAGAAATGATGTTCTATGGCAACGGACAAATCAACTGCCAGTTGAAGTAGAGTCCTCCAGGGAAAATGGAAATGGATTGGCCACACACTCAGGAAGCCTGTATCCATCATAACAAGACAGACCCTCACCTGGAATCCACAGGACAGAAGGAGGAGAGGCAGACCAAGAAAGATTTGGAGACGTGACCTGGAAGAAGACACCAGGAAGATTGGATACACCTGGGGACGAAGAGACTAGCCTAGGAAAGAGACGCCTAAAAAGCTCTTGTCAGCGGTCTATGTCCCAGGAGGGGCGACAGGCAAACCTAAGCTAACCTAAATTAATTATTTCAGATTTCATTGTAATCGAGACACTTTTTTTAAAAAAATGCCTAGTTAAATATAATGGAAATTTTGCTGGCCAGCTGCGAAAAATGACGGACAAAGTAGGACAGACAAAAGCACAACAGAGAAGGCAAGTTACATAAAAGCTTGTAAAAACTGACGGTATCCAGGGTTAAAACTGATGTACACAAAAACTGTGACAGAACTATGGATGTTGCCCAATATGAAACACAGGCTGTTGATGGTGTACAGGTTTAAAACCCCAGAAGCTAACCACTGAAAAATCTGGGGGTACAGGAGCCTGACCCAGCCAATCGTACACCCTGGTACGCTTGTTGGGACATACAACACAGCTAGAATTAAAATCATCTTTACCAGCCGTTTCTCTTTCACTGATAACGAATCGACCTTCGCTAAGGTGGATTTAGTTGACAAAGTTTTCCCTGCCAGACGAACAGACGATGATTTTCTGAGAGCTCTAGACATGATGATGACACATACTATTGTTGCGATTTGACAAACGAAAGGAATCGTCACCAAGGATACGATGTCATGAACCATCACAAGCTGGTTATTAAGAGCAGTTTCACAAATGACATACCTATTAAATTGTTTCTGTTCGTCGAACTTAAACTGGATACACAAGGTCGAAAACAAAGGAGTTTTATTAGCAAGTAGGAATATAAAGATGAAGGCAAATATAATGTATGTTTGTTTCATACTGAACATTATTTTAAAAGTAAATGGAAACGTGACGCAAAGACATCGTTCTATAGAGAGATATATCGTTATGATCGATGACAAGTCAGTAAACATGAGGTGAGCGAAGGCGAAACCTCTTTGAGGAACTTTGTAATCTATGATAGAATCGCTGGGTAAAATCCTGGACATTCGGCAAACGTTGTAAGCTATAGTGCAGCATCCGGTGAGGCAGTAACTAGCAGAGAGGACAAACAGCGTCAGATTCATGGATGTCTTGAAGCCGATCTTGGCGAAGACGACTAGGTTGATGCCATTGGTGATTATGCCGAAAATGGCGAACAAGATAGAGCCGAGAGTGATGACGTAAATATCTAGGAAGACGTTTGTTGTGTCTAACACGACTGGTTGTAGTTTTGGAACTGCTGTAGGTGATACTTCGGTCTGGTCTTGATAAACATTGGTTATCTCCATCTCATACAAAAGTGAATCTCTGAAAAAATATAAGTACCATAATAATGTGATGATTTAATTGTTTTCATTTTCCTGAAGTATTCAGGAAATGAAAATAAATAATTATATCCACATTTTAATTGGTTTTTATCATCTTTTGAAAGTAGATTTGAAACTAAATAAATATTTTAAAAATTGCGAAATTATTATTAGATAATTATTATAAGGTATTCACCATATTATTTATTTTATTGCTTAACAACTGAAAAGATTTTGAAAGTTTGTATTTGTGTTCTTTGTTTTGATTGCTTTTACGTATATGAAGTACAACACACACGCAAACATAACATGAATCGCAAATACAAATGCAAACACAACCGAAAATACAAACCCAAGCGCAAACGCAAACATAAACACAACCACAAACTCAAACACAAACACAATTACAATGAAAACACAAACGCAAACGAAAACAAAAAAGCAAACAAAAACACAAACCCAAATAGAAATGCAAACACAAACCTAACCATAAACGCAAACCCAAACTCAAGCACAATAAAAACACAAACACAAACGCAAACACTAAGCAAATACAAATAAAAACACAAATGCAAACCTAAACACAAACAATAGCTCAAAATAAGGCAAAAGTAAACGCAAACATAAACACAAACTGAAATGCAAGCACGAACGCAAAGTGCTCATGGTCTAACCCGGGCGCCAAAATCGCACCCTTTGCCGGCGGAACAGCCTGAATCAACTTAGTAAACGCCTATAAAACCCTTTTTTTATTCATAGTCTTTTGAAAGTAGCTTAAACAAACGTAGGCACCATAGCGAACACGGGATAGCACTATGTTGGGGCACCAGAGGACGCTTCGGATTCAATTTAGTGAAGGACTTTATTAACCCTTCTTATCCATAGTTTATCGCACTTTTTAGAACGAACTTATGCACCATAGCGCCCATATGATAGCCCAGGGCGCCTAATCGAATCTTGCCGGGGCGCCGGAGGACGTTCCTGATTCGATTTATTGAACGACTATAATACCCCTACCTTGTCTGTACCGAAAGCTAGAAGTAAATATAGAGAACATCTAGGATCGGCTTCTAAACTGTTATTGATTAAAAATAATAATTAGTAAACAAATGTTCAATGTATAAAATAAATGAAAGGCAGTATTTAATTTTCATAATTTACTAACAACATTGCATTTTTTCAATCCACGCTAATTTTTTTTTTCCAACACCAAAACAAACTAATAAAATGTATTTTTCCCCCCATGTAAAGGGAAGTAAAACATTTATTTCTGATCTATCAAGGGAAGTTATTTAAAATAATAGGTTTTGAAAAGGAACCTTTTTTTAAAGAAAACTATCCATATTATTTTTTAATAACTCATTTAGATATTAAATGCATTGAGAATATTACACTATGGCGATCAATCGATATTTTTTTTTACTATATACCCCTATTGTCAAGGGTCTGTCATCTGTTCGCCACATACAGAGACACATAAATCATTTGAGCAGTATATATAATAATATAAGAATATAAGAATACATATTTAGAAATTGATTAATATTATTAGTTTTAACACAAACTAATATGTTAAAAAGGTCTTATAGCAGAGATAAAATAAAACTGATTTTTACAAAACTCACTAATGCACTTACACACATGGCAAACAAAAAAAATATGTTAAAAAAGTTATTAGCGTAATAGACCCTGTCTACATTAAACAATCTGAGTAAACATTTTTGAAATTTACATTAGTTGAAACGCATATTAATTACTGAATCTCTCCGTCTACGAAAAATTTATAAGTAAGACTTACTTCAATATTTTTGTTCAGCTCGGTTTTTATCAGATTACATTCATCAACAACACTTAAAAACGTTTTGCTCAATTAGTTTCTAAAATGAATTGTTAAAATAGATGAATGTTTCACAACCACAAATTTAAAACCTTGCTGCTAAAAGTGCCTTAAAATAAAATAAAAACTTGGAGGAGAGATAGTTCACATATTCAATATGGCAACAAAGTAAAGCGTTGTTATTTATATAGTTCTTTTACAGTGGGACTTACGTGCCTATGTATTGATAGCTACACATCTGACGAATTTAAACTAGAAGAGAAATGATAATGCTTTGTTTGATTTTCACAAAAGTGTGAATTAAGAACATTTAGCTCTAAGTTCTTCAAGAGAACATAATTTATAAGAAAATAATTAACATTTTGGTTAAAAATCTGAATATGTTTAAAAAATCAAACAAATGATTGTGATATAATTACGACCAGTATTTTACATAAAATAACATTTTAATTAAACTTCATTGTGAAATTCCGTATGTTAAAATGAATGTACCCTCCTTAAGAACATATTATTATACTGAGAACTCATCGTGTTGCTGGTAATTTTCTTCGCTCTATATTTTTATCTAAAGGCTGTTTGAAATAAATCGATTTAACATACCCGCGTTTCATTCCGATACAAAGCAACACTATATTTAAATAAAATAATACTAAGTAATCGAGTTAGAACCCCCTCCTTTCTACTATCAACGACCGAACCCCATTCGCAGCATAATCACCATTACTTCGTCATACACTATTTTTTGGGAACACAACCACAGCGATTAACCTACCGCTCACTAAATTATAATAACTGTAATTCGTAAAATCTATGAGAAGATTTATTTTGTTTGGGACTAAAATTCTCTGTTACTGTTTTTTGTACCCTGAAGCCTAAAGTAAAAACAACAAAAAGGTTACAAATAATGATGACGAAGCTTACTTGTAATTTAAATAAATGTCAGGGGGAATAAACTTTGAAATAGAATAATTTTCTTGAAACCAACGCCCCATCCCTATTCGTCATATACTGTTGGGTTTTTTTAACGCAAAACCCACTTAGCTACTTGCCAACCACTCACAAATTATGGTAATTTGTAAGACGTAAAATCTATTAGAAGATTTACTTTACTTGGGAATTTTTTTTACTTTTCTTGTTTTTCTATAACCTGAAAATAAAAAACAAAACAGGTTACAAATAATGACGACGAAACTTATTCGTAATTTAAAAAAATGTCAGAGAGAATAAACTTTGAAATAGAACTCCTTTCTTAAAACTGCTATGTATTATTATTCTTGAAAGTCAAAATGATCTGATCATTTATGTCACAAGCAGCGAAATCATTACGAGATTAGTATCAATAACATCTGTTTATATCAACGAACACAAACATTTGTAAGATGGATTCATATTTTAATGCCACAATTGTGGAAGTTTTAATAATTACAAGGCACATTCTATTGTCTGGTGAATTTCAACGAGAGAATTTTCTTTTAGAAGATCAAATTTGTGTGTGTGGTGAATTGATGGAATATTGTTTTGCAGAAAGAATAATTACAATGTCAATAACAACAGGAACAATTATTTCGCATGTCTACTGTCAGGATAGAAGTATGTAGAATCTTGGACAAATAAATCGGGAGTGATCTCTCCTATACTTTCTCTAATATTCCTAGATAATTCTACGAGGAATAGCGCTGGAACTACATTGCAGTCGAGATAATTCTTAAAATAAATTTTTAAATACTTGAATTTTAAAAACATAATTGATTCTCTTAGAAAGAAAGCATTGTGCACCAAATGAACAGCAAAAAACGTTTGTACACTAATGTGGAACATTGGTACTCAATAATTTTCGATGAGTAAATTAATATACTAATTTAGTTACATTTTATTACACAAAACATTACCTTCGAGTCTTTACCTTCGAGTCTTTACCTTCGTGAAAAGTATTAAATAACTTGGTTCTGTAAAAGAGTAAAAACTTTAGTTCACAAGTTTCCGGCTTAAGAAAGATGTAAGCTTTTGAAAAACTGAAAGTAGAATATGTTCCACTACGTTTTACCAAAAATCACTGAAAGTTGATACTAAATTACACATTTGATATTATACTTATTTATAAAGTTTGTCAACTAAGCTGTAACGGTAATCACAAACGGACATAGAGACATAATCCTAATAGAAAGTTAATTCCAATTTGGCCATTGTGTTTTTTTACGATTTCTGTGCGCTCACACCCTTTACAATCTTGCTACTTTATATTGTAAATCTAATAGCAATCGTTTTTTTCGATCTGAAAGAGACTTTATTCTTATATGAACCTAAATAGATGATAACTAGTGGGTATCTATGCAATATTCGTCTATATGTAACATGTTGGTTGAAGCCCTTTGGTCCACAATGGCCCCTCATACGTTTCATTTAATATCATATCTAGTAACTTAAGCCAAAGGAAGGGCAAAAATCAAGAAATATTTCATTCAGATAAAGCTGTGCTATACGACATGAACATTGCGATAAATATAACGTGCAATGAAAAGTGCAGGAAAAACAAAGATATTTTATATTTTTTAAACACTGAATGCACTGTTTACTAATTTTTAATTTTGATTAATAACAGTTTAGAAGCTGTCCCTAAATGTCCTTTATGTTTACGTTATGTTTCCATTTGCCTTTTGTTTACGTTAATGTTTGCGTATGTGTTAGTGTTTGTGTTTACGTATGCATTTTCTTTTCCATTTGCATTTCCGGTTTTTCTGTACTTGCGTATGTGAATGCGATTTGCTTTTTGTTTTTTGGTTTTGCGTATTGGTTTACGTTCACTTTCACGTCCGCCTCTACGTACACGTTTACATTGACTTTCACATTCACGTCATTGGTATTCGTGTTCATGTACGTGTACGTGTACTTGTACGTGTATGTGTACGTGTACGTGTGCGTGTACGTGTGCATGTGCCTTTCTGTGTGCCTGTGCGTGTACGTGTTCGTGTACGTTTACGTTTCTGTTTGTATTTGTGTTTCATTTACGTTTTCATTTTGTGCTTGCGGATGTGAATGCGATTTGCTTTTTGTTTTTTGGTTTTGCGTATTAGTTTACGCTCACGTTCATGTACACGTTTACAGTCACTTTCACGTCCTTCGTATTCGTGTTCATGTACGTGTCCGTGTGCATGTGCCTTTGTGTGTGCCTGTGCGTGTACGTGTACGTTTACGTTTATGTTTACGTAAATGATTAAGTGTTCATGTACGTTTAGGATAACATGTACATGTACGCGTATAAATGCGTTTCTTTTTTTTGCGTTTACGTTTACGTCTATGTTTATGTTTAAGTTTTTTTTTATTACTTCCTTTTTCTTTTTATGTCTGCTTGCATTTGCGTTTGCGCTTACTTTTGTGTTTTCATTTGTGTTTGCGTTTGATTTTATTTTTCGTTTTGTGTTTGTGTTTTGTTCGCATTTGCTTTTGCGTTTGCGATTTTGTTTGTGTTTTTGTTCATGTTCGTGTACGTTTTTGTGTTCGTGTTTGTGTTTGTGTTTGTTTTTATATTTTCACTTGTTTCTGTTTTTTTTTGCTTTGCGTTTGCGTATTCGTTTATGCTAGTGTTTGTGTTTGCGTTTGTTTTTGCGTTCGCGTTACGTTTGCTTTTGTGTTTCAGTTTTGGTTTTTGTTGGTTGTGAATAGGGTTAAGTTTTGAGTTAGAGCTAGGGTTATGTGTTATTTTCTCAAACGTCCATATTTCCATACAGGCAATTGATTGAAACATATTTCTTACACCCTGGTAATGCTGAGTTTATTGTGTTTAATAAACACACAAGTCATAATCCTTTTGATTTTTGACAGACGCTAATATAGCGCCTGTCAGGGACGGCTAGTTTCATTATAAAGTTTTCTCGTTTGTGCCTAAGACACATGGGTCAGATGGTAATCACTTGTTTCAATTTCTTCGACATACGGGAGTATAATATGGTCAGCACTATGTCAATTCATCTTTGTTCCCTAACGTGGGTCAGGTACCCATTAGAGCTGAGTGGACACAGATACGTCCTGCAGAAACCAGCTCGGGATCCGAACTCAAGACCATCGGGTTGGCGGTTGAGAACTTTACTACGAGCTTGTGGTGGCATATGACAACGTATCCTTGGTTACGATTCCACATGTTTTTCAAATCGAGGCAGTAATTTGTTTCATCATCACGTTTAAACCTCTCAGAAAATCATCGTCTGTTTGCCTAGCCGGGAAAACACGGTCTTATAATACCAACACTCCCACAAACTCCGATTTGTTATCGGTGAAAGAGAAACGACTGATGAAGATGATCTTAGTTCTGGCTGTGATATATATCAAGAGTACCAGGCTTTACGCTTGGCTGGGTCATGATTATGTACCTTCAGATTTTTCAGTGGTTAGCCTAGAGTGTTCTCAATATATAGGCCTACACCATCAACATTCTGTGTACTATTTTGAGCAACACGCAAGGTTCTGTCACAACTTCTGTATGCATCACTTTTAACCTTGGATAACATCAGTTTTTCTTTAAGTTATTAACAAAACAAAAACAAAAGCAAAAAAAAAAAAGAATTAAGCGAAATTCCACTCAGTAAAAAAAAAAAACTTTACTTTCCACATGTATTCCCTATACTCTAAAAAAACTGTTTATCAAGGATTTTATTTTATTTTTTTAGGCAATTTTTTATTTTATTTTGAGAACATAGAATTGTTAACTCTAGTCGTGTTTTGCAACACGGCAGGAAAAAAGTTAGGGGAGATAACTATTATCCTACCTACCCTTCCCTAGGCTTATCTAAATAATCTGTCCGGTCGGTGCAACCGTGGTAAAACCCACAGTGGTTAACCCTAACCTTAGTAGGGCCTATACTGTTAAAAATAAAACAAAAAACTTTTACAATTTATGAAATTTATTTAACAGAAATGGAACCAATTGTAAAAATGAAAATGAATAGATATGGCTTAACTACATATACAAAACAAAACAGAACTTAACACGACTAAACAGAACTTAATGTAACAAAACACCCTATTTCGGACTACCGTCCTAAAAAGAGGAAAAATAACCAAATCAATTAAAATAAAACCAGAAATAACGAATTAATAATCGCAATTGTCAGTATGGAAACTGCGCTAAAAATGTTATATACTAGGTTCACATAAAATAAAATCTCTTAATGTTATCTGCACATCAATAGTGACTAGCATAAACCAAACACTCTCCTGGGGATCAACAACGATCACCACAGGAAGTCCACTATAATGGCATACAAAATGTGTAAAACAGATTACAAATAACACAACCAAACGCAACAGTCAGGAATGAACCGTAACTGTGGGTTAGGCAACAATGAACCTTATACCTTGCTTAACACAAGCCCAGGGGTCACAACTAACCATATACCTGTACTACTTAACCCAACAGCCAGGAGTATTCCATAACTGTGGGTCAAGTATAAAGAAACATCCCTGGCTTAACACAAGCCCAAGGGATACAACAAAGTGAAAAATCAAATACTAAACATCATAATAAAAAATAGACATTACAACCTAGACAGAAACTGTCTCTTTCCACGTGGTCTGGCAAAACCACAATGGCGATAAGAAAACATAAAGGCACAGAAAAACTTAGCTCATGGCCAACAAACATGAAAGAAAACGAAAATAAATAAAGTATATAGCTTACCAAGCTATAAAGAATGGGATTCACTTAGTTTAACAGTTAGATGATGTTTTGATGCACCGGATGGTCCAGGATCTGACACACAGATTTCCTCCCTTCATACGCACGACATCCAAAAGCATCTAGATATACCTGCGGACTGACTTTCACGCACCTCGCACACTACACGTAAACAAATAGTCCCTAATTCACAGATAACAAACAACACGCCACGAAACATACGACAGAATTATAGAAAAAGACGCTTAATATAAACATTGACAACAATGTAAACAAAATATATACAAACTTGCTGTAAACAGGGAGATAAACAGTTACACAGCGGCACCATTCTACGGGACTACACAACTAAAAAGTACAGTTTACGACATGAAATAAAACGATACATTCGCCTTTTAAGTTACATATAAATAATAATGACAACACTCCAGCCACTCACACAAAACTAAATATGTTTTTTTAAAGTCGATATTTTTCGTGAATATAATTACATTTTCCATTAAAACCAAACAGTTATAAACTTTTTTTAAAAATATGGAGACTGGCAGTTTAAATATACTAACATTTGAATTACTTTAAATACAAAATGTAATCAAATTTATTTAATTATGCCAATTTATTTAGATGTAAAATTCGTACATAAATGTCAATTTTTAAAATCTTGTAAGCAAGCCTACATGAAAAATTAAAATTCTTTTTTTTTTATAATTAATGCGCTTGATTTAATTTATAACGCACTACACCCCCACTATTTATTTCAATATCATGAATATGTTGTATTTTTTTAATCTTATTTATTCAAATTTAAATGTTTGTTGACTAATTATTCCACTTTATTTACCTTGTGTGCAATACTATATAACGAACCCAATTAAAATAAAAGTTTAAACTAATTAGGTGCTCTGTATTGTATCTTTCAATCCTTTCCTATTTACAGTTCAACTTGTTTCTATTATAACAACTTTTTCTAATCTACATTCTGATATATTTAT
The DNA here is from genome assembly GCF_028476545.2 of Physella acuta. Taxonomy (NCBI): domain Eukaryota; kingdom Metazoa; phylum Mollusca; class Gastropoda; family Physidae; genus Physella; species Physella acuta. Next base: position 532,072 of record NW_026731556.1, read on the forward strand.
CTATATACTACTAAAATTCAAGAATTTTTTTACATGTTTATACATTTATTTTTTGTTTGTCTGTTTGGTTACATGAGAGCATCTGCACTATGTGTAGAACGGTGAAATACGTATTTATGTACAGTGTTATATATTGAGCTTTGTGAATTCAAGGGAACTCACTCTTCTTATATTAGTCTTATATTTTATAATGTTTTGAGTGATGTCCCTTGCATGTGTTTCCTGTTTCTGGTTGCGGAGGCAGAATAAAGACAAGATACATAAACATGGCTTCATCGTCCGTTGTGTTATAATAAAACCACAATCCATTACATACAGAATAATGTTCTTTTTTACCAAAATGTTGATCACAAATTCATTTGAAGACGTTAATTAATTTATTGATATATTTATTGGCAGACACAACACTTTAGTTATAAAAGTTCAGAACAAATTCTTTATTTATTGTGACGTCACATGATTTATTTACTTTTTTACAACACGCATAGCGGGTTCCATAGAAGACCATGTTGCCAATTCAAAAGTTATACGCTCTGTAAAGTTAGATTTTCTTTCGACTATAGAGTCCTTGCAAACACCTGACCTAAATCACGGTTGTGAACATCGCCAGTAAACAATCAGCTGTTGCGCAGTGCTGGACGTGTCTCAAAATGTGTTGATCATAAGTTATGAGCCTCGCACCCGCTTAATAGGAAAAATACGTAAAAAAAACCTTTTTAAATTGAAGGTTCTTATATTCGTGTTGACATAAAATGCAGTAATATAATATAGATAATTTACATCTAGTTAGTATATATTCTAGATTCTCCAGTTTAGTACAAGAACTAGTAGCTATAGGTCTAAAAGATCTACTCTAAAGTAACAAACGTGAGACCACTCAACCCCCAATAAACCTCCAATAAAACTGCTTATGTAATGCTATTCTTAGATCGCAGCCAATCTAGGTAGCATGTAATGTAATTTATGACCCTAATGGTCCAGCAGAGAAGTGATCCAACACAATACATCGAAGCTTCTCTCTTAAAATGTCTAACTTACATGATATCCAGCCACCACCGTTTTCTAGCCCACCATAAAACTTCATCTCTTTGTACGTAACATGGATTACTGCTCTCAGCTAAACAGACATGGTATGTAATGTAATTTACGACCATCATGGTCCAGCAGGATGGAGACCAAAGCGGAATCAGTACCACAAGATTTCTCACCTCCATGATACTTCACACAGCCCCCACTTGTTTCTAACCTATCATAAAACGTGATATCTTTGTAGGTAACACGGAGTGATGCTCATAGATCTCAGCCAACTAAAGATATAATCTGTTATGTAATTTATTACCCTCAGGGCCCAGCAGGGTACAAAGGGGAAATCAGTACCACTGCTCTGCTACTAAATTTCACTAAACTCAGTCCAGTATCACTGTAATTAGACACTTAGTAAGTAGGCTTAAGTAATTTATTAAAGCCTTCTACAACAAAAATATCAACTACTATTAAAATTTAATTTAAGTAGCAGATTCTAGATCTGAGTCTAGTCATAAAATATTATTTCAAATTCATATAATTTCGTTTGCTAAATAACATGATTAGAATATAGATCTTAGCGACAATTAAATTTTGTATTATTAGGCCCATTTTTTAAAATTTATTAATAATTGGTGTATTTTGAATCAAATAAAGGTATAAAGTTTGTAATAAAATTTAATTAAATAAGTAGGTTCTATGTCTACCTAGCGTAGCGATTCACTCTAAATCTAGATTTAATTTTGTTTACAACATGATTAGCTTTTGAGCTAGATTCTAGATCTAAATATTAAATAAATATTCCAATTAAATAACAAATAAATATTCCAATTAAATATTATTATTACATTTGACTTTGGTGTATTACTATTAATATCTATGGAGGCCGAGCATATTTGTTTTATTAACAGTTGTCTTTTTTAATTAACATGAAAATATTGTTTACTGTCACTACCAAAAACAAAGTGTCGAGAACGTATTCGCATTTTATTTGCTGCTGCTTCAATCATACCGCTTCGATAAATATTGGCTAAAATTGACAGCGTCTACGTTCTGTTGATTTCCAAGTTCTATTACCTTGGTTAGTTTAACCCTTGGCATTCGATAAAGGAATTCTTTTATATCTGCCACTTCGAGTATAACAACCTTTCACAGCACAGATTGTCATTTTGAATGTGGACCTGTACACCGCGATGGCGGATGTTTACATACTGAACGATCCGTTACGTCATTTACAAGGACTGTAAAGCTTTAACGATACGTCTGTTGGCTATTTTCATTAGGTTCCAACACTTTTATCAATTTTCAACAGTTTTTCTAATTTGAGTATACGATACATTTCAATTTCTTTAGATCTTGAATCTAAAGATAAATTGTCGGAGGAAGGGAAAGTTATAGATTAGAATCTAGGTCAAACCAAAATGAATTAGTTAAAAACAAACCATTATTAAAATACATACAATAATTGCGTTTCTTTATTAAACTATTTTAGTCCTTAAATATTAGTAATAAATCTTTGCTTTTTAGCTTTACGTAGCATCTAATTAGAGAATGCAGGCGAAGGATAGTACACCTGTTTCTGTGTCCTTAGTATATGAAGGGAAAGTGTGGTCAGTCACATGCTCAGTCGAAATCGGTGTTTTTAAAAAAAAAAACAAAAACAAATGTTGTCTGTGGTGTGACGTCTTTTTATTTTGTGGTTTGGCTTTTTGTGAAAATGTGTGACAGTGAGAAGTAAAGAGGAAAGAAAAAAATCGTCAAAAAAAACCAACGTGACGTCATTTATTGATACCCCTAAAATAAATGTTTATTGAAGAATAACGGGTATCTATATATATAATTCTCTTCTGGGAGACATTAAAAAACAAGCTGCAAGCGCGCCTTTCAGTCCCCTCTCTTTCTCTCTATCACTATCACTATCACTACCACCCTCACCCCACCCACACATTGTCTGGTGAGCGGTGTTCACTCTAAATGTTTACAAATCGTAGAGCCGGGTTTAGTTACGGCTATTAGGGGCAAATAATTTAGTTTGATACGATTTTAAACTTAGAGGAGGTAACTAAGAGGAGGCTGCTTTCACGGGGGGGGGGGGGGGGGGGGTGTAGGGTCGGGTTAGGGGAAAGGGGTGTGGGGTAGTGTTTTAAAGCAAATATTTTCAGTGGCAGCATTGGTACTGTCGAATTCACAAATTAAGAATTACTGAAAAGTAGAAAATAAAAAAAACTATATAGCGGCGGATGATACGCCGCGGGTCGGCTCGTTCTAGTTATTTTAAGAAAAAGCTCTCAGAAATTAATTATGATTTAATTTTGTTTTTAATTTAGCGAGTTTGTAAAGAGAGATTTACCTTTTAAAAAATGACCAATAGAGTCAAGTTACCGATACAACAAGACGTTGAAAATGGTCCCACACCAAAAAATTTCAAAAAACATCGATCCCTCCAACTACCGGCGACTCAGGGGAGATAATACTATTTTTTAAAAATTCGTATTAAATTAAAAATAATACATGCACTTAATTAAAGTGGTACTTATAAGTACCGTCAGTAGATAAAGGGTTAAAGAAGGGGGTGAATATAAGAACGACCTACAGTTTAGTGTAAGAAAGTCATACTTCTGACTGTAAAATTAATTCGTACCCTGATAATCTTGAAGAAAACTTAGAGTTAATAAATGTTTTAATGAGAAAGAGATTACAATATATGTACACGCGGAAATCTTTAAAAAAAACGAAATTAAAAAAAAAACATGTTTAGACAGAGAAAATAATATCATTACACCGGAAATCGTGAAACTAGCACACAAGCCGTAGCCTTTACCGATAAAGTGCAGGGCCTTACAGGAACGGCTCGTTGTACATAAAGTCATATCCTAGCCATCCATGAAATTATGAAATGGTTTATCGGCTACAACTGTTTCCCTTAGTTTTAGCTTTTTAAAAGCAGAACACGAATTGAATGCTACCATGTGAACTTAATGCCGAATGGTAGAAAGTTTGGCTGTTAGCCCAAAGGTGTCGTTTCGGATTTCGGTTCCGACTTGTGCCAGCTCGTGGTTGAAACTCGGACATTCGGTATAATTTCTCGTATACAATGTTCAGAGAAGGAATTTAGTCGTGCAAAGATTCGACATCATGACGAAAAAGATCTAATGTTCTGCCCTTTGTCAGGTTTTGAGTAATATCCGTGTACCGGAAGTAGTACTTTACGCTATTTACTATTTCTAAAAAAAATGCATATGAAATTATAACGTTCTAATATTCCGAACTATAGTATGCGCAACGGAAAAAAGAGCAACGAAAAAAAAAACGCAAAACGAAAAGCGCAAACGAAAAAAGCGCACACAGAAAAAGCGCAAACAGAAAAAAAGCACACTTAGAAAAAAGCACCCACAGTAAAAACTTAAATATTTGTAATACTTTAGTAATAATAAGTAACTTTACTCATAAGATGAACAAACAATATTGTAGTAAATAATAGAAGCGCGATAAATAGTACTTTAAATAGGAAATTTATATTTATTCTGAAAATTATGAATTTAGCGTCCGATTAAATAAATTATTTCAGATTGTATTGCAATCGGGGCATATTTTTTGTTGTTGTTGAGAAATTGGTTAGTTAGAACTGGTCGAAATGTCGCTGGCCAGTTGCGATCAATGGCGGACAAAGCAGGACAGACAAAAGCACGACAGAGAAAGCAAGTTAAATAAAAGCTTGTAAAAACTGACGATATGCAGGGTTAAAACTGCGGTACACAAAAATTGTGACAGCGGCTTGGGTGCTGCCCAATATGAAACAAAGGTTGTTGATGGTGTACTGGTTGAAAGCACCAGAGGCTAACCACTGAAAAATCTGGGGGTACAGGAGCCTGACCCAGCCTATCGTAAACGCTGGTACGCTAGACGGGACATATAGCACAGCTAGAAGTAAGATCATCTTCATCAGCCGTTTCTCTTTCACCGATAACGAATCGATGTTCGCTAAAGTGGATTTAGATGACAATGTTTTTCCTGCGAGGCGAATAGACGACGATTTTCTGAGAGCTCTAGACATGATGACGACACAAACAACTGCCGAGATTTGACAAACGAGGGGAATCGTAATTAAGGATACGATATCATGTACCATCACAAGCTGGTTATTAAGAGCTGTTTCACAAATGAAGTACCTGTAAAATTGTTTCTGTTCATCGAATTTTAACTGGACACACAAGGTCGAAAACACAGGAGTTTTATTAGCAAGTAGGAATATAAAGATGAAGGCGAATATAATGTACGTTTGTTTCATAGTAAACATTGTTTTAAAAGTGAATGGAAACGTGACGCAAAGACATCGTTCTATAGAGAGATATATCATTATAATAGACGACAAATCACTAAAGATGAGGCGAGCGAAGGCGAAACCTCTTTGAGGGACCTTGTAATCTATGATAGAATCGCTGGGTAAAATCCTGGACATTCGGCAAACGTTGTAAGCTATAGTGCAGCATCCGTTGAGGCTGTAGCTTGCAGAGAGGGCAAACAGCGTCAGATTCATGGATGTCTTGAAGCCGATCTTCGCGAAGACGACTAGATTAATGACGTTGGTGATGATGCTAAATATCGCGAAAAGGGTGGAGCCGACGGTGATGACGTAGATATCTAGGATGACGTTGGTGGTGTCCGACACGACGGCCTGCCGTTGTGGTACTGCAGTAGGAGATACGTCGGTCTGGTCTGGATAAGCGCTGGTTGCCTCCATCTCTTACAAATGTGAATCTCTGATTTATGAATTTCTGAAAAAAGTACCATAACAAAATGATGAGTATATACTTTATTCAGCAAATGTCAATAAATAATTAAAACCACATTTCAAATTCGTTATTATCATCTTCTGGTAGTAAATATGAAACTGTAATTTTTAAAATTTGCTAACTACAATATATTCTTCATTACGAGTGATTGTATTACATACTGGACATTGTAAATTTGTTATTCGTGTTAAAAGAAAACAATTATTAGATAATAAACCACATCATTTATAGTATTGTTTTTTTTTTAAAGTTTGCATTCGTGTTATTTATTTTGAGTGCTTTTACGTAGTATATGAAGAATAGTATAATAATTCTTGATAAGTAAATTATTAATATTATTAGTTTTAAAACAAAATGACATCTTCGAATAAAATATTAGCGTAATAGACCCTGTTTACAATTGAAATTCTGAATAAACATTTTCAATAACATCAGTTTAAACACATTAATTACTGAATCTCTCTGTCTACGAAAAATAAATACATAAGACTTACTACAATGTTTTTGTTTAATCAGATTATATTTATCGACAACACATAAAAACGTTTTGCCTTATTAGTTTCTAAAATGAATTGTTAAAATACATGAATGCTTCAAAACAACAAATTGAAAACCTTGCTGGTATAAGTCATTTAAAAAAACCATTTCAATAACATATTTTGCAAACTCAATATGGTAACAAAGCAAAGCGTTGTTATTTATGTACTATTTTGCAATAGGACTTACATTCTAGCTGCACAACTGCTCAAATAAAACTAGAGGAGAAATGAACACTGATATGTACTATTTTGCAATAGGACTTACATTCTAGCTGCACAACTGCTCAAATAAAACTAGAGGAGAAATGAACACTGATTCGTTTGATTTTCATAAAAGTGTGAATTAAAAGCTTTGAGCTCAAAGCTCTTCAATATAGCATAATTTATAAGAAAAAAAATCATATTTTGTTTTGAAATTGAAAAAAAAAGTTTTGTGTTATGATTTCGAACAGTAATTTACAATAACATTTTAATAAAACTTCATTGTTTTAAAACCTCATGTTTACTTGTGCGAAATACCACATGTTAAAATGTTTGTATTCTCCTTAAAGGATTATAATGAGAACTCACTAATTGGCTGGCAATTTTCTACAATCAATTTTATTTACTACAGGATGGTTGAGATAAATTGATTTAATTTTCCCACTTCATTTCAATAGAAAGAAGCAATATGTTTTTTAAGTAATGCAAAATAATCGAGTTAGACCCCTCCCATCCCCAAGCACACCCCTTCAATCACCGACCCATCCCCTTTCGTCATATACTGTTTATTTTTATGTAAAACCCACTTAGATATTTGCCAACCACTCACCAATTGTGCTAATTTGTAAGTCGTAAAATCTATAAGAAGATTTACTTTACCTGGGACTTAATTTTACTGTTCTTATTTTTCTATACATTGAAGATTAAAAAAATAGGTTACAAATAATGACAATGAAATTTATTCGTAATTTGAATTAATGTCTGAGAGAATAAATGTTGAAATATAACTCTTTTAAAGAAACTGCTCTGTATTATTATTCTCGAAAGCCAAAATGATCTGATTATTTATTTTAACTCATGTCACAAGCAGCGAAATCATTACGAGATTAGTTTCAATAACATCTGTTTAAATCAACGAACACAAACATGTGTAAAATGGATCCCCATTTTAATGCCATAAGTGGGAAAGTTTTAGTAGTTACGATGCACATTGTAATGTCGGATAAATTTCAGCAGGAGAATTTTTTTTAATGATGAAACTTTTGTTTGTGATGAATTGATGGAATATTATTTTGTAGAAAGGATAATTACAATGTCAATAGCACCGCTGATGTTTGTTTCGCAAAGGAGGCTACTCAGTCTCATGTCAGGATGAGTAATGCGGGTAATAAGTTGTTGATAGAAATATGTAGAATCGTGTAAAAATAAAACGAGATCGATCTCACCTAAACTTTCACTAAGGGGAACGACACAAGAACTACAGTGTAAACGTAATATAGACATTTTTAAAAAACAATTTTAAAATACTTGAATGTTTTCAATATAATAGAATCTCGTAGAAAGAAAACACTGTGCACCAAATAAAGAAGCAAACAATGTGTGTATAATAGTGCGGAACATTGGTGCCTTATAAAGAAAATCTTAGTGAATTTTCTAAGAGTTACTTAATAATCTGATTCATTAACATTTATTTCAAAATACATTACCTTCGAGTCGTTACCTGTGAGAAAAGTTCAAATACCTCGGTCCTGTAAAAGTGTATAAAAAAAAATTAGCTCAAAATTTTCCGACTATGACGGACAAAATACAGAATAGTTAATTAAGTAAAAAGTAAATTGATATGTGTTGTCTCAGATATTGGAAATAAGATAAAGTACTACTTCCGTTCACCGGAACTCACTCAGAATATGGCGTAAATCAGAAAGACGGATTCTCTACGTATGTGTGAATTTTCGTCAATCTAACTGAAACGGTACTTACCTTATAGACTGTTGAAAAACAGAAAGTAGAATAAGATCAACTTCCGTTATCTGGAAATCACACAAAAGTTGATACGAAACTAATAGTTTGATATGATACTTATTATTTTCAACTAAGCTTTAACGGCACTCAAGTTAGCGTGCTCACAGACAGACACAAGAACATACAGACTAAATCGCAAAACTAAGTTTTTTTCAAACTCAGGGAGGTGTGATACTACGAGATTCGTTAACATCTCGATTTTCTTGGCCACAGTGTTTTTTTTTACGGATTCTGTGAACTCAACCAATTACAATCGTGGTCCTTAATATTGTAAACCTAACAGCAACCTTTATTTCGATTTAAAAGAGACTTTATTCTGAAATTAACCTAAATAGCTGGTAACTAATGGATATCCATGCAATATTCGTCTATATGTAATGTATTGGTTGAAGCCCCACGGTCCAAAATAGCCCCGCATACGTATCACTTGAAATCATAACTAGTAACTAAAACAACAGGGAAGGGCAAAAATCAAGAAATATTTCATTCAGATAAAACTGTGCTCTACGACATGAGCCCTGCGATGATTATAAAGTGCAATGTAGCAGGTAAAACACAAATGCTTATTTATTTTATACACTGAGTACACTGTTTACTAATTATTGTTTTTAATTAATAACAGTTTACAAGCTGTTCCTAAATTTCCTACATGTTTACGTTATGTTTTCATTTGCGTTTTGTTTATGTTTGCGTTTGTGTTAATGTTTGCGTTTCCGTTTGCGTTTGCATATCCCGTTTGTTTGTACTTGAGTTTGTATTTGTGTTTAGGATTTGCTTTTTGCTTTTGCGTTTTGGTTTATGTTCACGTTCGTGTTCACATTCACGTCCACTTCCACGAACGGGTACACGTTTAACGTCAATTAAACTTTTACTTTATTCGTGTTCGTGTTTGTGTTTATGTTCTTGTTTGTGTTTGTGTTCGTTTACGTGTACGTGTACGATTTTTTAATGTTAATGTTTGTTTGCATTTGCGCTTGCATTTTGTGTTCGCTTTTGTGTTTGTGTGTGCATTCATTTGTCATTGTTTTTTTATTTATATTTTAGTTTCTGTTTGTGATTTGTTCGTGTTTTCGATTGCGTTTTTGTTAGAAATTGTGTTTGTGTTCGTGTTCGTGTTTGTGTTTATCTTTGTATTTGCGTTTGTGATTGCTTTTATTTTGTGTTTGTGATTTTGTTTGATTGGTTTGCGTTTCCATTTGCGCTTGTTCTTGTGTTTTTGTTTGCGTTTAAGTTTACGTTTGTGTTTCAATTTTAGTTGTTGTTGGTTGTGGTTAGGGTTATTGTTTGAGTGATATTTAGGGTTTTGTGTTATTTTCTGAAATGTCACTTTTAGCATATAGGCATTCATTAGAATAGTAATATATTTCCCAAACCTGGTAATACTGAGTATATTATGCTTAATAAACACACAAGTCACTATCCTTTGATTTTTTTAACACAGGATTTTGTAATACATTTTAAAAAAAAAATATTAGCTTGTGAATAACTTTAAATACAAAATTTATTCCAATTTCTTTCAGTATGGCGTCATTTATAATTCACCCCCCCCCCTCCACACACGCACTATTTTCATCAATTTCATGAATATGTTGCATTTTTGAAATCTTTTTTTATTCAAATTTAAATGTTTTTTGACTAATAATTTCACTTTATATACCTTGCATGCATTACTAAATGACAAATTCAATTCAAAACAAGAACGTAAACTAATTAGATGCTCTGTATTGCATCTTTCAATTCTTTCCTATTAACAATTCAATTTTTAACAATTTTAAAACTTTTTTCTAATATACATTGTGATTTGTTTATTATTTTTAAAAAGCTCTCAGAAAAGAATTATGATTTAATTTTTGTTTTAAATTAGATATTTCGTAAAAAGAGATTTACCTTTTATGAAATGACGCTTAAGGCCTAGAAGTTACCTCTTTCCATGAGCGGAATAATTGCTCTGATTTTAGTCATGTACACATTAAAAAAGGTGATGAATTTCGGAACGACCTACGGATTTGGGTAAGAAAGTCGTACTTTTGACCGGAAGACTTATTTGTATCCTGATAATTTTCAACAAATCTGAAAGTTAAAATATAGTTATTTTTTTAAAGGAGAAGGAGAAAACAATATATATATATATATATATATATATATATATATATATATATATATATATATATATATATATATATATATATATATATATATATATATATATATATATATATATATATATATATATATATATATATATATATATTGGCCTACCCTAGGAAATCTTTTAAAAAACAGTAGTTAAAAAAGTATATATTGAAAGAAAAAACAATATTCTTACACCGGAAATCTTGAAAAAACTGAATTTTCAAAAATAAAATCACTCTTAGAAGAGAAAAAAACCTATGCCTTTGTTAATGTTTCTTTCATTGCTTGGGAAGCTATTTTATTTTAATATTGGTATTTACATGAAAATATCAGCCCTAACTAGCTCACAAGCGACGGCTTCAAGTTCCGCGTTATAGCTTGCGTTCAGGTTTGCTTTTTTATTTGTGTTTACGTTTGTGTTTTTATTTGGTTTTCCGTTTTTGTGTGTTGAGTTTGCGTGATGTTTGAGGTTGTGTTTGAGTTTGTGCTTTTGTTTTGGTTTGTGGTGGTTAGGGTTAATTCGAAAAGTAATATACTCCATAAACCCGGGCAAAGCTAGATATATGCTGATTACTAAACACACAAGTCATGGTTCTTTACAAATATGTTTTTCACAGAGGCCAGTGCAGAGCCTGGCCGAGACGGCTAGTATTCTTATGCGTTTGCATGTGTGTTTGTTTCTGCGTTTGTGTTGGAGGTTTTTTTTTTGGTTTAGGTTTGGTTTTGCGTTTGCGTTTGTGCTTGTGCTTTGGATTTGGCGGGTTTTTGTAAGGGTTAATTTGAAATGTAATATATTTCCTTAAATCAGGAAATGCCGGATGTATACTGATCACTAAAAACACAAGTCATGGTTTTTTACAGAAAGGCTTTTCACAGGGAATGGCAACTCGGGAAATAGACATGATTTTTTATTAGTTTTTAAAGACTTAAACCTTTTAAAAAGTAATTAAAAATGGATTTAAAATATTATCTATATCCAGAGTTGCCATCCAAAGTAGTGTTATATAAGAATATTCGATAAAGTTTAGGGGACATCACTCACGGTTTATTTATTTATGCATTTACATTTACAGCAATCACATTTAAACTGCCTATATTTCAGTTTTATTAAAACTTTAGTCACGATAACATTTTGAAATAGCTACTAGTAAGAATTTTACATGTTCTAAAATATCTTACAATTTTTAGTATTCATTTTACATATTATTAACCAAATACTTGTTTGTTTGAAAGCCATCACATTTCCCTAACAATTAAAGTTGAATTTTGGCATGAAGAACTATTACTGAAAATATGGTGGGCATTGTTTAATAAATAAATCAACCGGGAGTGATATCCCCTAAACTTTCTCGAACATTGTTATATAACACTAGGGGAATGGCAATAGAATCTCGTTGAGAAAACTATTGCACACGAAGTCAACGCCAAATAAAATGTGCATAATATTGTGGAATATTATGAGTACTTTATAAATTCACATGCGTTTTTTGAGACATCGGAAATAGCGAAAATTACTACTTCCGGTCAACACAAATTAATATTTAAAATTGGTCAGAAGGTAGAGAATTAGATCTTTTACTTACATGTGAAATTTCATTTATCTATCTGAAGTAGTCAAGTTATAGGCTTTTGAAAAATTCTCTCAAAAGTTGATACTGATCTACGATTTTGATATGATACCTATATGTGAAATTTCATAAACCTAGCTGTAACAGTACTCAAGTTATCGTGTTTACAAACACAAACACACACACACACACACACACACACACACACACACACACACACACACACAGAGTGAGAGAGAGACATACGGACAACATTGCAAAATTATTTTTTTTTGCAAAAATCTAGATTTGTTTTGCACGATTACAAGACTTTCTCTATACTTCGTACACACGAGAAAGTAAAAAAGCAGTCTTATATAACTTTACCCTATTCAAACCATACAAAATGTGCACAGTATAACAAAAAATTAACCACGCATAACCCCTTCGTGTTATATAATATGTGTATTATCCCTAGGTGCGATACAATCGAGTGATTTTTAAATGTAATAAACCGGGATTGATCTCCCGTAAACTTTCTCGAATATTCTAATATAACACTACGTGGGATGGCAACTCGGAACATAGACATGATTTTTGTTTACTTAAACTTTTAAAAATAGAATAGAATCTAGTAGAAAAAAGAATTGCGTACCAAGCGAACGCCAAAAAAAATGTGCATAATAGTACGCAATATTATTAGTACTTTATAAATTCACATGCGTTTTTAGAAATTGGAAATAGCGTAAATTAGTACTTCCGGTCAACGGACGTTACTCAAAATTTGATAGACGGTAGAGAATTAGATCTTTTACATACACGTGAAATTTTATTTATATATCTGAAATTTTGCAAAAAGTTATAGGCTTTTAAAAAATTCAAAGCAAAATAAGGACCACTTCCGGTTATCGGAAATCGCTCAAAAGTTGATAAAGATCTACGATTTTGATAGACAGACACACACACATACACACGGACAAGATTGCTAAATTATGTTTTTCCTTATCAGTGAGGTGTTAATCGTCGAGATTTGCAAAAATCTCGATTTTTTTTGCACGATTACAAGACTTTCTCTATACTTCGTATATACGAGAAAGTAAAAATGATAAAAGAATAATCCCCATAACCTTCTGATGTATATAGATTATATGTAGAACAAGCCAAGAGATCTATATGTACAATGACCCTACAATATAGGTAGTAGATAAATACAATATGGAAGCCTGAGATTAATGGGTTATCTAGAAAGTACGTCCAACAAAGGAGGAGTACAGGTAACAAAAATCTCAAAAGACTGGCCTTCACTATGTACTCATGCAATGGAAAAAAAAAACAATGGAAAAGTCTCAATGAAAAATAGTAGACAAGCAGGTCAAAGCATATAATGGGCTGTAGAACCACAGGGATATATATATATATATATATATATATATATATATATATATATATATATATATATATATATATATATACAGTATGTTTTGTTGTCTACCAGAATAATCTTTAACTAGGAAAGAGTGACACCGTGTCTAGCTGTACAAAAAAAAAACTGCCACTGTTTTATTACATATTATCATATAAGACAAGAAAATAATATTCATATTTTGTTCAGCAAATCAAATCGTGAGAGGTACGTAGCTACCTGTTTTATTTCATTACCTGCATTAAAACTCTTTTCGAAATAATCTAGATCAGATCTACAGCCATGAGCTAACTAACTGTAGCCAATTTTATAGCCAACTTTCAGGCAAAAAGTGCAATAATTGTACTTAAAACCGTTTTTCAATATTTTTTTCTAATCACAATATCAAGAATGGCCGTAGAATTGTCTTTTCGAAAACGGTTATTGATAATAAACTGACTTGTTAGACAATAAGACAGGTTATGCTCAGAATTTTTTTTTAAAAAGTTATGTCATGTTAGATATAACTGCGGTTCAACCATAAAATCACAAGATAGGTCTGTTTGTTTCCTAGAGAAGTAAGTTAATAACATTAGAAACAAATTACCCAACTATATGTAAATGCAGTTTAAAAAGAGTGTTATTTTATCACAGAACTTAACATTTGTTGATAGACGTACAATGAGTATTCGTTTTGTGGAGACATTATTTAAAAACTGAAAATTATCAATTACATTACAACTTGACATTTGCAATCCGTAACGAGACAAACTCTGGCGATAAACATTACGCAGCAACAATAACGGGCTGTAATGCATGGTTTTAAGAGATAGTTGTAATAGATTGAAATAATTGTGAGGTCAAGGGAACTCACTCTTCTGTATTAGTTATATTTATAATATTGTTATCTTGAGTGATGTCCCTTGTGTACTTCCTTCCGTCCTCTCTGTGTGTTACCATCGTGAGGTAGTTAGACCCAATAAATGTGTTATATACAACCACAGGCTTCTGTCGTCAATCTATTATAACTGGCGACGAAGGATAAACATCTACTAGAAAGAGCACCTACTTACGCAAAAAAGAGGTTTGCTAGAGCTTATTAGCTAATTATTTCTAGAATAATGGCGCTGTATGGCCAAATAAATGAATTTGATGCGAATGATGAAATCATTCAAGATTACCTAGAGAGGTTAAGCTTTTACCTAGAAGCTAACGACGTGACGATAGAAGCCAAAAAGAGAGCTGTTTTGTTAACAGTCATAGGGCCTCAACAATTCAGGCTACTAAAGGACTTATGCGCACCAGCTAGTCCAGATACCAAGAGCTTTAACGAGCTGAGCAAATTGCTAACAGACCACCATGCGCCTACCCCATCAAAGTTTTTATGTGGAGCTAGATTTGACAGTAGGACTCGTCAACCAAACGAGTCAATATCAGAATATGTTGCTGCTTTACGTCATTTAAGTGAATTGTGTGAATTCGGAGAAACGCTGTCTGACAGATTATGTGAAAAGTTTGTGACAGGTGTAAACAGCCCTGATATTCAAAGAAAGTTGCTGCTCGAGTCAGATCTAAAATTGGAAAAAGCAATACAACTTGCAATGTCATTCCAGCAGTCATCAGATGCGGCGAGATCTTTAGCACCTTCAGAGATCCATGCAGTAAACAGCAGGTTAGTCAATAAACATCAACCCCATCAGAGCATTCCAACTTATGCTAAACACCCTGCTCGTTCAAATCCTAGATCTAAATCTAGTAATAATTATCAAAAATGTCATCGATGCAAAGGTCTGCAACTTGTTATAAGTGCAGTAAGCAAGGTCACATTGCCAAGGCCTGCTTTGCAAAGTCTTCGTCTGTTGCTAAATCTAGCCAGTCAAGACAGTACCGCAACCAAAGGCAGCACTATGTTAACTCTCACCAAGACTACCTAACCCAACAAATGAACCACTCTACCTGTGAAAATGCTCAAATTGATTTGCAGCCGGATTTCAACCTGTTCTCTGTTAAATCAATAAGTCATGCTCCCATCAATGTACCAGTTAATATCAACGGTAAGAGCATCAGCTTCCAACTTGACACTGGAGCATCTCTAACAGTCATAACAAAGAAATATTTTGACGCTGTCACAGGAGGATCAGTGCCTCTACAATCATGTCACAAGTGTTTAACAACATACACTGGTGACAATGTTCCGGTAATAGGAGAGTGTATGGTTCATGTAAGTTATAATGGTCAAAGTGTTAAACTTCCTCTTCTTGTGGTTGAAGGAAATGGACCGCCATTACTAGGTAGGAACTGGTTAAGTAATCTTAAGTTAAATTGGGAGAGTATTTGTTCATTGAAGAATGTAAAAGAATCTAGTCTTACTTCACTAGATAAAGTTATATCTGAAAATAAATGTGTTTTTGGTAACTCAGGTTTACTAAATGATAGAACAGTGAAGTTAAGCATTAAAGATACAAATCCAAGATACTGCAAAGCTAGAGTTCCACCTTATGCAATGAGGAATAAAATTGAAAATGAGCTAAGTAGATTGGAATCTAATGGCATCATAAAGAAGGTAGACTATTCCGATTGGGCGACACCCATTGTGCCAGTGTTAAAGAAGGATGGTTCTATAAGAATTTGTGGAGATTATAAAACTACACTGAATAAGCAAATAGAGCTAAATAGGTACCCTATACCTAACATTGAGGAAATCTCTTTGAATTTGGCAGGAGGAGACAAATTCACTGAATTAGACTTTAGTCATGCTTACACTCAACTAGAACTGCATCCAGATTCAAAAGTCTATACGACAATAAACACACATAAAGGACTCTACCAATATGAAAGACTATGTTTTGGCATATCATCTAGCCCTGGAATTTTCCAAGCTGTCATGGACAGTATTTTTAAGGATATTCCAAATGTTTGTGTTTATTTTGACAATGTGTACATAACTGGTAAGAATGACACTGAACATCTTAAAACACTAGATAAAGTCTTGAAAATTGTTGGTGAAAAAGGTTTAAAGATAAACAAAGATAAATGTCAATTCATGCTGAAAGAAATTAGTTTTCTTGGTTATATATTAAGCAAGCAAGGTATCAGACCTCAACCTGAGAAAACAAAAGCCATTAAAGAAGCACCCAAACCTGAAAGTACCCAACAACTAAGAGCTTTTTTGGGCTTGATAAATTACTATGCAAAGTTCATAGGGAATCTGTCTGGTAAACTATCACCACTGTACAAGCTGCTACAGAAAAATGCAACTTGGCACTGGAGTAAACAACAAGAAGCTGCTTTTAACACAGCAAAAGAGGCTTTGTCTGCTGACACCTTACTAACTCACTATGACCCAGGGAAAAGACTTATATTAACATGTGATGCTTCACCAGATGGTGTAGGAGCAGTCTTGTCCCACATGGATGAGAAGGGTGACAGACCCATTGCTTTTGCCAGTAGATCTTTGAACCAGGCTGAGAAAAATTATTCTCAGTTAGATAGGGAAGGCTTAGGCATCATTTTTGGTGTTAAGAAATTTCATAAGTTTCTGTTTGGTAGGAAGTTCACCATCTTTACAGATCATAAACCATTGCTAGGTTTATTTGGAGAAAACAAACCCCTACCTGAGCATGCCTCACCAAGAATTCAAAGATGGGCTATCACACTAACTGCATACAATTATGAATTGAGATACAAACCTGGATCTGAGAATAGTGCAGATAGTCTTAGTAGATTACCTTTAAAAAACCAAAGCCTGAGCTATGTACCAGAAGATGTATTTGTTCTCTTCACTATCATGGATAACTCCAATATAAATGTGAATGATATTAAAAGAGAAACACAAAAAGATGAGTGCTTAATAAAAGTATATGAGTACTGTAAGAATGGTTGGCCTGAAGAGTCTGTGAATGATGACTTAAGGCCATATTAAATAAGAAATAAAAACCTTTGTGAAGATAATATAAAAGATGGAGAAGATGCAGTCCATTATCAGTCAGAATTGCCTAAACAAAGTATTTGTAACTTAATAAATGATTATGGTGATATGGCAATTTCAAATGTTTTAAAGAAAATACATTAGTAAGAAGGAATGTGATCATCAAACAACTTTGCTAACATCATTAGCACTTACAGAAACTAAAAGGGTAACATCAAAAGAAAAGAAAAAGATTTTTGCCATTTAATACACCCATTTCAAATACTGGATCACAGTTGCAAAGTGATATGGTCCAGAATATTACTCATAAACAGTATTTTTGGTTACCAGGAAAGCACTATCAGATTACCTGAGAAAATTGATCAATCAAAGAAATCTATGTCAATTAAGGATCTGAATAATAGCATAATACTTTCAGATGCCAATTCAAAAATAGTTCCATTAGATCATGACAAGACATTCATTGAAAGAGAATTTGGTGTTAATGAGAATGTGTATCTAAGAGATTATGGGAGAAAGGAAAAATGGATACCAGGTCAAATTGTTCAATGTACAGGACCTGTGCCTTATAAAGTTAAAAATAACTTGTGCAGATAATAAGTGTGAATCTGTCAATCCCACCAAATCTGAACAGTTCACACCAACTCAGTTTGTTCCACAACCAAGTTCTGTTGATATGAGTGAACCAAGTTGTCTGGAGTCAGAAAATGTAAATTCTGGAGTTAATGATTTAAATCCTAGACCTCCTGAGATAGAGAATCCAAATGGTCAGAATATTGAGTCACCAAATCAAAGGCCACTGAGAAGGTCAAACAGGACAATCAAAGTCCCAAATAAGTTAGACCTATGATTTTAAAGGTCAAAAGGACTTTGACATCATTGTTTTGTATTTTGATTATGTTGTAGCATATTGTGCATTGTTTGTAAGGATGTAATCTACCATAGTGTTCATGTTACAATATAATTGGTGATTTTAGGATACTATCAATTGTTCTATTGAGAGATGTGTTATTGTGTTCTAAGGGTAAAGGGATGTAATAGATTGAAATAATTGTGAGGTCAAGGGAACTCACTCTTCTGTATTAGTTATATTTATAATATTGTTATCTTGAGTGATGTCCCTTGTGTACTTCCTTCCGTCCTCTCTGTGTGTTACCATCGTGAGGTAGTTAGACCCAATAAATGTGTTATATACAACCACAGGCTTCTGTCGTCAATCTATTATAATAGTGAAACGTTCAAAATACATTGAAAACATTATAGTAAATCTTATGTATGCTTTACATTTATTTAAATCTATATCAATTTTCCAAAGTGTATTTAAAAAAATATACGCTTTTTATGTGTATATGATGTTGGTTGTCTTTAAAAGGATGTTATGGCATAATTCATACATGAAAAATTAACTAAAATTGAAATAATAGTTGTACAAATCAATTTTACTGATGTTTTAACATTGCTATAATCGTTTTTGTTGTTGACAAACGAGTATGTCTATACCAATAAACAGATGAAGTATAATGATTAATGTTCGTCGAGTTATCTTTTTTGTCCACTGTATAAAAAAAGGAGACCTACAGATGAATTAAACTTAGAACGACTATTATCAGTTTAGTCATTCGAGTGTAGCTACACCTTTTTCAGGTAACATATACATCAACTACAAGCCTTGCACTAGTTTAGGTCAATCCTATTCATTACCATTTTACTTTTGCATGAACTGAGTAGTAATTCCAGGCAAAATGTTCAATTAATTCTGAGAATTATTTGAAATAAAGATGGCATGTCTAAGTTTAGTAACATAACGTCATGGTGTAGAACATACATGCATGTACAACAGTAAATGCTATAACCACCCGAGATCTAAAGGTGGGCTGGAGGTTTTTTTAAAAATAATAATAGCCTTTTTTAAATATGTGGATTGTTAATGTCATTTACTTGATGAGGATAAAGTTTGTATATCTTTTTACAAATGACGTACACTATAGAATGCAAAAACACCATTGTGTGGACGGAAAAGTGAACAGTGTTTCTTCCAGACTTTTTTCTCCGAGCAGGAGGGGTGCCGGACACTTAAAATTATATATATATATATTTAGATAAATTCCATTTCGTTCGGGGGGGGGGGGTAGAACCCCCCGAAGAGATACCTGTAAGAAACACTGATGGTGGAGTTGGTTATTGCTTCGCACAAGGTGGTTGTTGCATTCGTTAATGTGGTGATTATATTATTTCGGATGGTATTTGGTGAGGGTGGTTATTGTATTTTTGATGGTGAGGGTGGTTATATCATTAATAACATAGCATTGGTTAGATTAGCTATATCTTTAGTGATGATTTTTATGAAATTAGAATGGGTGTTTACAAAATCAGGTAAAACGTTAGGTATTACTAAACTTCATCCCTTTGCTTCAAACATTTCTGTCTTGTTCCTTTTATTTCACATCACATGTCCCTGTCAGCCTCTTCTGCTTTAGATAATAAATTAAATCAATCGCTGAATATTTAAATGCAAGTTTTAAAATTACAGATTTTAGTATTCATTTTTCGACAATGGAGACCACGGCCGCAAAGTTGATACATCCTGATGTAGTTCCAACATCATCACTACAGCAACAAATCATCGTGTCGGACACCATCTACATCTTTATTGATGTCTACATCATCACCGTCGGCTCCACCCTTTTTGCAATTTTCGGCATCATCACCAACATCATTAAAAAGATCGTGTTTATCAAAATCGGCATTAAAACCATTATAAATATGACGCTGTTTGTCCTCTCTTCAAGTGATTGCCTCATGGGATGCTGCACTATAGCTTACAACATCAGCAGATTCTACAGGATTTTCCCTGACGATTCTATCACAAATTACCGAGTCCTTCATAGAGATTTCTCATTTGCTCGCCTCATCTTCATTGATATGTCTTATGTCACAACGATTTATATGTCTATAGAACTATGTATTTCTGTCACTCTTCCAAACACTTTTCAAACAATGTTTACTATGAAACATACATGCAATATATTTATCTTCATCCTTATATTGCTTCTTCTAATAACATTCCCTTGTTTTTGTCAATGTGTACCCAGTTAAAATTCGACGAAGAAAAATATTTTTACAGGTATGTCGATTGTGAAATAGCTTTTTACTACGAGTATGATACGGCCCATGATATCGTAACCTTGGTGACAACTCCATTTTTGTGTGAAATCTTGACCGTTGTGTGTGTCGGCATCAGAGTTTCTTCCAGGCACAGCCCACCCCCCACCCCCGAGAAAAATGGAATTTATATAGAAAACATACTTTTACCAGTGTACGCCCCCCCCCCCTCGTTCGGAAAATGTTGTCCACCTCCACAAAAATATCAAGTGCCGCCCGCCCCCCCCGCCCCCGGAAGAAACACAGATCGTCGTCATGTCTAGAGCTCTCAGAAAATCGTCGTTTGTTCGGTTGGCAGTGAAAACCCGCTCTACGGATACCACGACTCCCACAAACTCCGGATTGTTAACTTGGAAAGAGAAACGGCTGGTGGAGATGATCTTACTTCTAGCCGTGTTGTATGTCCCAACAAGCGTGCCAGGCTTTACGATTGGCTGGGTCAGGCTCCTGTACCCCCAGATTTTTCAGTGGTTAGCCTCTGGTGCTTTCAACCTGTACACCATCAGCAACCTGTGTTTCATGTTGGGCAACATCCACGGTGCTGTCACAATTTTTGTGTACATCACTTAATACCCTGGGTATCGTCAGTTTTTAATAATTAGTGAACAGATAAATTAAGATTAAGTCCTTAGCAAAATCCATTCTATGGCAAAAATATCATTAATTTCTATAAGGATTAATTTTTTTTTAAACATTTTAAGCAACATTTCCTAATTTTGAGAACATTGCTATGTCTACTTTAATCATGTAATACAACACAACTCGATAAAGTTGCAGTAGTTTGTTATTAAGCTAAATAAGTTTTATTTTTATAAAGTTGGTATTTTTCGTGAATATAATATATTAACTTTCTATTATTTTTAAAAACATTATTAATTCGAATTACATTCAGAATACCATTTTGTACATGTAAAACATAATTTGTTCATGTGGATTTTGATCTTCGATAAGTATACAAAAAATCGACCTCACATCTATACGCGCGTGATGTATTTTTTTATTAACTCTATTCTATTTAGTCAGTTTTATGAATGAGTTGTATTTATGCGATTTTATTTATTTGTTGACGAATAATTCCTCTTCATATACATTGCCTGCACTACAATTTAGCATGCTGATTACTAAGCTAAAGTCGTAATGTGTTTAACATTAAAGCATACTTGTAAAACATTTCTTTAAACGATGATAAACCCGCAGCCTAAACCTAGTAATTAATTAAAATTAATTATATTTATTGCATAAGCTTGCGGAAGTAAAATTAGGATAATATGTTTTAAATAATTGATCTCTAGATCTAGACTAGATTCTAGAATCTAGATCAGGGGTTCCCAACCCCGTGCCCGCGGGCGCCATGGCGCCCGCCGAACGATTCGTATGTGCACGCCTCTCACTATTCGACAGAGACAGAATTTTTTTCATAAACAGTATTGAAAGGTTAAAGGGGATGGAAATCGAAAGTTTGAGGGGGGAGGGGGTGCAAATCGAAAATTTGAGGGGGGGGATTCAAATCGAAAATTTGAGGGGGGTGCAAATCGAAAATTTGAGGGGGGGGTGCAAATCGAAAGTTTTGTCCCCGGGTGACGGGAAGGGTCGCTACGCCTCTGGAAGGAGTTTGTCGATTTAAAATAGGTGGTGCCCGCCACCCTACCGATATTTTAGAATGTGCTCTAGAGTAAAAAATAGGTTGGGAACCCCTGATCTAGATCTATTTTCAAACCATTTTGTTAGCCTAATAAAAATATAAACAAAACAGTTTGGTTATCGAAAAGCTAATTTGAAATTGGCTTCATTAAATAAACATAAATTGTTTATTATTCTTCAAAATGATAAAATGTAAAAGAATAAGATAGCATAATTAATCAAATATCATTACTTACAAGTACTTTGATTGCTGTTATTTAAAATTATGTTATTTACTTGCTGGTCTAAAGCTTACCTATAGATATCGCTTGATTCGTTTTGCGCCGAGATTTTTTGTGCAAGAAATAATAAGGCGGTTTTTCAAATGATTAAATCATTAGGGTCATCTAATCTCGATAATCACTTTCCAGATTTCTATACTATTTTCAGGCATTATGGGGAATCATACTGGCTTTTGATTTATATAAAAAACAGAAAATTGAATTTTTTCGAGTTAAACGGTTTGCGCCCGAGGACATCGATATAACGAAACCAATTTAAAAAAAAAAAAACAACGTAACCTAATAGGTGTTCAGTATTATATATTTTAATTCTTTCTATATACATTACATTTTGTTTATGATGCTTAATAAACATAAAAGTCACGATCATTAAGGTTTTTCACAGAGGCCAGTGCAGTGCCTGTCAGCGACGGCTAGTTTCGTTATAAAGTCTTCTCGTTCGTGCCAACGACACATGGGTCAGATGGAGAAGAAATCACTAGTTTCAATAACTTCGACATGCAGGAATATAATATGGTCAGCTTTATGCCCAGCTATCTTTGTTCACTAACGTTGGTTAGGTACCCATCAGAGCTGGGTGGACAAAGGTACGTCCTGCACAAACTAGCTCGGGATCCGAACTCAAGACCTTCGGGTAGACAGTCCACTTTTACTACGAGCTTGTGATGACACATGACATGGTATCCTTGGTGTCGATTCCATGCTGATTGTCCCCAGCTCTTAAAAAATGGGAAGCTCTGTGAATATATTAAAATTGTGATTATCTGAAAATATGTAAATCTGAAAATGTGAAAATGAAAATAATGTGAATCTCTGAATATGTGATTTTAAGAAAATTTGAATTTCTTAACATTTGAATCTCTAATCCTAATATATAATAGACCTTGTGCGCACTTCTCTCTCTCTCTCTCTCTCTCTCTCTCTCTCTCTCTCTCTCTGTCCGTAAAATATTTTCGCAGGATATCACATCAGAATCTTCAGCGATATATGGAGAACTTGATACGGACTTTTGTTGAAAATAATATGGTAGATGTGTTAAATGTGTAAACACAATTTTATTTCAAGAAGAAAAATAAAAAATTAAAGTGTATTCGAATGTAGAAAAACCATTTTAATTATGCAACCGGAAAAGTGTTTATAGTTGGGACAAGAACGCATTTAACAATGAAAGAGCACGGAACTAATGACGTCATCTTCCGAGCTTAGAATAAAATAAAGAAATGAACTATTTCATTCATATATGATTTAGAGCTACGTACGCTATGAAATGTATACAATACGATTTTCCCGGCCTAAACTTATAAAATTTACTTTATTTATTTGGGTTCTAGATCTAGATATTCTAGATCTAGACTAGATCTACGCAAAAACTAGACGTAGACGCTAAGATCTAGATTTAGACTCTATCTACTCTAGATTTTTAGCTATTTAGTTATATTTTTGCATTGTCACTAATATTGTACAACATGTAGTAAAGCACATTGCGTTTTGACCAATAACTTTTTAATAACATATTAGATATTGTTAGCCTTTGTTTATTTAAATGTTCCGGATTTTTAGCTATTTGGTTACTTTTTGTTTTGCCACTAATATATCAACGTGTAGTGTTGAATTTTGATCAATAACTATTTTATAACTTATTATTTCCAAATATATATAACATTAAAAATATATAGGCCTATACTTCACATGAAACGGGTACCGATGGCTAGTAAAGGTATAAAAGTCGGAAATAAATTAAGTATTAATGCAAAATAATGATTTCATTGGTTTTATTTTCTTTGATGAATAATTCATTTTTTCTGCAAATAACATTTATCTTCACATTTTTAAAAATAATATCTTACTGAACAATTTTAAATTCACAAAAACAAATCAATTTAAAATTACGAAATTATATAAAAAATAGAAATTTGTCAAAAACGTAATTTCTGTAAAAACTTATCTGTAAAGGACCATCAGTTGTGTGTTTTTTAAGCAGTATGCCTATATACTCGGTAAATTGTAATTTTCCAATTAAATGTTTATATGCAAATTTGGACGTTTGAGAAAATAACACATAACCCTAAACCTAGTTCTAAACTTAACCCTAACCACAACCACAACCACAACAAAAACACAAAAGCAAACGCAAGCAGAAACACAAACGCAAACCAAAAAACAAACATAAAAACGAAAAAAACAGAAACGCAAACGTAATGCAGTAAATAATGCAAACTTAAACGCGAATATAAACACAAACTTAAAGGTAAACCTAAGCACTTACAGCAGAACACGGGGCATCAAATTGCACCCAACCGGGGTATAGCAGCTGTGCCTGATTTAATGTAATAAATGACTTAATACCCAATCTGATCGTCAGTCTGCTGCTCTATTAAAACAAGAGTTCTGTGACGCTAAAACAGCACAATGCTGGGGCCCCAGAGGACCCCCTCGATTAGATTTAGGGAACGACTACAATAGCTTTACGTATCCGCAGCCTATCGCACTCTTGAAAACGGGGCTAGAGAGAGGAGGGGGGGGGGGGAGGTGGGACCTGACGCATCTGATTATATTTAGTGAACGACTATAATAACCCATTTTATCCGCAAACGCAAAGATAAAAGTAAACATTGAGTAAATTCAGGAACTGCTTCTAAACTGTTGTTGATTTAAAAATAATTAATAAACAGTACATTCCGTGTATAAAATAAATAAAAGGTAGATTTAAAAAAAAAACCGTAATATGCACGTTTAACAGAACAATTTATTTCTTTGCATTCCCTTATAATATTTTTTCATGCAACATTTGTGATTGATATATATTTTTTTCTTCTTCAATAACAAGTAACACAAACAGGGGTGACGTTTTGGAGGCTTAATAGCATTTCAATTTATTTCACTTTGAAAATGGCTTTGAGAAGTGAACAATTTTGCGTACGAACATTGTTACGGAGCGAAATAGTTTTAATTAAATTAGTTAAGACTTATACATAATTTACACTATGTATTAGGGTGGAAATGGTAGATAAACTTATTTGTTAACAGAAGAAATATTTTTAAAAAGGCAGTGTTATATAGCTCTACCATATTCTACCCTTACCCTATGTGGCACAGAATATCAAATTAATAAACCACACAAACCCCTCTGTGGTATATAATATGTGTACTAAAAATGTTCAAAATATAAACACACGTCTACAGTATTTACAATATTTATAGAACCAACCAAGAGATCTATAACATGTACGGTGGAAATACGTAAGATAAGAAGCCTGAGACAGGTAGGTCGTCTAGAAAGAATTTTTAACATTGGAGAGGGGGGCGGGGGAATCGGCAGGGCAGGAAAATTCTGGCTCGGGCTAAGAATAATTCATGTCCTGAAATACAAAACAGCTGAGTAGTCTTAATGGCAAGCAGCCTAAATCAATCATATTGAAGTCAATATATATATATATATATATATATATATATATATATATATATATATATATAATGAGGATATTCTATCTATCCGAATAATATATAGCAAGTGACAGTACATAGCTACATGTTATATTTCATTAGCTGCATTAAAACTCTTCTCGAAATAGTGTAGATGAGATCTACAGTCATGACCTAAAAACAATAGCATAGCCTAGTTTCAGGCAAAAAGTGCTATACTTGTTCCAAAAACAATTTTTTCCAATTACAATATCATAACCAGCCGTAGAATTATTCTTTTTTCGAACAAAAACCTTTATTGATAATAAACTGACTTGTTAGACAATAAGGCAGGTTATGCTCAGGAAAATAATCCTTACACTTTAAAAAAACTGTTTTTTCGATGCTAGATATGACTGCAGTTCATGCCATGAAAACATAAGATATGTTTGTTCGTGAAGTAAGTCAATAACATTAGAAACAAACAACCCAACTGTATGTAAAAAGCAGTTTAGAAAGTTATTTTGCCCTACCCAGATCTTAAGAGTTGATAACAGACGCACAATGAGTAGGTCTATTTGTGCTACGATACATGCATTTACCAGATAATGGTAAATTATATCAGAACATTTTACAAACTGTCTTGTGACAAAATCTTGCAATAAACATTTCTCAACAACCATTACATGATATTGTGCATGGTTTCTAGACATTATGAAACGTTTACAATAAATAAATTATATTATACTTAAATTTAATCTTGCATTATATTTATTTAAATCGTTATTAATAAAAGAAACGTTATTAATAAAAAAAAAGTGTTACTGAACAATATAGGATTCTAAAATGTATATAATTGAATGTTGATTTTCTTTAAATGGATTTTATGTCTATCCCGTTGGGAAAAATAAGCTGAACGTATGAAAGTCGTAAAAATAAATGCTAGGAAATTATTGATATTTGAGAATTGCTATACACATTAATTCTTTATTACTGACAACCTAGTTAGATGTCTATTCCTATAAACAACTACAATGCTTTACGTTCGAAGTGGTATAATTCTTTGTCCACGGTATAAAAAAACAAACAAGGAAACCTACAGATAAATTAAACTTAGAACGACTATTATCAGTTTAGTCATTTGATTGTAGCTACAACGTTTTGAAGGTAATGTATACATCACCTACAAGCCTTGCACTAGTTTAGATCAAGCCTTTTCATTACCATTTTACTCTTGCATGAACTGTATAGTATTATCAGATAAAATGTTCAATTAATTCTGAGAATTATTTGAAGTGAAGTTTACTTAGTCTGAGTTTAGTTACATAAAGTCATGGCGAAAAGCATCGAACTGCTTTCAAAACTGTAACTATTTAAAACTACCAGCTAAAAGTAACTTGATTTTATAACATGAATTTTACTATAGTAATTTACTTGATGAAAATTAAATCAATATATTTAAAAGAAAAGACATATACAATAAAATGCAATCAAACAATTATGGGGATTGTGTTGCGGACAGCAAGGGTCAATATGAATGGAGAGAATGGTAGTAACATAAGTTATGGTGGTTATTACATTAATGAGGATATTTATAACATACATAACAATCTTGAGGTGGTTAAATCAGTGAATATGGTTACTGCAATTATAAAATTGGTGGTGATAGTATTAGTTAGGGTGGTTATAGTATGTGTGAGGGTGGTTATAGTATGTGTAAGGGTGGTTATAGTGTGTGAGGGTGGTTATAGTATGTGTGAGGGTGGTTATAGTATGTGAGGGTGGTTATAGTATGTGTGAGGGTGGTTATAGTATGTGTGATGGTGGTTATAATATGTGTGAGTGTTGTTATAGTATGTGTGAGGGTGGTAATAGTATGTGTGAGGGTGGTAATAGTATGTGTGAGGGTGGTTATAGTGTGTGAGGGTGGTTATAGTATGTGTGAGGGTGGTTATAGTATGTGAGGGTGGTTATAGTATGTGTGAGGGTGGTTATAGTATGTGTGAAGGTGGTTATAGTATGTGTGATGGTGGGTATAGTATGTGTGAGTGTGATTATAGTATGTGTTAGGGTGGTTATAGAATGTGTGAGGGTGGTTATAGTATGTGTGAGGGTGGTTATAGTATGTGTGAGGGTGGTTATAGTATTTGTGATGGTGATTATAGTATGTGTGAGGGTGGTTATAGTATGTGTGATGTTGGTTATAGTATGTGTGAGGGTTGTTATAGTATGTGTGATGGTGGTTATAGTATGTGTGAGGGTGGTTATAGTATGTGTGAGGGTGGTTATAGCATGTGTGATGGTGGTTATAGTATGTGTGAAGGTGGTTATAGTATGTGTGAAGGTGGTTAAAATATGTGTGAGTATGGTTATAGTATGTGTGAGTGTGGTTATAGTATGTGTGAGGGTGGTTATAGTATGTGTGAAGGTTGTTATAGTATGGGTGAGTGTGGTTATAGCATGTGTGATGGTGGTTATAGCATGTGTGAGGGTTGTTATAGTATGTGTGATGGTGGATATAGTATGTGTGAAGGTGGTTATAGTATGTGTGAAGGTGGTTAAAATATGTGTGAGTATGGTTATAGTATGTGTGAGTGTTGTTATAGTATGTGTGAGGGTGGTTATAGTATGTGTGAAGGTTGTTATAGTATGGGTGAGTGTGGTTATAGTATGTGTGAGTGTGGTTATTGTATGTGTGAGGGTGGTTATAGTATGTGTGATGGTGGTTATAGCATTGTTAAGTTGGTTATAGTATTGTTGAGGGTGGTTTTTGTATGTGTGTTGGTGGTTATAGTATTGCTGATTGTGGTAATAGTATTGTTGAGAGTGGTTATTGTATGTGTATTGGTGGTTATAGTATTGCTGAGGGTGGTTATTGTTTGTGTGAGGGTGGTTATAGTGTTGATGTTGGTGGTTATAACATTTTTCATGCTTCTTATAACAATAGGTGTAACCATGGGTTTTCCTTTCTTCATTTCCTTACTTAACACACATTTTACTCTTTCTTTCTACTTTCTCGTATATACGAAGTATAGAGAAAGTATTGTAATCGTGCACAGAAATCACTTGAAATTTTAACAATTTTGACCGTATTACATCTCAGTCCTTTATCACACCCGAAGTATAGAGGACTTATTTTAATCGGGCAAAAATTATCAATCCAGATTTATCAAAATTAAGAGGTTTTATGCGTAATCCAGTCTGAAAAACTGGGATTTGCAATTCTGTTCGTATGTCTGTGTGTCTGTCTGTCTTTGTGTGTGTGTGTCCGTGTGTAAACACGATAACTTGAGTACCGTTACAGCTAGGTTGATGAAATTTCATATAAAAGTATTTTATCAAAATCGTAGATCCGTATCAACTTTTGAGCGATTTCCGATTACCGGAAATGGTACTTCTTCTACTTTGAATCTTTCAAAAGCCTATAACTTGAGTACTATTTCAGATAGATAAATGAAAATTAACATGTAGGTATAAAATCTAATTCTCTACCTTCTGTTAAATGTTGAGTAATTTCCGTTGACCGGAAGTAGTAATTTACGCTATTTCCGATTCCTCAAAAAACTTATGTAAATTTTTAAAGTACTAATAATATTGCGCACTATTATGCACTTTTTTTTTGGCATTCACTTGGTGTGCAATTCTTTGGTCTACGAGATTTTATTCTATTTTTAAAACTTTAAGTATTTAAAATGGATTAAAAATCATGTCTATAGCCCGAGTTCCCATCCCCTGTTGTTTTATATAAGAATATTCGAGAAAGTTTAGGGGAGATCACTCCCGGTTTATTTATCACAAAACACATCTCTGCATGGCTCTTCTCTTTTGTATTTGTATGTATTAATTCCATATAAATAATTCATGGAATCAATGGATGAGTATTTTTATGCGAGTTTTAAACTTACAGATTGCAGATTTTTGTATTCTCTTTGAGTCGATGGAGACTACAGACGCGCTCCTGAATCATCCCAAACAAGCTCCTACAACATCACCACAGCAAACCGTTGTATCGGACACCACCAACATTATCGTTGATGTCTACATCATCACCGCCGGCTCTACCTTGTTCGCCATTTTCGGCATCATCACCAACGGCATCAACCTAGTCGTCTTCGCCAAGATCGGCTTCAGGGCATCCATGAATCTGACGCTGTTTGTCCTCTCTTCGAGTGACTGCCTCGCCGGATGCTGCACTATAGCTTACAACATTTGCCGAATCTCCAGGATTTTCCCCAGCGATTCTATCATAGATTACAAAGTCCCACAAAGAGGTTTCTCATTTGCACGCCTCATCTTTAGTGACTTGTCCTCTATCATAACGATATATATTTCTATCGAAAGATGTCTTTGTGTCACGTTTCCATTCACTTTTAAAACAATGTTCACAATGAAACAAACGTACATTATATTCGTCTTCATCTTTATATTCCTACTTGCTAATAACATTCCTTTGTTTTGGACCATGTGTACCCAGTTGAAATTCGACGAAGAGAAACATTTTTACAGGTATGTCGTTTGTGAAACAGCTATTTACTACGAGATTGTGATGGCACATGACATCGTATCCTTGGTGACGATTCCATTCGTCTGCCAAATCGCGACAATCTTGTGTGTCGTCATCATGTCTAGAGCTCTCAGAAAATCATCGACTGTTCGCATGGCCGTGAAAACACTGTCTTCTAATTCCACCACTCCCACAAATTCCGGTTTGTTAACGGTGAAAGAGAAACGGCTGGTAAAGATGATCTTAATTCTAGCCGTGCTGTATGTCCCAACAAGCGTGCCAGGCTTTACAATTGGCTGGGTCAGGATCTTGTACCCCCAGATTTTTCAATGGTTAAACTCTGGGGTTTTCAACTTGTATACCATCAACAACCTGTGTACCATTTCAGGGAACATCCATGGTGCTGTCACAATTTTTGTGTACATCACTTTTAACCCTGGGTATCGTCAGTTTTTCAATAAGTAGTTAACCGAGCGAAATCGCAAGTAAAAGAAATTCGTTAGCAAAAGCTCCCTTCAGAAAAAACACTTTTATTTCTACATGTAGGTCTACATACTAAAGAAAATTATCAATAATTATTTTTTATGAACATTTTTATGCAATATTTTAAATTTAACAATATAGTATAATTTACTTTTTACTATTGTCCAACAAAGCAGGATATAGTTGCATAAAATAATTACATACTAAACACGTTTTTTTTATTGGTATTTTGCATGAATATAATTATATTTTTATTATTTCCGAAATAGCATTTAAAAAATATTGAGTCCGACAACTTGAATATAAATATTTTATTAACTTTTAAAGCATAATTAGTTCACTTTTTGTTTTAAGAATATCAATTTCTTTAAATGTTATACATACATGTGCATGTCGGTTATTACTATCCCGTAAGTAAGCTTATCCAAAAAAATTCAAACTCACCTCTCTACCCTTGTCATGCTCGCGAATGACGTCTTTTATGAATGACCCCTCCAACCCCCCCCCCCCCCCACCCCAAACTTGAATTTTGATTCACTTTTAAAAATGTGTTGCATTTATGTAATCTTATTTATTTAAATTTCAGCATTTGTTGACTAAATATTCCCCTTTTTCACATTTTATGCACTACTATATGATTATTCCCTTTATACACATTTTAAGCACTACTATATAATTATTCCCTTTATACAAATTTTATGCACTACTGTATAATTATTCCCCTTTATACACATTTTATGCACAAACCCAATTTAAAACAAAAACGTAAACTAATTAGGTGCTCTGCGGTTGTATCTTTCAATGCTTTCCATTTTACATTGCCATTTATTTGCTTTTTCATAACCTTTTTTTGCTGCATGTTGTGATTTGTTTAATATTTTGAAAATCCTTTCAGAAATTAAGTATGATTTACATTCGTTTTTAAATTGGCGATTTTAAAATGAGAGATTGACCTTTTACCTTTACAAATTGACGAAGTAGAGTTCACATGTTTCTATGAGCAGATTAGTTTAAATAATTTAGTTTTAGAAAAAGAAATCAATATCAATACACGGAAAAAAACTTATATTTTAATAATAAAGTCATTTTCAGAAGGAGAAAAAACAATTGGCTTTGTTGATGTTTCTTTCAATGCGTGAAAAGCTATTTAATTGTGTTATGCAAATGTTTATAGTATGTACGTGTAACAATCTGCCTTAAATAGCACACAAGCCACGGCCCTTTCCGGAACGTTTTTCTTGGTGGCCAGTGCAGAGCCTAGCCGGAACGACTATTTATACATAAAGTCATTTCATAGCCATCCATGAAATTATGAAACTGTATATGGGCTACACCTGTTTAACATGAACTGTTCCATTCTGCTTTATTAAGCTTTTAAAAAAAAGTCTTTCTCAACTCCATGGATATTTGAAAATGTTGTGATTCTTTCAGCATGTTTGTAGAGTGTTACAGAAGAAGTTGATTTTGTTTTAAGCATTGTCTGAGACAAGGTTTCCACTTTAACAGCGAATTTTCATACTTGGCCAAAACAACAACTGTCGCTAGCATTCCATTACATTCTTAGATTAATTTCGAAGTTGGAGAGTTTATTGCAAAATAGGCTGATGCACTTATTAAAAGAAATGCATAAAAACGTTTTAATAACACATTTTTATGTAAAAATGCATTTAAAAAAAAGAGAATAAATTATTTTCTTTAAATATATACTGCTAGTTAAATTAACAATAAAGAAAGCGTAGGTCTCTTCGTAAATAAAATTTAATAGTGTATTATTATATAAAAGCTTGTTATTAAAACGTTTTTAATCCTTTTTACTTTCTCGTACAGGAAGTATTGTAATCGTGCACAAAAAATTACATGAAATTGACATTTTTCAGTGTTTTACTTCTCAGTACTTCATCATATACTGAGTAAAGGGGACTTATTTTAAATCCAGATTTATCAAATTTCTGCGTTATACGCGTTATCGAGTCGGAAAAACTGGGCTTCGCAATTCTTTCTGCATATGTGTATGTGACTAATTATGAGTAATTTTCGTTTACCAACATTAGTGCTTTACGCTGTTTCCGATTACTCAAAAACGCATTTGATTTTGTTAATTTCTATTCCATTTTTAAAAGTTTAATTAATTAAAAATTAATAAAAAATCTTGTCTATATCCCGAGTAGCCATCACCGCAGTGTTATATAAGTATGTTCGAGAAAGTTTATGGGAGATCACTGCCGCTTTATTTTTTATTTCCTAGAATAAAATGCATTGTAAACTGTGAAATAAACTATTCAAAAAGTTGGGAATGAATGATCTAAAATTAGAAATTTCACTTTCGAATCATAAAGGCCTGGAAGGGCCAGGGGTTTGATTACTTGGGAGAAAAAATCGTCCAGTTCTACAAGTTTAATTAGAGGAGAACAAAGAACATGCGTATAAAAGCACACTATCATTCTGATAGAAACATTACAGTTAAGCTACATTGAATTACCTTCTGAAAGAAACATTACAATTAAAATACCATCTGATAGAAACATTACAGGAAAATTACATTGAATTACAATTGTATTACGTGGGAATAGAATTTTAAAAC
This sequence comes from Physella acuta, assembly GCF_028476545.2. Lineage (NCBI taxonomy): Eukaryota > Metazoa > Mollusca > Gastropoda > Physidae > Physella > Physella acuta. Next base: position 565,495 of record NW_026731556.1, read on the forward strand.
AATGTTTAGGCTATCATACGAACCTCAAGTAAACTTTGAAGAGCAGGTTTTGTTAAGATTTTAAGGCTAACAAGAAAAATCAGGACACTAATTTTGAATTTTAAAAAAAGTAAACATATTTGGATAAAAATGATAACATAAACTGTAAAAAAAATAAAAATGTTTGTTTTTTTAAAAAACACAATAGAGTTACATTACTTAAAACAATTACGCACAAAATGAACAAAAAGTAACGAAATAAAAAATAAAAATGCGGTAAAAAGTACTTCACATAAGAATTTATAATTATTATTAAAAATATTAATTTAGCATAGTGACAAGAACAGGTTTTATGAAGCTTTTTTTTTAGAATAACAAAAAAAATCAGGATATTTATTTTGCATTTTAAAAAAATGTTTATATATTTGTATAAAAATGATGCATTAAACTGTAAATCAAAATTTTAAAAAATTAATTTTGTTTTTAATACAACAGAGCAGTGGCGTAGGCAGGGGGGGGGGGGGGTAGGGGGACCCCCCTAGACCCCTCGGTATATATATAAAGTATGAGGGGGGTGGGGTGCAAATCGAAAGCTTGAGGGGGGGGGGGGGTGCAAATCAAAAGTCTGTGGGGGAGGGTGTAAATCGAAAGTTTGAGGGGGGGTGCAAATCAAAAATTTGTCCGCCGGGTAAAAATTGGAACCCCCCCCCCCTTCAGAGGATCCTGGCTACGCCACTGCAACAGAGATACATTACTTAAAACAATTGCGCACAAAATAAACAAAAAATAATGTACGATTAAAAGCGCGGTAAATAGTACTTTATTTAGGAAATTTTGTTTAATTCTTGAAAAAAAAAAGACAGAGAACGCAAGGTTAGATAAAAGCTTCTAAAAACTGACGGTACCCGGGGTTAAAAGTAATGTACACAAAAATTGTGACAGAACCGTGGATGTTGCTCAAAATGTTACACAGGTTGTTGATGGTGTACATATTGAAAACACCAGAGTTTAACCACTGAAAAATCTGGGGGTAAATGATCCTGACCCAGCCAAGCGTAAAGCCTGGCACGCTTGTTGGGACATACAGCACGGCTAGAAGTAAGATCATCTTTACCAACCGTTTCTCTTTTACCGATAACGAATCGATGTTCGCTAAGGTGGATTTAGATGACAAGGTTTTCCCGGCGAGGCGAAAAGACGATGATCTTCTGAGAGCTCTAGACATTATGACGACACATAAACCTGCTGCAATTTGGCAGACGAATGGAATCGTCACCATGGATACGATATCATGTGCTTTTACAAGCTCAAAGTAAAGCGCTGTTTCACAAACGACATACCTGTTAAATTGTTTTTCTTCGTCAAATTTTAACTGGGTACACATGTTCCAAAATAAGGGAATGTTATTAGCAAGTAGGAATATAACAATGATGGCGAATATAATGTATGTTTGTTTCATCGTGAACATTTTTTTAAAAGTGAATGGAAAAGTGACACAAAGACATCGTTCTATAGAGAGATATATCGTTATGATAGATGACAGGTCAGTGAAGATGAGTCGAGCGAATGAGAAACCTCTTTGAGGGACCTTGTAATCTATGATAGAATCGCTGGGGAAAATCCTGGAGATTCGGCAAATATTGTAAGCTATAGTACAGCATCCCATGAGGCAATCACTTGAAGAGAGGACGAACAGCGTCAGATTCATGGATGTCTTGAAGCCGATCTTGGCAAAGACGACTAGGTTGATGACGTTGGTGATGATACCGAAAATGGCGAACAATGTAGAGCCGACGGTGATGACGTAGATATCTAGGATGACGTTGGTGGTGTCCGACACGACGGCCTGCCGCTGTGGTACTGATGGAGGAGATACGTCGGTCTGGTTTTGATTGGCGTTTGTTATCTCCATCTATTACAAATAGGAATCACTGATGTGTGAATCTATGAAAAAAAATGTAAACACTATATATAATAAAGTTATGATTTAGTTGTTTTTATTTTTATGAAATATATGCTTTTTTCTTTAAATGTTAACAAAGAATACATATCCACACTTCACATTCGGTAATATTATTCTCTCTTGGGTTTAAGTATGAAAATAAATTAATGAAATAATTTACGAAACACAAGTGTTCTTCGTAAGGAGTGATTGTATTAGGTGCTAGAAGTTGTGCATTTCTTATATAATGTAAAAGAAAACAATTATTAGATAATTAATAATATTAATGTTGTATTGATTTACAACTGATAAACATTTTCATAAGTGTATATTTGTGTTATTTATTTTGAGAGCTTTTATGTGTATAAAAAAATAATATACTTCATGTTAATGTATAAATTGAATTCGAAACACACAAAAACTTTGTCTACGAAAAAATATAACACGTTATAAATCCGACAATTTGAGTAAACATTTTCAATTCACATCTGTTTACACGTATACACATTTAATTTTTGCATCTCTCTTACTACAAAAAAAAATAAATGAGACTAACTACAATGTTTTGTTCAACTAGTTTTACTCATAGTATATTCATCCAAAACGTTTTGCCTTTTTATTTTTTAATATTTATTGTTAAAATTGATGAATGCTTACAACCAACGATTGTTGAAGACATTGATGCTAAAAGTATCACAAAATAAACAGTTTGAGAAATCTAAGTTCACAAACTCAATATGGATACAGAGCATAATGTTATTTTATGACGTTTTTTTTTTAAAGTGGGATTTTCATACTTAAATGTGATTAGTTGTATTCAGGATAAGTTATACAGGTAATAAGTTATTCATAGAAATAATTAGAAACTTGTAAAAATAAAGAAGAAGTGATTTTCATAAAAGTGAGAATTAAGAACTTTTAGTTCTAGGTTCAACTGAACATCATTTATAAGAAAATATTTAATAATTTTAATAGTTCTGTTGTATATCAAACAAATGATGGCGATATTATTAAGACCAGTATTTTATTAAAATAACGTTTTAATAAAACGTTACTTTAGTACAATCTCTTTTTTACTCCTGTGATGTGTTTAAATGTATGTAGTCTTCTTAGGTAGGTATGCAAAATATACTGAGACTTCAACGATTTGCTTATAATTTTCTTCGGTCAATGTTTTCACTAAACAATGTTTGAAATAGATCCGTTTCATTTCAATACAAATCTATAATATATATTTTAAAAAAAATAGAACAAAATGATTCACGATAATCGAATTAGAACCCCTTCCCCACTTCAATATACTACCTTGTATATACTTAGTATCACGATTATATCGACATACACTTTTTTGTTTGCTGAAAACCCCACATAGCGAATTGCTAGCCCATTATGCTACTTTTTAACTAGTAAAATCTATGAGGTGATTTACTTTACTTATGGGAAAATTTTACTGTTCTTCTTTTTCTATACCCTGAAGGCTAAAACAAACAAAAAATGTTACAAATAATACGACGAAACTAATTCGTAATTTGAATAAACGTCAGAGGGAATAAACTTTGAAATAGAACAATTTTCTTGTAACTGCTATGTATTATTATTCTCGAAAGTCAAAGTGATCTGATTATTTATTTTAACTCGTATCACAAGCAACGAAATCATTACGAGATTAGTTTCAATAACATCTGTTTAGTCAACGATGGCAAATATTTGTAATATGGATCCCTTTGTAACGGCACAAGTGGGGTAGATTTAATAGTTACAAGAAACATTATAATGTTGGATTTAAATGGCAGAATTATTTTTTCTTTTAGAAAATCAAATTTTTGTGTGTTGAATTGATAGAAAATTATTTTGTAGAAAGAATAATTACAATGTCAATAGTATCAGTGACGTTTGTTTCGCAAAGTTATGCGGATAATAAGTTATACATAGAAATATTTTGAATCTTGTAAAAATAAAGCTGGAGTGATCTCCACTACACTTTCTCAAATTTCATAGATAACACAAATGGGAATGGTACACTAAGTCTAGTGCGGGACATTTCAAAAGAGTATTCCGGCTTAATAGTGTTTCTCTTTGTTTATCTCTTAAGATGCTACTACAACTAATTTTATAATGATTTAAAAAAGAGAAAAAAAGGAATGACTTTGTTGCTTGAATTTTTTTTCTTAAGTATGTAAGCTAGACATTCGAAAATAAGAATACACGCAGACACAATACCATTTCATAGTTTATTCACCATGGCAATTATTCGAAATTACAATAACTTTCGTCACAATTGTTTTTTTTTTATAGTTTGTTGCCTCGAGGGGGTATGAAAATATAGAACACTAAAATGTAGATGCGTGTGTAATAACTTAGAGCTAAGGCTAGTATGTAAGTGTAATTGATTTTTTGTTGAGGATGCGCTAAGTGGGGTATTTCAGCATATGTGTACGGTGTATGAATACTTTAATTCAAAGAAGCGAAGAGGTAGATGGGTCGTTCCTGGGGGTGGTGGGGTTGGGAGGGGTTGGGTGTAAATCGAGTGAGGTGAATCACTACGCACTAAATTTTTGTTGTTGAAAATTGCTGCTTTGTATTAAAACGAAATGCCGGTAATTAAATAGATCGAAAAATATTACGATAATAATAATAAATTATAACTGAGAATTTTTGACAACAGAAGGTTTATTACTTAGTATTTATTATTTCGAAATTTTAAATTAATTTGCTTTCTGAATCTAGAATTGTAAAGTAGTCAATAAGATAAAATATACATGTTATTATCAGAATAAAAAATATACTTTAGAAAAAACAACAATAAAAGGATCATTTTACATTAGTAATTACTTTCAATTGGAGATTTGTATTTCTAGAGATTCTCATTTTTAAGAGCTCAACATTTTCAGATAATCAGATGTTCAGAGAATCACATTTTCAGAGAACCTCATTTTCAGAGAATATTTTTAAAATATTCACATTATCATTAAATCTTCCCAGTTTCAGAGACTCACATTTTTAAGAGATGGGGGCAACCAGCGCTTATCAAGACCAGCCCGACGTACCTCCTACAGGAGATCCACAGCGGCAGTCCGTCGTGTCGGACACCACCAAGGTCATCGTAGATATATACGTCATCACCGTCGGCTCCACCCTTTTCGCGATACTTGGCATCACCACCAACATCATCAATCTAGTCGTGTTCGCTAAGATCGGCCTTAAATCAACCATGACTCTGACGCTTTTTGTCCTCTCTTCAAGTGACTGTCTGATGAGTTGCTGTACAATAGCTTACAATGTTTGCCGAATCTCCAGGATTTTCCCCAGCGATTCTATCATAGATTACAAAGTCCCTCAAAGAGGTTTCGCATTTACTCGCCTCATCTTCACTGACTTGTCGTCTATCATAACGATATATCTCTCTATAGAACGATGTCTTTGTGTCACTTTTCCATTCACGTTTAAAACTATGTTCACTATGAAACAAACATACACTATATTCGTCTTCGTAGTTGCATTCCTTCTTGCCAATAACGTTCCCTTATTTTTGTCAATGTGTACCCTGATAAAATTCGACGAAGAAAAACAATGTAACAGGTACTTCATTTGTGAAACAGATTTTTACAAACAGCTTGTGGTGGCACATGACATCGTATCCTTGGTTACGATTCCATTCGTTTGTCAAATCGCGGCAGTTGTGTGTGTCGTCATCATGTCTAAAGCTCTCAGAAAATCATCATCTGTTCGTCGGGGAGGGAAAACTCGGTCTTCTGATACCACCACTCCCACAAACTCCGGCTTGTTAACTGGGAAAGAGAAACGGCTGGTGAAGATGATCTTACTTCTAGCTGTGCTGTATGTCCCCTCAAGCGTGCCAGGCTTTACGATTGGCTGGGTCAGGATCATGTACCCCCAGGTTTTTCAGTGGTTAAACTCTGATGTTATCAATCTGTACACCATCAACAACCTGTGTACCATCTTGGGCAACATCCACGGTGCTGTCACAATTTTTGTGTACATCAGTTTTAACCCTTGGTACCGTCAGTTTTTAGAAGCTTTTATTTAACTTGCCTCCCATGTCTTGCTTTTGTCGTGCTTCGTCTGTCGTCAATTGAAACTAACAAGCAACATTTCGACCACTTTTAATCAACCAATTTCCCTGAAACTTGTCAAGTGTGTCAAAACCCGATGACACCGCAGCCTGACATCACATTTGAATTAATTTGACGCTTAAATAATTCTTAAAGAATGAATTAAAATTGCCTATTTAAAAGTACTATTTACCGCATTTTTTGCGCATATTATTCTTGTTTATTTGGAACGCAATTGTTTTTAGTAACACAACTCAATTAAAAATTGCTTATTCACGTAAGGTAATTGTAATGCAATGTATCTTTACTGCAATGTTTCTATAAGAAGTTAATTCAATGTATCTTGACTGTATTGTTCTATAAGAAGATAATTTATCGTTACTGTATTGTTTCTATCAGAAGAACTACGTTGTGCTATCATACACAAATTTATTTTTTGTTCTCCTCTACTTAATCTTAAGCAGCCGCTTATATATATGTATATAATATATGTGTGAGGGTTGATGAATATCCAAGAAATGCACAACACAATTGCAGTTAGATATCACAGTCCTTTATTTCTCTATCCTTCAGTCACCAAATCAACCTGCCTTCTTTCGTGCCCAACCTTCAACTGCCCGCCGCATTCATTCCTACACACCACATTTCTCCCGCTCACAACACAGCCACTGTCACCCGACCAGTCGCTTACCTTGTACCCTCGTTCACTCCGTACAACAACATACACGTCAACACACCCGGCCTCGCGTCACACTACAAGCTACATACACACACGCAGTGACCCGTTCCACGTATTCACCTTTCATACACATTACATCACCACAATATGTATATATATAGTAGTATGTATTGTCATAATGTTTTAGAGCTCTCAGAAAATTATCTACTGATACCACGAGTCCAATATCTCCGGTTTGTTAACTGGGTAAGAGAAACGGCTGGTGAAGATGATCTTACTTCTAGCTGTGCTGTATGTTCGAAGAAGCGAGCCCGGGTTTACGGTTGGCTGGGTCAGGATCCTGTACCCCCAGATTTTTCATTGGTTAAGCTCTGGTGTTTTCAACCTCTACACCATCAGCAACCTGTATACCATTTTGAGCAACATCCACGGTTCAGTCACAATTTTTGTGTGCATCAATTTTAAACCTGGATACCGTCAGTTTTTTTAAGAAGTTTACAGATCGAAATGGCTAGTAAAATAAAATCCTTAACGCAATTCTCCTCAATAAAAAAAACGTTTATTTCAACATGTGGGTTCTCCATTCTAAATGAAATTGTTTATCAAGGATTATTGTTTTTGGAAACATTTTAAAGCAATCTATATATAGAAAGCAAAGTGGTCAGGTGCCCTAAAGGGTACTTCCCGGCGCCGCAGGCGCGTCAAATTTGGCACGATGATGCCTTGGGGCGATAGATCACGAGGGCCTGTGACGGTTGGTCGAAAAATTCACGGAGAAGGGGTCATAACTAACCTCGACTGACCGGCACCTTATATGGGCTATATTACGAAAAAAAACTTTAGTCCGACAACCCCCCTTGAAATTTTGTGAGGTGGTAGGAGAACACCTAGGGGTGTCAGAAAAACCTCGGCATATCTGGGAAAACTTCGTAAAGGGGTCAAAACTTACGTGTCGTATTTCCCTATATAATCTTTGTATTTTATGGGAAAAGCAGTGTAATTTGAACATAAATTTTAGAATACTCAACTTCTATTTATCTGGCCATTTTTTTGCATGCACCTCTATAGATGACTATGCCGTATTGAAAAAACTGTTGGTCAGACTCAAAGCACTCGACGCGCGCTAAAAAGTGACCGAGAGTGAAATTCTAATTATATAGAATATCTATAAATAAATTGACGAACGATCTCCCTAATATTTTGTGAGGTCGTAGACCGACCCCGGATGATCACAAAAAAACATTATTCCTGTCGAAAAAAAAACCCTTAGGGACGTTAGATTTGTCCAGATGATGTATTTTCTTATAAACAACGAGCCGACCCGCAGCGTATCATACGCCGCTATTTAATTGTTTTATTTTCTACTTTTCAGTAATTTATAATTTGTGAATTCGACAGTACCAATGCTGCCACTGAAAATATTTGCTTTAAAACACTACCTCCCCCCCTTACCCAAACCCCGACCCTACACCCCCCCCCCCCCGTGAAAGCAGCCTCCTCTTAGTTATTTCTTAGTTACCTCCTGTAAGTTTAAAATCGAATCAAATTATCTGCCCCTAATAGAAACCCGGCACTACGGCTCTACGATTTGTAAACATTTAGCTTTGTAAGCATTTAGCGTGACCACAGCTCACCAGACAATGTGGGGGTAGGTGGGGGTGGTAGTGATAGTGATAGAGAGAAAGATAGGGGACTGCTAGGGGGCGCTTGCAGCTTGTTTTCTAACGGCTCCCAGAAGAGAATTATATATATATATAGATTGTTTGTAAAAAAAGTAAACAAAGACATACTTCATTCGTTCAATTTTTCAAGGAAGGTAACTTATTTAAAATAATTATTTTTCAAACAATTATATACTCTTTTAAACATTAACAGAAAATGACGAAGTATAGAATTTGTTTCAGTAAAATATTAAGTTGTTAATTAAGGTACGTATCCTAATTAAATAAGTTAATTAATTTTAAAAGTTAATGTAATATGAATTATTAGATATACTGTTCATGGAACCTCTGTAGTTCTAATTCCATTTTACTCATAGATTTCGAACTTTCCAAATTTTTTTCTGAAAACGGACTTTAAACAACAAAGAACAACAACAACACTATTTTAAAACATGGATACAAATAATATATAACAATGCACATAGTCATTTATTAATAAACAACAGTGTTACAAGCGCTTTTCACATACAGAAATCAGTTAGACAAGGTTGTCCTTTATCTCCCCTACTATACATCCTAAGCTTAGAACCCCTACTAGAAAACATTAGACAGGACAACTCGATTAAAGGACTGTACATTCCAAACACGGTAGGCAAGAAAATACTTGCATACGCAGACGACACTACTTTCTTAGTACAAACAGAAAAAGCAATACAGACTGTAATAGAAAAATTCAACAACTTTGGGAAAGTGAGCGGGGGAAAAATAAACGCAGAAAAATCAAAAGTAATGGGTATAGGTAAATGGAAAGGTAAAGATAACTATCACATAGACATAACAATAACTGACAAACTCAGAATTTATGGAATAACCTATACTAGCCACAATAAACGACCAAGAAACTTGGACCACACTGAAAAATAAAATAAATCACAATCTGGAAAAATACCAATACTGCAATACAACCATTTTTGCCAGAGCTGCATTAGTAAACAAACATATCATTCCAAAAATAATTTTCGTAGCGACGAACTCTACAATACCCAACTCATTTATTAAAAAAACAAACAAGCACATTAGAGAGTTCATTTTCAAAAATACGATTAGAAACATTAGCCACAAAACCTTAATACAAAATAAATTAAATGGAGGTATAGGGCTACACGACATTCAAACTAAAATAAACACCTTCCGATTAAAACACCTGGATAGAATAAGGATAGAACCACATTATCATCCATTAGCACAATACTACATTGGGTTAAACATAAAGAGCATTTTAAAATTAAACATCATAACAATACACTATGGGGGAAATGACATAGGCAGCTTTTATAAAGAAACGCTAGCAACATTCCAAGGAAACAAAAGTATTATTGGGGAAGACACAAAAAATATACGACATCCTAATCAAACAACAAGCGACACCCTTATACACGAGAATTAGTTGGGCCAGGGAACACAATATAATAGACATTAAAGATACATTTAGAAACCTACATAATAAACGCATTACACCAAAAGAAAGGGAAGTAGCATACAGACTGATTTTTAATACAACTCCAGTTTCACGAAATACAAATTCAAATCAAAATGTTAAAATAACATGTCAAACGTGTAAACAAAATATACAAGAAACTGAGAAACACATTTATTTAGATTGTCTATTAGTACAGAAAGCAAAGCAAACACTTGCGAAAATATTAAACACCACCCATCAAACAGCCACAACAAATAAAGCAATCACACTTAATTTAATTAACACGACTAGACAAAGAACAGAAGACGAAAACAGACTAGTAGCAACGGCTATTTATAGATCGACTATATGGCAAATTAGGAATGAAATCAGATATTTTTTCACAAAATACACGGACATTGAGTTAAAAGAAATATTTCAAGCAAAGCTAAGACATAGACTGGGAACTCTCACTTAACTGAGAAAAAAAAAGAAATATACAGGAAAGAAATAAATAAAGTATTAATTTTAATTTAGACAGTCTCAAGCCAAACATCACTCGATCAGCCCCCAAGTAAATTAACATTAGAACAGTCTTCAGTTTCCCGGGTTTTAAAATGCACAACCTGAATGGTAGAAATAGATACCCACCTCACCCCCCCCCCCCAACACACACACACTCTCCCCCCCCCCCCCACTCAACCGGACTGGTGGATATTTCAAGGTAGCGTGCCCTCATTGCCAAGGGTCAATTTTATGTCATGGGAAGTTTTGGAATGATAGATCAGTATGTGATTACAGGGACAATTCTCCCACGGTCGTTTCTATTTCTGTCAATGTGAACTTTTGACTCCGCAGCACACTAAACTAAGCAGTGAAGAGAAACCTAGTTTGCACACCTTATTTTAATCTAGTTCTTATGCCATTTTATTTTTTCCCTTTGATTATTATATATGCAATTGATGCTCATTGTTCATGTCTTTGATGCTGTGTAAAATATATCAAATATATTATTATTACTGATTTAAATGTTTAAAACAATTGAATCAATAAAAAAAAAAATCTACCCCCTCCTCTCTCCCCCTCTATCCACTTTACCCTCAGACATGATAACCCCACAATCCCTTTAACTGTTCCAACGACCCCACCACCCACAGCAACACCAATATCCAGAACTTATTTAAAGTTCTAAATCTTGTCTCTTTCCCCTCATCTTTCACACTGCAACCTTTTGAAAACTCAATGCGACCACTACAACACCTTTCAACTAGTCAACTTAAGTTGTTTCCCTACATAGAAAATGCTTCACTGTCCCATTGAACCTCTCTGAAAAATTTCCTTTCCTCTCCCCACCCAACTTCTGACACTTTCATTTGACCTTCACCCCTTTTACTGTCATCCTTTGCAATTTTTTTTATAATCAAATACATGACATCATGTAAATATTCATTATGTACATTTGCAAAACCTTTCGTTTTCATTTGATGTTCAAAATTATTCTAAAAAATTTGATGTTGATGTACTTGTTTAATTGCAAATAAAAGTATTAATAAAAAAAAAAAAAAAAAAAAAAAAAAAAACATTTTCTCTAAAATTAGCATTACTGTTTAAATTTAAGCACTCCACACCTCAGCCGTCACTAAATAATTAAGTATTCAAATTCTCAAATGTTTTTGAAAACCTAAGCGAAGCTAGGCAGTATGCCTAGTATTTTAATATTTGTTAGGTGCACCATCAAAACGGCCCGGGACAAATCGTCCCCATCAAAACTGCCCATTTCATATAAACTCGACAAATCAACACCCGACAAAACGACCAAGGCAAAATAGCCCCTTCAAAAGGGCCCCGACTTATTGGTCAATAAGGCTCCCGACAAGAGGACCACTGAAAATAAGGTTTGGCAAGAGCTCCCGTAAATCGGTCTCATTGACGGGAGCCTATTTGTCGGGAGCCAATGTGACGGGGTCCGTATGTTGCTGGCTCTTTTTATTGGGTGAATTAGGCGGGACTCTTATGTCGGGCCCGATTTGTCGGGATCGTTTTGTCATTTGCCGTTTTGACGCCGCAGTTGTTTGTTAACGTAGTATTATTTACTTTTATCCTGTTATCAATACGACAGAATAAAATTGCAGTTTTAGTAAATATAATTTATTTTCCCCTCACATCCAAAAATATTAATAATATTTTTTTATTGAGGCCGACAAGTTAAATATACTAACTTTTTATCAACCTAAAATAGGCCCACATGGTTTCTTCACATTTCTTTCAGATTGCCAATTCAATTAACTGTAAAATACACATATAAATGTAATTTTTAAAACTCCTGTAATGATTAGAAAAATTCAACACACCTCGATATTTTTCCGTTCACGCGCTTAACGTCATTTTTTAGCCCCCCCCCCCCCTTTCCACCCCTCACCGTCTTTTTCAGTTTCATGAATGTGTTGTATTTTTTATATCTTATGTATTGAAATTTTTAATGTTTATTGACTAATCATTCCAGGTTATACACATTTTATTTATTGCTATTTAAATAAACCAATTTAAAACAAAAACGCTAATTAATTAAATGTGGTGTGATCATTCCTATTTAAATTGCAATTTTGTCCACTATTTCAAAACTTCTTTCTTAGCAACATTGTGATTTGTTTCTACTTTAAAAAACATCTCAGAAATAATGGTTTTACTTTTTCTATGAGCTCAATAACTGCTCTGATTTGAGTCAAGTACGCATTTAAGATCGATCGACGAATTTGGGTTAGAAACTAGAAAGTCGTACATTTGACTATCAGTTAAACTTGTACCCTGGTAATCTTGAACAAAACTGAAAGTTTAAAAATAGTTATTTTTAAAATGAGAAATCGATATCCGTACCCCGGAAATCTGGAAAAAAATATTTAAAAAACATTTCAGAAGGAGAGAAAACAAATAGTTTTGTTGATATTTCTTTTAATGTGTGAGAAACTATCAAGTTTTGTTGTGTATGTAACACTGCCTCAACGGGGATGCTTATTACCCACAAAGGTGTTGTGTTAAAAGTGCTGACCCTGAGAGATAACAGACAACGAAACGACGCTGTTGTTGTCAGATACTGAATTTATTGACATTAACATCCAAGCCAACCGGCTATGCAGACAGTAGAAACGTAGAAAACAGTAGAAAAAACTACGAAAAAAAATTTAGACAACAGTAGCCCTACATTAGGACTACACGACTGACCAACTTAACATAGGCAACGGCACCGTCCGTGTCCACAGCAGCCTTGGGTCTGAATGAGACGGGCACAGGTACGAACTACCCAGAGTCCCAGAGGTCATATGACATAGAAAAAGAGTAATAATTATCATTAAAAAGTTTTTAAAAACCCAAGTTTTCTGATTGAACTAAAAAGTAGAAAATAAATAATGCAAGCGATCACTCTACTATAAGCGATGAAAAACGTGGGGCGCCGAAGTAAAAGTTTTTTATCGGTCATTGTTAATATAAGATGTAAAAGTTATATTACTATTGATTAGATAATACTATTGACTTTTATTAGGAAGCTTGTAGAGAGTCAACTGTATTAGAAACTGTAAGAAAATCACGGCGCCCCACGTTTATCAAATTACAATTACTGGGTTATGTCCCTTTTTCACCACGTTTTTTTGTACAAATATATAGCGGTCTAAAATGATCAATAAAATGTTTCGATGTAGCAATTTAGTATAATAACAATTGAATATTCCATTGTCATCGGAAACAAAGCTTCCATGGAAATTTCAGCGCGCTAGCTAACTGGGAAGTGCCCGAAAGGTTATAGTATGTGTAATGTTGGTTATTTTTTGTGGGATGGTGGTTAAAGTATATGTGATGGTGGTTACAGTATGTGTGATTGTGGTTATAATAGCGTTGAGGTGAGCGTGTTTATAATATTGTTAAGTGTTGTTATAATATGTGTGAGTGTGCTTATAGTGTCTGTGATGTTGGTTATAGTATGTGTGAGGGTGGTTATAGTATGTGTGATGGTGGTTATAGTATGTGTCGTGTTGGTTATAGTATATGTGAGGGTGGTTATAGTATGTGTGATGGTGGTTATAATATTGTTGAGTGTAGTTACAGTATGTGTGAGGGTGGTTATGTTATAGCTGCAGATGGTTATAGTATGTATAATCGAGTTTATGTATTGTTGAATGTGGTCATAACATTTTTCATGGTGCTTATAACATTAGATATAACATTGGGTTTTCCTTTCTTCATTTCCTTACTTAACACACCTTTTACCCTTTCTGTTTTTTTACAAATCACATCTCTACATGCCTCTGCTCTCTTGTATTTTTACAAGGTTTTATTTAACTCACTACCTCTGTCTGTCGTCAGTCGTTAGTCTGTCTGTCTAGATCGCAACGCCCGAGCGAAATTGCAGGCACTTCGAAGTAGTTAACAGGGCACCCCGTCAAAAGAGCGAACGACAAAAGAGCGCCGACATAAGAGCGCCGACATAAGAGCGCACTAATTTGCCGACAAAAGAGCGCCGACATAAGAGCGCACTAATTTGCCGACAAAAGAGCGCCGACATAAGAGCGCAAACTTAAGATCGAAAAACCGTATTTAATAAATAGGAACAAGAAAATTAACTCAGATCAGACGTCATCGTTACAAAGATTTTAAATATAAGCCGAAAGTGAGAATATAAACAGAAATGAAATGTAACAAAATGAAAATAATATCAATCATCTTTTATGTCGGCGCTCTTTTGTCGTGCGCTCTTTTGAGCATGATTAGTTAACTCTTTTTGAAGAATATCAATTTCTTTAAATGTTATGCTTACATGTTCATGTCTGTTATAAACTATCCCGTAAGTAAGCCTATCCGAAAAAATCAAACTCACCTCTCTACCCTTTTCATGCACCGAATGACGTCATTTATGATTGACCCCCCCCCCCCCCCCTTCCACATACACACAACTTAAATTTTGTTTCACTTTTATAAATGTGTTGTATTAATGTAATCTTATTTATTTACATTTCAGCATTTGTTGACTAAATATTCCCCTTTTTTCACATTTTATGCATAAACATAATTTAAAACAAAAACGTAAACTAATTATGTGCTCTGCGATTGTATCTTTCAATGCTTTCCATTTTACATTGCTATTTGTTTGCTATTTTAAACCTTTTTTCTGCACGTTGTGATTTGTTTGTTATTTTGAAAATCCCTTCAGAAATTAAGTATGATTTACATTCGTTTTTAAATTGGCGATTTTAAAATGAGAGATTGACCTTTTACCTTTACAAATTGACGAAGTAGAGTTCACATGTTTCTATGAGCACAATAGGTTAAATAATTTATTTTTAGAAGTAGAAATCAATATCAGTACACGGAAATCCTGAAAAAAACTTATATTTTAAAAATAAAGTCATTTTCAGAAGGAGAAAAACAATTGGTTTTGTTGATGTTTCTTTCAATGCGTGAAAATCTATTTAAATTTACAGAAGAAGTTGATTTTGTTTGTAAAATTGTCTGACACAAGGGTTTCCACTTTAACATCAATTTTTAATACTTGGCCAAAACAACAGCTGTCGCTAACATTCCATTACATTCTTAGCTTAATTTCGAAGTTGGGGAAGTTTATTGCAGAATAGACTGATGCAGTAATTAAAATAAATGCATAAAAAACTTTATAATAACTCATTTTTATGTAAAAATGCACTAAAAAGGAGAGAATAAATTATTTCCTTTAAATAAATAATAATACAATGCTAGTTAAATTAGAAATATAGAAAAGCGTAGGTCTCTTCGTAAATAAAATTTAATATTGCATTATTACATAAATGCTTGTTATTAAAACGTTTTAAATCCGTTTTACTTTCTCGTATAAAGGAAACATTGTAATCGTGCACAAAAATCACATGAAATTGAGTTTTCACTGTTTTATTTCTCAGTACAGCATCATATACGGAGTTTAGGGGACTTATTTTAATGGGACAAAAATTTTAAATCCAGATTTATCAAATGTCTGCGTTTTACGCGTTATCGAGTAAAACTGGGCTTTGCAATTCTGTCCACGTGTGTGTATGTGACAAATTATGAGTAATTTCCGTTTACCTAGAGTTGTACTATACGCTATTTCCGATTACTCAAAAACGCATTTGAATTTATAAAGTACTAATATTCCGCACTATTATATACACAAATTGTTTGATCAATGCTGTTCACTTGATGCTAAATTCTTTTTCTGACATATTCTATTCTATTTTTAAAAGTTAAAGTAATAAAAACTTGAGTAAAAATCGTGTCTATATCCCGAGTTGCCATCCCTTAGTGTTATATAAGTATATTAGAGAAAGTTTAGGGGAGATCAGTGCCGCTTTATTTTTATTTCCTACAATAAAATGCATTGTAAACTGTAAAATAAATTGTAAAAAAAGTTGGTAATGAATGATTTTAAATTAGATATTTTACTTTCGAATCATAAGGACCTGGAAGGGCCAAGGGTTTGATGACGTGGGATAAAAAATCGTCATCGGAAACAAAGCTTCCCTGAAAATTTCAGCGCGCTAGCTAACTGGGAAGTGCCCGAAATTTCGATCGCAAGATTTGATTGGAGAACCAAACAAACAAACAAACAAACAAAAAAAACAAACAGACGCGAAAGCAAGTTAAAGAAAACGTAGGAAAAATCGTTACAGAAGAGCAATAAAAAAAACTACATCAACAATTGCGGTTCCACAGGGGCCGCAACCCAATAAATTATAACTTATAATTTATCCCCCTTGACTGGTAACCTTCATTTGTGTTACATGTAAATGCTTATAGAATGTACATCAAACAATCAATCTTAACACGCACGTAAGTCATGGCCCTTTACCGATGCGTTTTTCTAAGAGGCCAGTGCAGGACCTGGCCGGAACGCCTAGTTATACAAGTCATATCCATGAAATTATGAAATTATATATAAAGGGCTCAGTGGAAAAAGTACTTAAGTGTATTTTGAGATTTTGAAAAATAAGTGCAACGTTTTTAAATTGAAGCTGAAATACCAAAACAGCGGATGCAAAGTATTCGAATTAAGCTACTTCGGTACTTTTTCCATGGCCCCAATTTACAGGGATGGTTAGGGGAGGTAATCAAATAATATAGGCCTACTGGTATTAACTCATTTTTGAAAAAAAAAAAGTAACTTAAGAACTTCATATCCATGAAATTATGAAATTACACAATTATAACTTCCCAGAACAATGCTGGCCAATGATGACACAACCTGCACTAACTGGGAGAGCCGCTGAGGTGTTCTCCTCGAACAACAAAGAGGTCGGCGTGGTCGAGTCGGTAAAGCTCATGGTTGCTAAATCGAAAAATCTTGAGTTCAAACCCTCTCGTTAGACAACTCCAAAATCTAATAACTATTGCCTTGTAATTTGGTTGGACACAGGCTATGGAAGCTAAAAGAAAAGCAGGCTAAAATCGGAGTCAAGGGCCTCAATGGTGCATAACCAGTTGACACGTATACTTAATAGTGTTGAATGGGATATCTTCCAACACTAAAATTAAGAACGAAGAAGAAGAAGAATATTAGTAAACCCAAGTTTAGTTACATACTTACAGTAATGTAAATTTCGATTTGAAAAAAAAATAAACCGGGAGTGATCTCCCCTAAACTTTCTCGAATATTCTTATATAAAACAACGGGATGGGAACTCGGGATATATTTATGATTTTCAATCCATTTTAAATACATAAACTTTTAAAAATAAAATAGAATCTCATAGAAAAAAGTATTGCACATCAAGCGAACGCCGAATAAAGATGTTCATAATGGTGCGCAATATTATTAGTACTTTATAAATTTAGATGCGTTTTTGAGAAATCGGAAATAGCGTAAATTAGTACTTCCCTTCAACGGAAATCACTCAAAATTCAACAGAAGGTAGAGAATAAGATCTTTTACTTACATGTGAAATTTCATTTATCTATCTGAAATAGTACTCAAGTTATAGGCTTTTGAAAAATTCAAAGTAGAAAAAGTACCACTTCCGGTTATCGGAAATCGCTCAAAAGTTTATACGGATCTACGATTTTGATAAAATACTTTTTCCAAAATATTTTTTTCCAACCACACCACACGCGTCATCACGTTCAATAGCTGCGCCATCACGTTCAATGGCTGCGTCATCACGTTCAGTAGCTAGGCGCGCAATGGTTTTTAGTCATGTAACTCTATTGTAAATAAAACATGTAAAATACTGGAAATTTTTTTTAATAAAAAACGTTTTAATAACTAACCAATGGTTTTACTAAACCCTGATTTACGCTACGACAGAGCTATTTTTAGATAACATAAGGAAATTGCGCTTAAATGTCACTAGACTTTTTAATTAACTTGTTTCTATGAGATTCTATTTTATTTTTAAAAGTTTATGTATTTAAAATGGATTAAAAATCATAACTATATCCCGAGTTCACATCCCCTGTTGTTTTATATAAGAATATTCGAGAAAGTTTAAGGGAGATCACTCCCGGTTTATTTTGTGTTACAAACAAAATGCAGAGTGAAAAGTGAAAAAAATAAAAACAACTTGGAAATTCACATTGAAACCATGCGGAATTGGTGGACGGCGCGTCCTTGCGGCAGACTGCTCGAGTTCGAATCCTTGTTCGTATCACTAGATCGTCCCTAAGTTCACCCAGCTATAATGGGTACCCAACTTACGTTAAGGAAAGTAAAGCCGGCTGAGCATAGTGCTAAAAAATCTTTCAATTTATATGCCGAGATCACATAAACAGGTGAACTCTACTTCACTGCCCCATGGGCTGTCAGGTTCGAAAAAGGAACTTTATTTAAAAAATTTCACTCAAGGACCCGGAATGGTGAGCGTAGGCTTATGTGAATGAACTATCGCACTGTTCTAAAGTTTAAGTAGAAGAGAACAAAAAATAAATTTGTGTATGATAGCACAATGTATTCCTTAGGATAGAAACAATACAGTAAAGATAAATTAAATTATCTTCTTATAGAAACAATACAGTCAAGATTCATTGCATTAACTTTAGTTAGATAAATTACAGTAAACAGTGAAGATACATTGAATTAAATTTAGTTAGAAACATTGCAGTAAAGATACATTACATTACAATTGCCTTACGTGAATAAGCAATTTTTAATTGAGTTGTGTTACTAAAAACAATTGCGTTCCAAATAAACAAGAAAAATATGCGCAAAAAATGCGGTAAATAGTACTTTTAAATAGGCAATTTTAATTCATTCTTTAAGAATTATTTAAGCGTCAAATTAATTCAAATGTGATGTCAGGCTGCATTGTCGTCGTGTTTTGACACACTTGACAAGTTTCAGGGAAATTGGTTGATTAAAAGTGGTCGAAATGTTGCTTGTTAGTTTCAACTGACGACAGACAAAGCACGACAAAACCAAGACATGGGAGGCAAGTTAAATAAAAGCTTCTAAAAACTGACGGTACCCAGGGTTGAAACTGATGTACACAAAAATTGTGACAGCGCCGTGGATGTTTCCCAAAATGGTACACAGGTTGTTGATGGTGTACAGGTTGAAAACATCAGAGGCCAACCACTGAAAAATCTGGGGGTACATGATCCTGACCCAGCCAATCGTAAAGCCTGGCACGCTTGAGGGGACATACAGCACAGCTAGAAGTAAGATCATCTTCACCAGTCGTTTCTCTTTCCCAGTTAACAAACCGGAGTTTGTGGGAGTGGTGGTATCAGAAGACCGAGTTTTCCCTCCCCGACGAACAGATGATGATTTTCTGAGAGCTTTAGACATGATGACGACACACACAACTGCCGCGATTTGACAAAAGAATGGAATCGTAACCAAGGATACGATGTCATGTATCACCACAAGCTGGTTGTAAAAATCTGTTTCACAAATGAAGTACCTGTTAAATTGTTTTTCTTCGTCGAATTTTATCAGGGTACACATTGACAAAAATAAGGGAACGTTATTGGCAAGAAGGAATGCAAATACGATGACGAATATAGTGTATGTTTGTTTCATGGTGAACATTGTTTTAAACGTGAATGGAAAAGTGACACAAAGACATCGTTCTATAGAGAGATATATCGTTATGATAGAAGACAGGTCAGTGAAGATGAGGCGAGTGAATGCGAAACCTCTTTGTGGGACCTTGTAATCTATGATAGAATCGCTGGGGAAAATCCTGGAGATTCGGCAAACATTGTAAGCTATAGTACAACAGCTCATCAGACAGTCACTTGAAGAGAGGACGAACAGCGTCATAGTCATTGTCGTTTTAAAGCCGATCTTAGCGAACACGACTAGGTTGATGATGTTGGTGGTGATGCCGAATATCGCGAAAAGGGTGGAGCCGACGGTGACGACGTAGATATCTACGATGACGTTGGTGGTGTCCGACACGACGGACTGCCGCTGTGGATCTCCTGTAGGAGGTACGTTGGGCTGGTCTTGATAAGCGCTGGTTGCCCCCATCTCTTAAAAATGTGAGTCTCTGAAACTGGGAAGATTTAATGAAAATGTGAATATTTTAAAAATATTCTCTGAAAATGAGGTTCTCTGAAAATGTGATTCTCTGAACATCTGATTATCTGAAAATGTTGATCTCTTAAAAATAAGAATCTCTAGAAATACAAATCTCCAATTGAAAGTAATTACTAATGTAAAATGATCCTTTTATTGTTGTTTTTTCTAAAGTATATTTTTATTCTGATAATAACTTGTATATTTTATATTATTGACTACTTTACAATTCTAGATTCAGAAAGCAAATTATTTTAAAATTTCGAAATAATAAATACTAAGTAATAAACCTTCTGTTTTCTAAAATTCTCAGTTGTAATTTATTATTATTATCGTAATATTTTTCGATCTATTTAACTTACCCGCATTTCGTTTTAATACAAAGCAGTAATTTTCAACAACATAAATGTAGTGCGTAGTGATTCACCTCAATCGATTTAGACCTAACCCCCCCCCCCCCACCCACCCCACCACCCCCAGGAACAACCCACCTACCTCTTCGCTTCTTGGAATTAAAGTATTCATAAACCGTACACATATGCTGAAATACCCCACTTAGCGCATCCTTAACAAAAAATCAATGACACTTATATACTAGCCTTAGCTCTAAGTTATTACACACGCATCTACATTTTAGTGTTCTATATTTTCATACCACCTCGAGGCAACAAATTATAAAAAAAAAAAAATTGTGACGAAAGTTATTGTAATTTCGAATAATTGCCATGGTAAATAAGCTTTGAAATGGTATTGTGTCTGCGTGTATTCTTATTTTCGAATGTCTAGCTTACACACTTAAAAAAAAATTCAAGCAACAAAGTCATTCCTTTTTTTCTCTTTTTAAAATCATTACGAAATTAGTTGTAGTAGCATCTTAAGAGATAAACAAAGAGAAACACTATTAAGCCGGAAAACTCTTATGAATTTTCCCGCACTAGACTTAGTGTACCATTCCCATTTGTGTTATCTATGAAATTTCGAGAAAGTGTAGTGGAGATCACTCCTGCTTTATTTTTACAAGATTCAAAATATTTCTTTGTATAATTTATTATCCGCATAACTTTGCGAAACAAACGTCAGTGAGGTTATTGACATTGAAATTATTCTTTCTACAAAATAATTTTCTATCAATTTACCACACAAAAATTTGATTTTTGAAAGAAAAGATAATTCTGCCGTTTAAATTAATCCAACATTAGAATGTTCCGTGTAACTATTAAATCTACCCCACTTGTGCCGTTACAAAGGGATCCATCTTACAAATGTTTGTGTTTTTGATCTAAACAGATGTTATTGATACTAATCTCGTAATGATTTTGCTGCTTGTGATACAAGTTAAAATAAATAATCAGAACACTTTGACTTTCGAGAATAATAATACATAGCAGTTACAAGAAAATTGTTCTATTTCAAAGTTTATTCCCTCTGATGTTTATTCAAATTACGAATTAGTTTCGTCGTATTATTTGTAACAGTTTTTGTTTGTTTTAGCCTTCAGGGTATAGAGAAACAAGAACAGTAAAATTTTGCCCTAAGTAAAGTAAATCACCTCATAGATTTTCCTGGTTACAAAGTAGCATAATGGTCTAGCAATTCGCTATGTGGGGTTTTCATCATACAAAGAAAGTGTATGTCGATATAATCGTGATATTGCTAGAGTGTTTAGGTAGTATAATTATTGAAGTGGGGAAGGGGGTCTAACTCGATTATCGTTAATCATTATGTTCAATTTAAAAAAAAATTATTATAGCTTTGTATTGAAATGAAATGGATCTATTTCAAACATTGTTTAGTGAAAACATTGACCGAAGAAAATTATAAGCAAATCGTTGAAGTATCAGTATATTCTGCATACCTACCTAACAAGGCGACATACATTTTAACACATAACAGAAGTAAACAGGAGATTTTATAACAATAACAGAACACAACTAATCACATTTAAGTATGAAAATCCCACGTAAAAAATACATAAAAGAACGGTATGCTCTGTATCCATATTGAGTTTGTGAACTTAAACTTCTCAAACTTTTTTTGTGATACTTTTAGCATCAATGTCTTCAACAATTGTTGGTTGTAAGCATTCATCAATTTTAACCATAAATATTAGAAATTAAAAAGGCAAAACATTTATAATATTAAAACTAGCTGAACAAAAACATTGTAGTTGGTCTCATTTATATTTTTTTCGAAGTAAGAGATATGCAAAAACTAAATGTGTATACGTATAAAAAGATGTGAATTGAAAATGTTTACTCAAATTGTTGGATTTTTTACGTTTATATTTTTTCGAAGACAAAGTTTTTGTGTGTTTGTAATTCAATTTACACATTAACACAGATGTTATTCTTATATTTTATACACATAAAAGCTCTCAAAATAAATAAAAAATATACACATATAAAAATGTTTATCAGTTGTAAATCAATATAACATAAAATAAAACGATAATGTTTAGAAGAAATATTATTAATTATCTAATAATTGTTTTCTTTTACATTATATAAGAAATGCACAACTTCTAGCACCTAATACAAACACTCCTTACGAAGAACACTTGTATTTCGTAAATTATTTAATTTATTTATTTTTAGATTTAAACCCAAGAGAGAATAATAATAGCGAATGTGTAGTGTTGATATGTATTATTTGTTAACATTTGCAGAATAAAGCATACATTTCATAAAAATAAAAACAATTAAATCATAACGTTACTATATAGTGTTTAATTTTTTTTTCAGATATTCACAAATCAGAGACTCACATTTGTAAGAGATGGGGGCAACCAGCGCTTATCAAGACCAGCCCGACGTATCTCCTACAGCAGTACCACAAGGGCAGTCAGTCGTGTCGGACACCACCAACGTCATCGTAGATATATACGTCATCACTGTCAGTTCTACCATGGTCGCCCTTTTCGGCATCATCACCAACATCATCAACTTAGTCGTCTTCGCCAAGATTGGCTTCAAGATATCCATGAATCTGACGCTGTTTGCCCTTTCTTCGAGTGATTGCCTCATGGGATGCTGTACTATAGCTTACAATATTTGCCGAATCTCCAGGATTTTCCCCAGCGATTCTATCATAGATTACAAAGTCCCACAAAGAGGTTTCGCAATCGCTCGATTCATCTTCACTGACTTGTCCTCTATCATAACGATATATCTCTCTATAGAACGATGTCTTTGTATCACTTTTCCATTCACTTTTAAAACAATGTTTACTATGAAACAAACATACATAATATTCACCTTCATCTTTATATTCCTTCTTGCAAAAAACATACCCTTGTTTTGGACCATGTGCACCCAGTTAAAATTTGACGAAGAAAAACATTTAAACAGGTACGTAGTTTGTGAAACAGCTCTTTACTTTGAGCTTGTAAAAGCACATGACATTGTATCATTGGTGACGATTCCATTCGTCTGCCAAATCGCAGCAGGTTTTTGTGTCGTCATCCTGTCAAGAGCTCTCAGAAAATCATCGTCTCTGCGCCTAGCCGTGAAAACATCATCTAAACACACATCAGCGAAGGTAGATTCGTTATCGGTGAAAGAGAAACGGCCGGTAAAGATGATCTTACTTCTAGCTGTGCTGTATGTCCCAACAAGCGTACCCGGGTTTACACTTGGCTGGGTCAGGATCATGTACCCCCAGATTTTTCAGTGGTTAGCCTCTGGTGCTTTCAACCTGTACACCATCAACAACCTGTGTACCATCTTGAGCAACATCCACGGTTCTGTCACAATTTTTGTGTACATCACTTTTAACCCAGGGTACCGTCAGTTTTTAGAAGCTTTTATCTAACCTTGCCTTCTCTGTCTTTTTTTTAAAGAATTAATAAAAATTTCCTAAATAAATTACTATTTACCGCGCTTTTATTCGTACATCATTTTTTTGTTTATTTTGTGCGCAATTGTTTTAATTAATGTATCTCTGTTGTATTCAAAAATAAAAAAAAATTATAGTTTTTTTTGTTTACTTTATACAAATATATAAACATTTTTTTTTGAAATGCAAAATAAATATCCTGATTATTTTTTTTTTTGTTATCCTAAAAAAAGCTTCAATATGCTAAATTAATATTTTTAATAATTAATATTAATTCCTATGTAAAGTACTGTTTACCGGTATTTTACTATTTATATCGTTATTTTTTGTTCATTTTGTGCGTAGTTATTTTAAGTAATGTAACGCTTTAATGCTTTTAACAGTTTATTTTATAATTTTTATATAATTATATTTACGTTTTTTTTTTAAATTTCAAAGTTAGTGTCCTGATTTTTTTTTAGCCTTAAAATCTTAACAAAACCTGCTCTTCAAAGTTTACTTGTAGTTCGTATGATAGCCTAAACATTGTTTTAAATTCTATTCCCACGTAATACAACTGTAATTCAAAGTAATTTTACTGTAATGTATTATCTGAAAGTAATTCAATGTATCTTTATTGTAATGTTTCTTTCAGAAGGTAATTCAATGTATCTTAACTGTAATGTCTCTATCAGAATGATAGTGTGCTTTTATTCACATGTTCTTTGTTCTCCTCTAATTAAACTTGTAGAACCGGACGATTTTTTCACCCACGTCATCAAACCCTTGGCCCTTTCAGGTCCTTATGATTCGAAAGTAAAATATCTAATTTGAAATCATTCATTACCAAATTTTTTTTACAATTTATTTTACAGTTTACAATGCATTTTATTGTAGGAAATAAAAATAAAGCGGCACTGATCTCCCCTAAACTTTCTCGAATATACTTATATAAGACTATGGGATGGCAACTCGGGATATAGACACGATTTTTAATCTTTTTTTTATTACTTTAACTTTTAAAAATAGAATAGAATATGTTAGAAAAAGAATTTAGCATCATGTGAACAGCAAACAATGTGTGTATAATAGTGCGGAATATTAGTACTTTATAAATTCAAATGCGTTTTTGAGTAATCGGAAATAGCGTATAGTACAACTCTAGGTAAACGGAAATTACTCATAATTTGTCACATACACACACGTGAACAGAATTGCAAAGCCCAGTTTTACACAATAACGCGTAAAACGCAGAAATTTGATAAATCTGGATTTAGAATTTTTGTCCCATTAAAATAAGTCCCCTAAACTCCGCATATGATGATGTACTGAGAAGTAAAACAGTGAAAACTCAATTTCATGTGATTTTTGTGCACGATTACAATGTTTCCTCTATACGAGAAAGTAAAACGGATTAAAAACATTTTAATAACAAGCTTTTATGTAATAATGCACTGTTAAATTTTATTTACGAAGAGACCTACGCTTTTCTATATTTTTAATTTAACTAGCAGTGTATTATTATATATTTAAAGAAAATAATTTATTCTCTCCTTTTTTAGTGCATTTTTACATAAAAATTAGTTATTTTGTTTTTACGCATTTCTTTTAATTACCGCATCAGCCTATTCTGCAATAAACTTCCCCAACTTCGAAATTAAGCTAAAAATGTAATGGAATGTTAGTGACAGCTGTTGTTTTGGCCAAGTATGAAAAATTGCTGTTAAATTGGAAACCCTTGTGTCAGAAAATTTTACAAACAAAATCAACTTCTTCTGTAAATTTAAATAGCTTTTCACGCATTGAAAGAAACATCAACAAAACCAATTGTTTTTTCTCCTTCTGAAAATGACTTTATTTTTAAAATATAAGTTTTTTCAGGATTTCCGTGTACTGATATTGATTTCTACTTCTAAAAAGAAATTATTTAACCTATTGTGCTCATAGTAACATGTGAACTCTACTTCGTCAATTTGTAAAGGTAAAAGGTCAATCTCTCATTTTAAAATCGCCAATTTAAAAACGAATGTAAATCAGACTTAATTTCTGAAAGGATTTTCAAAATAACAAACAAATCACAACGTGCAGAAAAAAGATTATAAAATAGCAAACAAATAGCAATGTAAAATGGAAAGCATGGAAAGATACAATCGCAGAGCACATAATTAGTTTACGTTTTTGTTTTAAATTATGTTTGTGCATAACATGTGAAAAAAGGGGAATATTTAGTCAACAAATGCTGAAATGTAAATAAATAAGATTACATTAATACAACACATTTATAAAAGTGAAACAAAATTTAAGTTGTGTGTGTGTGGAAGGGGGGGGGGTCAATCATAAATGACGTCATTCGGTGCATGAAAAGGGTAGAGAGGTGAGTTTGATTTTTTTGGATAGGCTTACTTACGGGATAGTTTATAACAGACATGCACATGTAAGCATAACATTTAAAGAAAATGATATTCTTCAAAAAGAGTGCACTAATCATGCTCAAAAGAGCGCATGACAAAAGAGCGCCGACATAAAAGATGATTGATATTATTTTCATTTTGTTTCATTTCATTCAGTTTATATTCTCACTTTCGGCCTAATATTTAAAATCTTTGTATGTGTTATTATGTTGCGTTTTGAATAATTCGACTTCACGTTGATTATACCAGCTTTTTAGTTAAAGAAAATGAACAATTCGTTTTTTAATGAAACAATAAAGAGTTGACTTCAAACGATGACGTCTGATCTGAGTTAATTTTCTTGTTCCTATTTATTAAATACGGTTTTTCGATCTTTAGTTTGCGCTCTTATGTCGGCGCTCTTTTGTAGGCAAATTAGTGCTCTCTTACGTCGGCGTTCTTATGTCGGCGCTCTTTTGTCGTTCTCTCTTTTGTCGGGGTGCCCTGTTAACTACTTAGAAGTGCCTGCAATTTCGCTCGGGCGTTGCGATCTAGACAGACAGACTAACGACTGACGACAGACAGAGATAGTGAGTTAAATAAAACCTTGTAAAAATACAAGAGAGCAGAGGCATGTAGAGATGTGATTTGTGAAAAAAAAAAGAAAGCGTAAAATGTGTGTCAACAATATTATAACCACCATCACAAATATTATAATCACCAGCACATTCTATAACCACCCTCACATATACTATAACCAACACGACACATACTATAACCACCATCACACATACTATAACCACCCTCACACATACTATAACCACCATCACACATACTATAACCACCATCACAGACACTATAAGCACACTCACACATATTATAACAACACTCAACAATATTATAAACACGCTCACGGTTACTATAACCACCCTCAACACTATTTTAATCACCATCAAACATACTGTAACCACCATCAGATATACTTTAACCACCATCATACATAAAATAACCAACATCACACACACTCAACAATATTATAAAAACGCTCACCGATACTATAACCACACTCAACACTATTATAGTCACCATCACACATACTATAACCACCCTCGTACATACTATAACTACCATAACACATACTATAACCACCATCACAAATACTATAATCATCCTAGCGAATATTATAACGCCCTCACACATATTATAACCACACTCAACAATACTATAACCACTCTAACACATACTATAATCAACTTCACACGTATAATAACCACCATCACACATACTATATCCACTATCACACATACTTTACCCGCCCTCTAAAATACTATAACCACACTCAACAATACTATAACTACCCTCACACATATTATAATCACCCTTACTAATGCATTAACCACAGTCACACATACTATAACCACCCTCACACATATTATAAACACCCTCACTAATACATTAACCACACTCACACATACTATAAACACAATCACACATAATATAACCACCCTTACATATATTATAACCACACTCACACATACAATAGCCACACTCACACATACTATACCACCCTCAATAATACATTAACCACCCTCACTAATACATTAACCACACTAACACATACTATAACCACACTGACACATACTATAATAATACTCACACATGCTATAACCACCCTCACTACTTCATTAACCACACTCACACATACTACAACCACCATCACAAATATTATAGCCACACTCACACATACTATAACCACAATCACACATTCTATAACCACCCTTACACATACTTATACCACACTTACACATACTATAACAATCCTAACAAATACATTAACCACAATTACAAATACTATAACCACAATCCGCATACTATAACTACCCTCACACATAGTGTTATCACCCTCATCAATACTTTATCTACTCTCACGCATACTAAAATTATATCCACCCTCATACATAATATAAGCAGCCTCACACATACTATACCTACACTCACACATACTATAAACACCATCACTAATAGATTAACTATACTCACTAATACGTTAACCACCTTCACTTATACATTTACCACACTCCTACATAATATAACCACACTCATTCATGCTATAACTACCCTCACTAATACATTAACCACACTTACTAATACATTCACCACACTAACACATACTTTAACTACACTCACACATACTATACTCACAATCACACATACTATAACCACCCTCAGTAATACATTAACCACACTAATTTATACATTAACCACACTCACACATAAAATAACCACCTTCACACATACTTTAACCCTTACTAATACATCAACAACAATCATTCATACATTAACCACACTCACACGTACTGTAACCATAATGACACATACTATAACAACCCTTACATATATTATAACCACACTCACACATACTATAACCACACTCACACATACTATAACCCACCCTCACTTATACAATAACCACCCTCATTAATACATTAACCACACTCACACATACTACAACCACCATCGTATTAACACCCTCAACAATACTTTATCTACTCTCACGCATACTAAATCCACCCTAACCTATACTACAATCACATTCACACATACTATAACCATCCTCACACATAATATTAGCAACCTCACACATATTATAACCACCCTTACATATACTATAACCACACTCACACATACTGTAACCTCAGTTACACATACTATACCCACACTTACTATTACCACCATCACTAATACATTTACCACACTCACTAATACATTACCCACCCTCACTTATACATTAACCAGACTCCCACATAATATAACCACCCTCACACATACTATAACCAAAATCTCACATACTATAACTACCCTAACAATTATTATAACCCCACTCACACATTCTTTAACCACCCTCAGTAATACATTAAACACACTAATTAATACATTAACCACCCTCACTAATACATTAACCACACTAACACATATTATCACCACACTTACACAAACTATAATAATGTTCACACATGCTATAACTATCCTCACTAATACATTAACCACACTCACACATGCTAGAACCATTATCACACATACTATAGCCAATCTCACACATACTATAACCACAATCGAACATTCTATAACCACTCTTACACATACTTTTACCACACTCACACATACTATAACCACCCTAACTAATACATTAACCACAATTACAAATACTATAACCACAATCACGCATATAATAACGACCCTCACACATAGCATTATCACCCTCACGAATACTTTATCTACTCTCACGCATACTAAATCCACCCTAACCTTTACTATAATCACACTCACACATACTATAACTACCCTTACATATACTATAACCACACTCACACATACTATAACTACACTCACACATACTATACCCACACTCACGCATATTATTACCACCATCACTAATACATTAACCATCCTCACTGATACATTAACCACACTCCCACATAGTCTAACCACCCTCGCACATACTATAACCACCCATACTAATACATTAACCACACTTACACGTACTATAATCACACTCAAACATGCTATAACTACCCTCACCAATACATTAACCACACTTACTAATACATTTTCCACACTTACACATACTATAACCACCCTCACATACTATAACCACTCTTACGTATACTATAACCGCATTTAAAGAAACTATAACCACACTCCCACATAATATAACAACCCTCATAAATACTATAACCACCATTACAAACACATTAACCACACTCATACGTTCTATAAACACACTCACTCATGCTATAACTACCCTAACTAATAAATTAACCACACTAGCACATACTATAACCTTACTCACACATACTATAACCAAAATCTAACATATTATAACCACCCTTACATATATTATAACCACACTCACACATACTATAACCATACTCACACACACTATACCCACACTCATACATACTATAAACACCCTTACTAATACATTAACAACACACACACATACTATAGCCACCCTCAGACATACTTTAACCAACCTCACTAATGCATTAACCACATTCACACATAATATAACTACCCTTACACATACTCTTACCGCCCTCACTAATACATTAACCACATTCACACATACTATAACCGCAATCACATATATTATAACTACCTTCACTAATACATTGACCACAATTTCAAATACTATATCCACAATTATGCATATTATAACCACCCTTACACATACAATAGAAACGATCACAAATACTATAAACATCCTCACATACTATAACCACTTTTACATATACTATAACCACACTCATACACACTATAACCACACTCACAAATGCTATAGACATACTCACACGTACTATAAACACCATCACGAATATATTAACCACACTCACGATTACGTTAAACACCCTCACTAATACATTAACCACAATCCCACATACTATGACCACAATCGCACATACTACAACCACCCTTACTTATACATTAACCACACTCACACGTACTATAACCACACACTCACACAGGCTATAACTACCCTTACTAATACATTAACCACACTTAATAATACATTAACCACACTCACACATACTATAACCATCCTCACACATACTATACCCACACTCATACATAATATAACCACCCTAACTAATACATTAACCACAGTTACAAGTACTATAACGACAATCAGGCTTACTATAACCACCCTCACACATAGTATTATTACTCTCAACAATAATTTATCTACTCTCACGCATACTAAAACCACCCTAGCTTATACTTTAATCATACTTACACATACTATAGCCAACCTCACACATAATATAAGCATCCTCACACATACTATAACCACCCTTACATATACTATGCCCACACTCACATATGCTATAACTAACCTCACTAATACGTTAACCACACTTATTAATACATTAACCACAGTCACACATACTATAACCACCCTCACTATTACATTAACCACACTCACACATACTATAACCACAATCACACATAATATATCCACCCTTAACTATATTACAACCACACTCACACATACTAAAACAACACTCACACATACTATACCCACTCTCACACAAACAATAAACCTCACTAATACGTTAACCACCCTCCCTCACACATATTATAACCACACTTACAGATACTATAATAACACGCACACATGCTATACTCACGCTCACTAATACATTAACCACATTTACTAATACATTAACCACACTCACACAATCTATAACCACCCTCACTAATACATTAACCACACTTACTAATACATTAACCACATTCACAAATACTATAACCACAATCACACTTACTATAACCACCCCCAGTTATATTATAACCACACTCACACATACTATAACAACACTAACACATACCATACTCACTCTCACATATTCTATAACCAACCTCACAAATACATTAACCACACTCACTAATACATTAACCACATTTACTAATACATTAACCACACTCACACATATTATAACCACAATCACACATACTATAACCACTCTAACATATATTATAACCACACTCACACATACTAAAGCCATACTTACACAAACTATATCAACCCTCACTAATACTTTAATCACCCTCACTAATACATTAACCACACTCACACATACTACAACCACCATCACACATACTATAGCCACCCTCACACATACTATAACCACAATCACACATGCTATAACCACACTCACACAAACTATACCCACACTTACACAAACTATAACAACCCTCACTAATACTATAACCACCCTCACTAATACATTAACCAAACTCACACATACTATAACCACACTTACACATACTAAAATAATACACACACATGCTACAACCACCCTCACTAATACATTAACCACACTCACACATATTTCAGTCACCATCACAAATGCTATAGCCACCCTCACACATACCTTAACCACAATCACACATTCTATAACCACCATTACACATACTTTTACCACACTCACACATACTATAACCACCCTTACTAATACATTAACAACACTCACACATACTATAACCACCCTAACTAATACATTAACCACAATTACAAGTACTATAACGACAATCAGGCATACTATTACCACCCTCACACATAGTATTATTACTCTCAACAATAATTTATCTACTCTCACGCATACTAAAACCAGCCTAGTATGTGTTATGGTAGAAATAGTATGTACGAGGGTGGTTATAGTATGTGTGATTGTGCTAATAGTATGTATGATGGTGTTTATAGTATATATGAGGGTTGTTATAGAATCTGTTGGTGGTTATATTATGTGTAATGGTGGTTATTATAATGTTGAGGTTGGTTACAGTATGTGTGATGGTGGTTATAGTATGTGTGAGGGTGGTTATAGTACGTGTAAGTGTGTTTATACTTTATGTGAGGGTTTGTTATAAAATGTGATGGAGGTTATAGTATGTGTAATGTTGGTTATTTTTTGTGGGATGGTGGTTAAAGTATATGTGATGGTGGTTACAATATGTGTGATTGTGGTTATAATAGCGTTGAGGTGAGCGTGTTTATAATATTGTTGAGTGTTGTTATAATATGTGTGAGTGTGCTTATAGTGTCTGTGATGTTTGTTATAGTATGTGTGAGGGTGGTTATAGTATGTGTGATGGTGGTTATAGTATGTGTCGTGTTGGTTATAGTATATGTGAGGGTGGTTATAGTATGTGTGATGGTGGTTATAATATTGTTGAGTGTAGTTACAGTATGTGTGAGGGTGGTTATATTATAGCTGCAGATGGTTATAGTATGTATAATAGAGTTTATGTATTGTTGAATGTGGTTATAACATTTTTCATGGTGCTTATAACATTAGATATAACATTGGGTTTTTCTTCATTTCCTTACTTAACACACATTTTGCCCTTTCTGTTTTTTTACAAACCACATCTCTACATGCCTCTGCTCTCTTGTATTTTTACAAGGTTTTATTTAACTCACTACCTCTGTCTGTCGTCAGTCGTTAGTCTGTCTGTCTAGATCGCAACGCCCGAACGAAATTGCAGGCACTTCTAAGTAGTTAACAGGGCTCCCCGTCAAAAGAGCGAACGACAAAAGAGCGCCGACATAAGAGCGCCGACATAAGAGCGCACTAATTTGCCGACAAAAGAGCGCCGACATAAGAGCGCAAACTAAAGATCGAAAAACCGTATTTAATAAATAGGAACAAGAAAATTAACTCAGATCAGACGTCATCGTTTGAAGTCACTCTTTATTGTTTCATGAAAAAACTAATCGTTCATTTTCTTTAACTAAAAAGCTGGTATAATCAACGTGAAGTCGAATTATTCAAAACGCAACATAATAACACATATAAAGATTTTAAATATAAGCCGAAAGTGAGTATATATACAGAAATGCAATGTAACAAAATGAAGAATATCAATTTCTTTAAATGGTATGCTTACATGTGCATGTCTGTTATAAACTATCCCGTAAGTAAGCCTATCCAAAAAAATCAAACTCACCTCTCTACCCTTTTCATGCACCGAATGACGTCATTTATGATTGACCCCCCCCCCCCTTCCACACACACACAACTTAAATTTTGTTTCACTTTTATAAATGTGTTGTATTAATGTAATCTTATTTATTTACATTTCAGCATTTGTTGACTAAATATTCCCCTTTTTCACATTTTATGCACAAACATAATTTAAAACAAAAACTTATTGGGTGCTCTGCGATTGTATCTTTCAATGCTTTCCTTTTTACATTGATATTTGTTTGCTATTTTATAACCTTTTTTCTGCATGTTGTGATTTGTTTATTATTTTGAAAATCCTTTCAGAAATTAAGTATGATTTACATTCGTTTTTAAATTGGCGATTTTAAAATGAGAGATTGACCTTTTACCTTTACAAATTGACGAAGTAGAGTTCACATGTTACTATGAGCACAATAGGTTAAATAATTTATTTTTAGAAGTAGAAATCAATATCAGTACACGGAAATCCTGAAAAAAACTTATATTTTAAAAATAAAGTCATTTTCAGAAGGAGAAAAAACAATTGGTTTTGTTGATGTTTCTTTCAATGCGTGAAAATCTATTTAAATTTACAGAAGAAGTTGATTTTGTTTGTAAAATTGTCAGCCACACAAGGGTTTCCACTTTAACATCAATTTTTCATACTTGGCCAAAACAACAGCTGCCGCTAACATTCCATTACATTCTTAGCTTAATTTCGAAGTTGGGGAAGTTTATTGCAGAATAGGCTGATGCGGTAATTAAAAGAAATGCGTAAAAACAAAATAACTAATTTTTATGTAAAAATGCACTAAAAAAGGAGAGAATAAATTATTTTCTTTAAATATATAATAATACACTGCTAGTTAAATTAAAAATATAGAAAAGCGTAGGTCTCTTCGTAAATAAAATTTAACAGTGCATTATTACATAATATCAACCCTCACTAATACTTTAATCACCCTCACTAATACATTAACCACACTCACACATACTACAACCACCATCACACATACTATAGCCACCCTCACACATACTATAACCACAATCACACATGCTATAACCACACTCACACAAACTATACCCACACTTACACAAACTATAACAACCCTCACTAATACTATAACCACCCTCACTAATACATTAACCAAACTCACACATACTATAACCACACTTACACATACTAAAATAATACACACACATGCTACAACCACCCTCACTAATACATTAACCACACTCACACATATTTCAGTCACCATCACAAATGCTATAGCCACCCTCACACATACCTTAACCATAATCACACATTCTATAACCACCATTACACATACTTTTACCACACTCACACATACTATAACCACCCTTACTAATACATTAACAACACTCACACATACTATAACCACCCTAACTAATACATTAACCACAATTACAAGTACTATAACGACAATCAGGCATACTATTACCACCCTCACACACAGTATTATTACTCTCAACAATAATTTATCTACTCTCACGCATACTAAAACCAGCCTAGTATGTGTTATGGTAGAAATAGTATGTACGAGGGTGGTTATAGTATGTGTGATTGTGCTAATAGTATGTATGATGGTGTTTATAGTATATATGAGGGTTGTTATAGAATCTGTTGGTGGTTATATTATGTGTAATGGTGGTTATTATAATGTTGAGGTTGGTTACAGTATGTGTGATGGTGGTTATAGTATGTGTGAGGGTGGTTATAGTACGTGTAAGTGTGTTTATACTTTATGTGAGGGTTTGTTATAAAATGTGATGGAGGTTATAGTATGTGTAATGTTGGTTATTTTTTGTGGGATGGTGGTTAAAGTATATGTGATGGTGGTTACAATATGTGTGATTGTGGTTATAATAGCGTTGAGGTGAGCGTGTTTATAATATTGTTGAGTGTTGTTATAATATGTGTGAGTGTGCTTATAGTGTCTGTGATGTTTGTTATAGTATGTGTGAGGGTGGTTATAGTATGTGTGATGGTGGTTATAGTATGTGTCGTGTTGGTTATAGTATATGTGAGGGTGGTTATAGTATGTGTGATGGTGGTTATAATATTGTTGAGTGTAGTTACAGTATGTGTGAGGGTGGTTATATTATAGCTGCAGATGGTTATAGTATGTATAATAGAGTTTATGTATTGTTGAATGTGGTTATAACATTTTTCATGGTGCTTATAACATTAGATATAACATTGGGTTTTTCTTCATTTCCTTACTTAACACACATTTTACCCTTTCTGTTTTTTTACAAACCACATCTCTACATGCCTCTGCTCTCTTGTATTTTTACAAGGTTTTATTTAACTCACTACCTCTGTCTGTCGTCAGTCGTTAGTCTGTCTGTCTAGATCGCAACGCCCGAACGAAACAAAAACTTATTGGGTGCTCTGCGATTGTATCTTTCAATGCTTTCCTTTTTACATTGATATTTGTTTGCTATTTTATAACCTTTTTTCTGCACGTTGTGATTTGTTTATTATTTTGAAAATCTTTTCAGAAATTAAGTATGATTTACATTCGTTTTTAAATTGGCGATTTTAAAATGAGAGATTGACCTTTTACCTTTACAAATTGACGAAGTAGAGTTCACATGTTACTATGAGCACAATAGGTTAAATAATTTCTTTTTAGAAGTAGAAATCAATATCAGTACACGGAAATCCTGAAAAAAACTTATATTTTAAAAATAAAGTCATTTTCAGAAGGAGAAAAACAATTGGTTTTGTTGATGTTTCTTTCAATGCGTGAAAATCTATTTAAATTTACAGAAGAAGTTGATTTTGTTTGTAAAATTGTCTGACACAAGGGTTTCCACTTTAACATCAATTTTTCATACTTGGCCAAAACAACAGCTGCCGCTAACATTCCATTACATTCTTAGCTTAATTTCGAAGTTGGGGAAGTTTATTGCAGAATAGGCTGATGCGGTAATTAAAAGAAATGCGTAAAAACAAAATAACAAATTTTTATGTAAAAATGCACTAAAAAAGGAGAGAATAAATTATTTTCTTTAAATATATAATAATACACTGCTAGTAAAATTAAAAATATAGAAAAGCGTAGGTCTCTTCGTAAATAGGTCTCGTTGCCATCCCATAGTGTTATATAAGTATATTCGAGAAAGTTTAGGGGAGATCAGTGCCGCTTTATTTTTATTTCCTACAATAAAATGCATTGTAAACTGTAAAATAAATTGTAAAAAAATTTGGTAATGAATTATTTCAAATTAGATATTTTACTTTCGAATCATAAGGACCTGGAAGGGCCAAGGGTTTGATGACGTGGGTGAAAAAATCGTCCAGTTCTACAAGTTTAATTAGAGGAGAACAAAGAACATGTGAATAAAAGCACACTATCATTCTGATAGAGACATTACAGTTAAGATACATTGAATTACCTTCTTAAAGAAACATTACAATAAAGATATATTGAATTACTTTCTGATAATACATTACAGTAAAAATACTTTGAATTACAGTTGTATTACGTGGGAATAGAATTTTAAAACAATGTTTAGGCTATCATACGAACTACAAGTAAACTTTGAAGAGCAGGTTTTGTTAAGATTTTAAGGCTAACAAGAAAAATCAGGACACTAATTTTGAGTTTTAAAAAAAGTAAAAATATTTGGATAAAAATATTAACATAAACTGTAAAATAAATAAAAATGTTTATTTTTTAAAAAAATACAATAGAGTTACATTACTTAAAACAATTGCGCACAAAATGAACAAAAAGTAACGAAATAAAAAATAAAAATGCGGTAAAAAGTACTTTACATAAGAATTTAAAATTATTATTAAAATATTAATTTAGCATAGAGACAAGAACAGGTTTTGTGATTTGTTTTTTTAATAACAAAAAAAAAATCAGGATATTTATTTTGCATTTTAAAAAAATGTTTATATATTTGTATAAAAATGATGCATTAAACTGTAAAACAAAATTTAAAAAGAAATTAATTTTGTTTTTAATACAACAGAGCAGTGGCGTAGGCAGTGGGGGTTAGGGGGGACTCGCCCCATAGACCCCTCGATATATATATCAAGTTTGACGGGGGGAGGGGGGTGCAAATCAAAAGTCTGAGGGGGGTTGGGGTTGCAAATCGAAAGTTTGTCACCGGATAAAAATTGGACCCCCCCCCCTCCCTTGAGACGATCCTGGCTACGCTACTGCAACAGAGATACATTACTTAAAACAATTGCGCACAAAATAAACAAAAAATGATGTACGAATAAAAGCGCGGTAAATAGTACTTTATATAGGAATTTTTTTATTAATTCTTGAAAAAAAATACAAAGAAGTCAAGGTTAGATAAAAGCTTCTAAAAACTGACGGTACCCCGGGTTAAAAGTGATGTACACAAAAATTGTGACAGAACCGTGGATGTTGCTCAAAATGTTACACAGGTTGTTGATGGTGTACATATTGAAAACCCCAGAGTTTAACCACTGAAAAATCTGGGGGTACATGATCCTGACCCAGCCAATCGTAAAGCCTGGTACGCTTGTTGGGACATACAGCACAGCTAGAATTAAAATCATCTCCACCAGCCGTTTCTCTTTCACCGATAACGAATCGACCTTCGCTGATGTGGATTTAGATGACAACGTTTTTCACGGCGAGGCGAAAAGACGATGATCTTCTGAGAGCTCTTGACATGATGACGACACATAAACCTGCTGCAATTTGGCAGACGAATGGAATCGTCACCAAGGATACGATGTCATGTGCTTTTACAAGCTCAAAGTAAAGAGCTGTTTCACAAACGACATACCTGTTAAATTGTTTTTCTTCGTCAAATTTTAACTGGGTACACATGTTCCAAAATAAGGGAATGTTATTAGCAAGTAGGAATTTAACAATGAAGGCGAATATAATGTATGTTTGTTTCATCGTGAACATTTTTTTAAAAGTGAATGGAAAAGTGACACAAAGACATCGTTCTATAGAGAGATATATCGTTATGATAGAAGACAGGTCAGTGAAGATGAGGCGAGCGAATGAGAAACCTCTTTGAGGGACCTTGTAATCTATGATAGAATCGCTGGGGAAAATCCTGGAGATTCGGCAAACGTTGTAAGCTATAGTGCAGCATCCGGTGAGGCAGTAACTTGCAGAGAGGACGAACAGCGTCAGATTCATGGATATCTTGAAGCCGATCTTGGCGAAGACGACTAAGTTGATGATGTTGGTGATGATACCGAAAAGGGCGAACATGGTAGAACTGACGGTGATGACGTAGATATCTAGGATGACATTGGTGGTGTCCGACACGACAGCCTGCCGTTGTGGAACTGCTGTAGGAGATACGTCGGTCTGGTCTTGATGAGCGTTGGCTATCTCCATCTTTTACAAATGTGAATCTCTGATGCAGTGGCGTAACTAGAAATAAAGGGCCAACCCGCAAAAATAATTCTGGGCCCCCCTATATATATATATATATATATATATATATATATATATATATATATATATATATATTTATATATATATATATATATATATATATATATATATATATATATATATATATATATATATATATATTTATATATATATATATATATATATATATATATATATATATATATATATATATATATATATATACATACATATATAGAATACAAACATACAGAATACAGAATACATACATACATACAGAATACAAACATTGGATACTCATTGGATCGGGTTTTAAAAAAAATATTTGTCTTTTGTTTTTCAATTGAAACATATTAATACTTGTCAGGTGTGTGAGTGCACTCGTCTTTTTTTAACTTTTTTTTTAGATTTAGAACTACTTTATTCAATGTTAGCTGTAATCTGCTGATCATCTAGTTTGTAAACGGTCAACAGAATATAAAACGTGAAAGCTTTGTATGCGTAATGGTTTCTCGTGTTATGTTTATTTTAAAGTTTTTTTGTACTTATATTATTTGTTTTAAATATATTTCCTTTTTATGTCATTCTTTAGTATATATTTTAGAAATACTTTATGATAAATAATAATAAAGAGAAGTAATTGCTTTTTTATTTGTTTAGAACAAATATATTAAAAGAAGCTTATGAGCACCCTATTTAACTATTTAAAAAAGTGTAATAAGTCATGGAAGTGTTTTGAACGTTTGCCTGTCTCTCATAGTACAGCTCAGGCATATATTTTTTTACGCAACAGCATAATAATAATGTCAGCTACTGCATAACACCACTACAAAAGTAGATATGTTTGTTATTCACAAAAGCTTTTACTGTCAATTCAAAAATGCAAGAAAATAGTTTTTTTAACTATAAAAAAATTATTATGGTCGGCTATGGGCCCCTAAATGGCGTGGGCTCCCCCGCATTGCGGGGTCTGGCGGCACTGTAGTTCCGCCCCTGCTCTGATGTGTGAATCTATGAAAAAAATGTAAACACTATGTATAATAAATTAATGATTTAATTGTTTTTATTTTTATGAAATATATGCTTTTTCTTCAAATGTTAACAAATAATAGATATCCACACTTCACATTCGCTAATATTATTCTCTCCTGGGTTTAAACATATTACATTCCAGATAATAGCTACATAGTAGCTCTATATAGAACATTTGAGATATGTTTAACCCTTCATTTCATGTTGTATCAATTTTGATACAAAGTGAAATAACCCCCATTGAATCTACACAAATGTTAAAATCTGAGTTTTTAATATGCCATACTCTAGCTTGATCACTTTTGACCCAACTTCATACCCAAAACAGACTATAGGTGTGTTTCGTCTCACACAATTCGAGTTTGATTCCGTTTTTTTACACTGGTCGGACAGCTGTGATCGAGGTGTTTTTGAGAAAATAATAAAAATTCACAGGCCGTGTTTTTCTTCTTGAAAAAAATATTCACCAATCTCAGGTGAGTAATTTTACCTAAAAATAAGTTGTTTGCATACTATTTCTTTATATTTGTGCTGATAATGTCCAATTACGGTATGTAACAGTTTTGA
This sequence comes from Physella acuta, assembly GCF_028476545.2. NCBI lineage: Eukaryota > Metazoa > Mollusca > Gastropoda > Physidae > Physella > Physella acuta. The sequence continues at coordinate 606,531 of NW_026731556.1, forward strand.
TACACCATGCAACGGTATGACCATGACACTTGCTGGGACTACTGTATAGTGACTTTTCTGTAGTATAATAATTAGTTGATAGAACAATTCCTAACATCTAGTAGGTAGACTCTAGTCAACTGTTGGTTCTTACACTAGCTTAGGTTTGTTTTTCTTTCATATTTTTACAATAATAATATGTAAATTATAGAAGAAAAATAGTGTCAAAATCTGTAACAATAGTAACATAGTCAAGCTGTAGACTATTGTATACTAATTTTACTTAGATTTAGCACTTACTCAGTACTATATACATACAGATGATCAGTGTGCTACTATAATAAGCCTATAATAAAGGGTGTACAGTGTAGTGCTGCTATTGAAGACCAAAAAAAGTGTCATAATGTATAACAATAATAATATAGTATTAGACTGATATTTACTAGCTACTGCTTAGAATAACTTGCATATAATTCTCTAATCATACTAATTCATACACAGAGACAGTGTTTGGGTCTAATAAGCTTAGAAAGTAGTACAGTAATTATTATTATAGAAAATAAGTAATAATATTAGGCATAGGCCTACATACTTAGTCTACTTATTATTTACTTCATATCGGTACGCAAACAGTAATAATTACTATAGGCAGTGGTGGTTTACTTATGTTTATAATAGTAATTAAAACTTAATTTATAAATCCATGAAGTTCATGAATGATTAGAGATTGTTTGGTGCAGACATTGTTTTATTTATTTTTACAGGATCTCTTTTTGTCTAGAGCGAGCGATAAATTTTGTCGCAAAACTGTTCTGAATGAAATAGATGGTAGACTTCAAGGAGAATGTAAATGAAAGTGAAGTTGGTGTAATATTTGATTATTCATCTTATGAAGTTACAATCTAATAAAAAGGCCTATAGTACATATTGAACTTATCACTTGCAATAATTGTTTTTAAAAAAAATGGCATAATAATATTTGATTGACATTCTTGCATATAGTATTTAAACTTGCAAATAAAATCCTAATCCTCTAGTATATAAAAAAGTAGCAGTGATACATTATTTTTATTTAAATTATAATTTAATTTGTGCATGCATGAAGATAAAGTAAATAAATCTAGAAATAATATATAGTTTCTTATAGTGAATTTTTTTTTTTACAGGATGGGTAAAGATTCTCACAAAAGAATTCTGTCTGAAATAGAGACTGCACATTTCTTTGGTCACTAATGTCTAATTATTCATCTATTTATTTACCTAATGTTGAAGGTGTTACTGTAACTGAAATTGAACACTTAGAAAGTGATGTAGAGAGAATAAAGGGATTGGTTCGGAGCAAGTAAAGCGGTAGACTTTATTCTGATATACATTTATAAGCTGTAGGCCTACATTTATAAGATGTACATTCATAAGATGTAAGCAGATGCTAGTCCAGCAAAGTGGTTAACTAAAACACATGAATGTTTTCTATTATTTGTGAGGAATAGGAACTGACCAACATAGTTTTTAGTGCAAGGCCTTCCGGCTGTTCAAGATTATTTTATTTCACACCATGGATAAAGACTATCTTAGTATACTGGGTGAAAGGATTTTCTAGATCTACATTGCACAGAGGAATCCAGATAAAGCTTGAAGTCTTTGATATAGAAGAAATAAATCAATTCATTGGCTTCTACCAGTCATGTCTCTGGTTTCATTGCATAGGAAAAAGTTCTAATAATGGCCAAATATCAGCATTGTAGATATATTCTAATTTCTTTCATATAAACAAGTTTGAGTCATTAAAAACTACTTTGCATTTAAAACAAAACAATTTCAAATTATACTAGATAGAGGTCATGCTGAGCAAAGTGATGCTGCTTATTGACTTACACAATAAAAAGATGCATGATTACTAAGAAATATGACATAACTGGTAATAGCAATATTGTGAAAAAAATGTAAATTACTACCTTGTAAATGAATGTCTGATGCTCCAGATTTGGGATGAATAAGTGTTTTACTCAAATTAATAATTACTCAATAAATTTTCAATGATAAGTAAAAAATACTTTTTTGTCAATTTTAACAAATTTTTACCCACCATTGCATACTGTATCAAATCTGATACATACTGTTATTTTGCAAAATAAACATTATTTGATAAAATAATTCAATTTCCTCATTATTTATGCTCTCTACACACCACAGCCCACCTTGTAAGATTTTTTTTTCTCAAAAAGCTTTCACAAAATTAATTCATGAAATGAAGGGTTAAACATCATACATAAACGACAACCGATCGTTGGCTCGACACCACCCGTAGCATACTTTTGTTGGGTACAATCCACCTTCAGTCTCTGCAAGAACATCATCATTTACATTTCTCGTATATAACAATTACCAATAACCACAGTACACATACATACATACTAAAGAAACTTAACAAAAGGATACCGGTTCTTGTTTTTAACTTTGGATACGACGTCGATGTTTCTCTCCTTCGGTACAACTTGTGGAAGGACGCCATGCTACATAATGTATATTGTAGAACAAATGTCTTATACGTGTTTTCTCACTGCCGTCTTGTTGTGTGCTCCGTCCCAGCCTGTGACCCGATCAAATATCACCTTACCGCTGCATTAGAATGATAGTTTTGTGGTATTGTCTCTCTCCCGATATCATTCCCGATGATTACGTCGAATGATCCCCGTTCGAACACTAAGGCGTGGACTTGTCCCGTCACATACGGTGATTTAATATTTATCAGTGCTATCGGTAGGCGTATGACCGTGCCACCAAACACCTCTACCATTTTCCATTCACCCGTGTATTGGTGCTGTTCAACATAGCTACTTTTTACAGCAATAGTAGAGCAACCCGTGTCTCTCACCGCCTCTACCGTATGAGCTCCCACATTCACCATTAGCGTTGGTATTTTCGGTGTGATCTGTAGTAACGGTGCTTGTTCTACACCCTCCTTATCTGGACTACTGTTGTAATCATTGTTATGATTACCGTCATTCCGCGGTCTATGTTGTTGGCTGTAATAACTGTGTGCCGCATGAGTGTTTGTGTCTCTGGGGTATTCTTGACCCGCCGCATGGTTACTGACCCCAACGTTTGAATTTCTATGCGGACAGTTCCTAATCATGTGACCTGGTTGTTGGCAGTTAAAACACCTCCCAACGTATCTTGTGCCGTTGGTTTGTGTTCCATATCTCATTGGCCGACGATTGTCATATCCGTAGTTTCCTGCCTCTAGACCAACATACTCCGCTGTATCGCCTGTCGCCTTCGCGTAGAAGATTGATTCATACTCTGATTCTTTGTTAGCTATTGGTCTATCCGTGTGTGCAACAATGTACTTTTGGCAGTGGTCAGTGAGTTCCTTTAGAGTGGTGGGCTTCCTTTCCTGTATGTAACTTAGTAGCTGCTTATCTACTGAATTTAATACTTTGTCTATCAACATGAATTCAATTATATTCTCCACTTTCATCTCCACTCTAGCCGTTTCTAGCCACTTCATAAACGTGGTTTTTAGATCCAACACGTAGTTCTTGAAGTCCTCCGCTTTGGATGGAAGTCTGTTGTGAAACTTTTTCCTATACGAGTCTTCATTATGTAAGAAGAACTCAAGGAGAGTTTCCTTTAATGTTCTGTAGTCTTTCATTTGATCCTCACTCAGGCCCTGACAAGCATACAATGCCTTCCCTCCTATTAAGACAAGGAGTTGAGTTCCCCACTGCGTATTGCTCAAGCCTGTCGTCCTCGCCACTGTCTCGAATCTCCTGATGTACGCATCTATGTTTTCCGAATCTTCCTGAAATTTCGGCAACTTTGATAGGATGTTTTAATGGTTCATGTCTATGTGTGGTATGTTTTTCATACCTTCATTCTTCATTCGTGCCAGTTCGAATTCCTGCTTTTCTTTTTCGATCGCTGCTTCCGCCTTCATTCTTTCCACCTCTATTCTCGCTTCTGTCTCCATCTTTTCTCTTTCCCTCCTGCACCATCTGTCCCTCCTTTCTTCACTCTCATTCATTCTTTTCTCCACCCACTCGTCCAACTTCTCTCCCTCGTATCCGTTGCTTTTGCCCAAACTCATTGGTTCCTCCATAATTCAACTAATTCAAAACTCAAAAAGTTGTCACTTACAGGAGATCTGTTCTATTCCCAAATTGTGGGTCCGGCAGATCCACCAAGTGTGTGAGGGTTGATGAATATCCAAGAAATGCACAACACAATTGCAGTTAGATATCACAGTCCTTTATTTCTCTATCCTTCAGTCACCAAATCAACCTGCCTTCTTTCGTGCCCAACCTTCAACTGCCCGCCGCATTCATTCCTACACACCACATTTCTCTCGCTCACAACACAGCCACTGTCACCCGACCAGTCGCTTCCCTTGTACCCTCGTTCACTCCGTACAACAACATACACGTCAACACACCCGGCCTCGCGTCACACTACAAGCTACATACACACACGCAGTGACCCGTTCCACGTATTCAACGTTCATACACATTACATCACCACAATATGTATATATATAGTAGTATGTGTTGTCATAATGTTTTAGAGCTCTCAGAAAATTATCTACTGATACCACGACTCCAATATCTCCGGTTTGTTAACTGGGTAAGAGAAACGGCTGGTGAAGATGATCTTACTTCTAGCTGTGCTGTATGTTCGAACAAGCGAGCCCGGGTTTACGGTTGGCTGGGTCAGGATCCTGTATCACCAGATTTTTCATTGGTTAAACTCTGGTGTTTTCAACCTCTACACCATCAGCAACCTGTATACCATTTTAAGCAACATCCACGGTTCAGTCACAATTTTTGTGTACATCAATTTTAAACCTGGATACCGTCAGTTTTTTTAAGAAGTTTACAGATCGAAATGGCTAGTAAAATAAAATCCTTAACGCAATTCTCCTCAATAAAAAAGGTTTATTTCAACATGTGGGCCCTCCATTCTAAATGAAATTGTTTATCAAGGATTATTGTTTTTGGAAACATTTTAAAGCAATCTATATATAGAAAGCAAAGTGTCCAGGTGCCCTAAAGGGCACTTCCCGGTGCCGCAGGCGCGTCAAATTTGGCACGATGATGCCTTGGGGCGATAGATCACGAGGGCCTGTGACGGTTGGTCGAAAAATTCACGGAGAAGGGGTCAAAACTAACCTCGACTGACCGGCAACTTATATGGGCTATATTACGGAAAAAAAACTTTAGTCCGACAACCCCTCTTGAAATTTTGTGAGGTGGTAGGAGAACACCTAGGGGTGTCAAAAAAAACTCGGCATATCTGGGAAAACTTCGTAAAGGGATCAAAACTGACGTGTCGTATTTCCCTATATAATCTTTGTATTTTATGGGAAAAACAGTGTAATTTTAACATAAATTTTAGAATACTCAACTTCTATTTATCTGGCCATTTTTTGCATGCACCTCTATAGATGACTATGCCGTATGGAAAAAACTGTTGGCCAGACTCAAAGCACTCGACGCGCGCTAAAAAGTGACCGAGAGTGAAATTCTAATTATATAGAATATCTATAAATAAATTGACGAACGATCTCCCTAATATTTTGTGAGGTCGTAGACCGACCCCGGAGGATAACAAAAAAAAACATTATTCCTGTCGAAAAAAAACCCTTAGGGACGTTAGATTTGTCCAGATAATGTATTTTCTTATAAACAACGAGCCGACCCGCAGCGTATCATACGCCGCTATTTAATTGTTTTATTTTCTACTTTTCAGTAATTTATAATTTGTGAATTCGACAGTACCAATGCTGCCACTGAAAATATTTGCTTTAAAACACTACCCCCCCCCCCTTACCCAAACCCCGACCCTACACCCCCCCCCCCGTGAAAGCAGCCTCCTCTTAGTTATTTCTTAGTTACCTCCTGTAAGTTTAAAATCGAACTAAATTATCTGCCCCTAATAGAAACCCGGCACTACGGCTCTACGTTTTGTAAACATTTAGCTTTGTAAACATTTAGCGTGACCACAGCTCACCAGACAATGTGGGGGTGGGTGGGGGTGGTAGTGATAGTGATATAGAGAAAGATAGGGGACTGCTAGGAGGCGCTTGCAGCTTGTTTTCTAACGGCTCCCAGAAGAGAATTATAATTATATATATATAGATTGTTTGTTCAAAAAAAAAAACCTTTTCATTTCACTTTTTACTTTCTCGTATATACTAAGTATAGAGAAAGTCTTGTAATCGTGCAAAAAAAAATAATTGAGATTTTTACGAATCTCGACGTTTTACACCTCACTGATACGGAAAAACATAATTTTGCAATCTTGTCCGTATGTCTGTGTGTCTGTCTGTGTGTCTGTCTGTCTGTCCGTGTGTAAACACGATAACTTGACTACCGTTACAGCTAGGTTGATGAAATTTCATACATAAGTATTTTATCAAAATCGTAGATCCGTATCAACTTTAAAGCGATTTCCGATAACCGGAAGTGGTACTTTTCCTACTTTGAATTTTTCAAAAGCCTATAACTTGAGTACTATTTCAGATAGATAAATGAAATTTCACATGTAAGTAAAAGATCTAATTTTTTACCTTCTGTTAAATTTTGAGTAATTTCCATTGACCGGAAGTAGTAATTTACGCTACTTCCGATTTCTCAAAAACGCATCTAAATTTATAAAGCACTAATAATATTGCGCACCATTATGAACATCTTTATTCGGCGTTCGCTTGGTGTACAATACTTTTTTCTATGAGATTCTATTTTATTTTTAAAAGTTTATGTATTTAAAATGGATTAAAAATCATAACTATATCCCGAGTTCCCATCCCCTGTTGTTTTATATAAGAATATATGAGAAAGTTTAGGGGAGATCACTCCCGGTTTATTTTGTGTTACAAACAAAATGCAGAGTGAAAAGTGAAAAAAAATAAAAACAACTTGGAAATTCACATTGAAACCATGCGGGATTGGGGGACGGCGCGTCCTTGCGGCAGACTGCTCGAGTTCGAATCCATGTTCGTATCACTAGATCGTCCCTAAGTTCACCCAGCTATAATGGGTACCCAATTTACGTTAAGGAAATTAAAGCCGGCTGAGCATAGTGCTAAAAAATCTTTCAATTTATATGCCGAGATCACATAAACAGGTGAACTCTACTTCACTGCCCCATGGGCTGTCAGGTTCGAAAAAGGAACTTTATTAAAAAAATTTCACTCAAGGACCCGGAATGGTGAGCGTAGGCTTATGTGAATGAACAATCACACTGTTCTACAAGTTTAAGTAGAAGAGAACAAAAAAGAAATTTGTGTATGATAGCACAATGTGTTACTTATGATAGAAACAATACAGTAAAGATAAACTAAATTATCTTCTTATAGAAACAATACAGTCAAGATTCATTGCATTAACTTTAGTTAGATAAATTACAGTAAACAGTGAAGATACATTGAATTAAATTTAGTTAGAAACATTGCAGTAAAGATACATTACATTACAATTGCCTTACGTGAATAAGCAATTTTTAATTGAGTTGTGTTACTAAAAACAATTGCGTTCCAAATAAACAAGAATAATATGCGCAAAAAATGCGGTAAATAGTACTTTTAAATAGGCAATTTTAACTCATTCTATAAAAATTATTTAAGCGTCAAATTAATTCAAATGTGATGTCAGGCTGCGGTGTCATCGGGTTTTGACACACTTGACAAGTATCAAGGAAATTGGTTGATTAAAAGTGGTCGAAATGTTGCTTGTTAGTTTCAACTGACGACAGACAAAGCACGACAAAACCAAGACATGGGAGGCAAGTTAAATAAAAGCTTCCAAAAACTGACGGTACCCAGGGTTGAAACTGATGTACACAAAAATTGTGACAGCGCCGTGGATGTTTCCCAAAATGGTACACAGGTTGTTGATGGTGTACAGGTTGAAAACATCAGAGGCTAACCACTGAAAAATCTGGGGGTACATGATCCTGACCCAGCCAATCGTAAAGCCTGGCACGCTTGAGGGGACATACAGCACAGCTAGAAGTAAGATCATCTTCACCAGCCGTTTCTCTTTCCCAGTTAAAAAACCGGAGTTTGTGGGAGTGGTGGTATCAGTAGACCGAGTTTTCCCTCCCCGACGAACAGATGATGATTTTCTGAGAGCTTTAGACATGATGACGACACACACAACTGCCGCGATTTGACAAAAGAATGGAATCGTAACCAAGGATACGATGTCATGTACCACCACAAGCTGGTTGTAAAAATCTGTTTCACAAATGAAGTACCTGTTAAATTGTTTTTCTTCGTCGAATTTTATCAGGGTACACATTGACAAAAATAAGGGAACGTTATTGGCAAGAAGGAATGCAAATATCAAGACGAATATAGTGTATGTTTGTTTCATGGTGAACATTGTTTTAAACGTGAATGGAAAAGTGACACAAAGACATCGTTCTATAGAGAGATATATCGTTATGATAGAAGACAGGTCAGTAAAGATGAGGCGAGTGAATGCGAAACCTCTTTGAGGGACTTTGTAATCTATCATAGAATCGCTTGGGAAAATCCTTGAGATTCGGCAAACATTGTAAGCTATAGTACAGCAGCTCATCAGGCAGTCACTTGAAGAGAGGATAAAAAGCGTCAGAGTCATGGTCGTTTTAAGGCCGATCTTAGCGAAGACGACTAGGTTGATGATGTTGGTGGTGATGCCGAATATCGCGAAAAGGGTGGAGCCGACGGTGACGACGTAGATATCTACGATGACGTTGGTGGTGTCCGACACGACGGACTGCCGTTGTGGTACTGCAGTAGGAGATACGTCGGGCCTGTCTGGATAAGCGCTGGTTGCCCCCATCTCTTACAAATGTGAATCTCTGTAACTGGGAAGATTTTAAAAAAAAGTAATTACCAATGCAAAGTTGATGCTTTTATTGTTGTTTTTCTTACATGCTTTTTAAAAATTTGCTTTCTCTCTCGTCAGACCGTCTGTTGTCATAGATCGAAATGCTCAAGCGAAATCTGGGGCTCTTCGAACTTAAAGCTTGTTATTAAAACGTTTTTATGATTTTTTTTCAATACTTTAAATATTTTTTTATTTAAATAGAGTTGCTTGATTACAAACCATTGCGCGCGTAATGAACATGAAAACGCACGTAAAATAGTTCGGAATAGTTGGACAAGACAGCCTACTAATTTGGACAAAATTTAGTTAATTCGTAAAAAATTAACTAGCTGCCCAATTAAGTTAAATTTAATGTTAAATTGTATTGTCTTTATACCTTAACCCACGTGTCAACTTTGAACCGATTCTGTCAGTTAGCAATGCCCGAAATTTCGCTCAGGCGTTTTGATCTAAACAGACGGAGAGAGAGCAAGTTAAATAAAAGCTTGTATATATATATATATATATATATATATATATATATATATATATATATATATATATATATATATATATATATATATATATATCCTCTTATTGTACCGGAAATAAAAATAAATGAGACTGTCAGTACTATTTATGTTAAGCTTCGTAACTTCAAATTTCAATATTTCACTATCGTTAAGACAAAGTCTAGCCTTTATAAAGTCATTACTGATTGGTAAATATGATGAGAGATGTATTTGAAGAAGAAAACATTATGGCACAATATATTAGAATACAATTAAAATCTTAATAGCTCCTTTTATAATGCAAATTAAAAATATTTAAAGAATTTTGACAATTATTCTTCAAAACAAAACATTAGAACAAATTGCATTCTTTCAAAACCATTTTTATTTACTTGAGTGATATACAGTCTTTTGCAGTGGTGTTGCTGCTGTTGATGTAGAGTATATCTTTTTAACAATTCGCTCGTAATATTCTTTGATTAAATATTGTTCAGCAAAAGTAGTAAAAAAAATCTATTTAATTTACCCGCATTTCATTTCAAAGCAAAGCGGTAATTTTCAGCATCAAAAAAAGTAGTGTGTAGTGATTTACCTTAATCGATTTAGACCCCGTCAACAACCCACCTAGCCCCTCGCTTCTTTGAATTAAAATATTCATACAGTGTACGCAAATCTTGAAATACACCACTTAGCTATTACTCAACAAAAAATCAATGACACTTATATACTATCCTAAGGTCTGAGTTATTCCACACGCATCTACATTTAAGTATGCTACAATTTCATACCCCTAGACGCAACAAAATGAAAAGAAAATATAAAAAAAATAAAACAATCGTGACGAAAGTTATTGGTATTTCGAATAATTGTCATGACGAATAAACATTGAATGGCATTGTGTCTACGTGTACCATTATTTTCGATTGTCTAAGTAACACATTTTCAAAACACAAGATATTACAAGCCACAAAGTCATTTCTTTTTTCTTTTTTTTAAATCATTACGAAATTAGTTGTAATAGGATCTTAAGAGATAAACAAAGAGAAACACTACTAAGCTGGACAACTCTTTTGAAATTTCCCCTCAAACAGCTGGAGGGTGTGATGGAATAATTATCAGAATCATACAGAATGCACATAGAGTCTAGTGAAGAGACTTTTTCTTCCAGAAGATGGGAATTTTTTCATGAAAACCTAATAGCATAAGGCAGTTTATTTTGACTGAATAGGCAGCTGTATCAATATTTAGTTTATCCAAGGGAGGTCACTTCGCCAGATATTTCAGAGAGAATTACGAGGATATGTTTCTTATGTTGCATCGCGTACGAATACAAATACAATTATATGATCCGATTTTTTTTAATGCTGCTATGGCTAAACTCTTTATCTTCTAAAAAAAATTGAAATAATTAAAAAAAAAATACGTTTATGTTGTTAAGTCTTGCCTGTTGCTTATTGGAATAGGGACAAGCTACGTATTCAATGCTACAAGACATTTACATTACAAGCAATTAGTTATGTTAACACTGGAGGTAGTTGATGAAATTCTCCAGTGAAAAAAAAATTAATTTTTGCTTTAACTTGGGACAGAGAAGTCAAGCGATAGAGATGTGTCTTCTATGGCAAATGTTAGAGATTGGGCGACAACTCCGTAAACGAATACTTCCGGGGCGACTGCTAACCCGGAAGTCTCGAGTTCGAAATCGGGTTCGAGCCAGTAGACAGTCCTTGAGTCGACCCAGCTCTGATGGGTACCTAACTCACGATAGGGAAAACAAAGGCTGCTGGGTATAGCGCTGAACACACTATCTCTTCATATGCCGAGGTCACAGAAACAGGATAACTCTACTTCACTTGCCCCATAGATTTTCAGATTTAGAAGGGAAACCTTACTTAAGTTTTTAGCTTTGAATGTTTATTTTGTAAACATTTACAATTACACAAAACAATAAACAGAAAAGCAGACAACGGGATGAATACGTTCAAGTCAACCTACATCGGTGAAGCGTGTCTACAATAATGACGGGATGCTCTCAGTGTTTACATGAAGATCTACCTTACCTGATGTGTTTACATGAAGATCTACCTTACCTGATGTGTTTACATGAAGATCTACCTTTCCTGATGTGTTTACATGAAGATCTACCTTACCTGATGTGTTTACATGACGATCTACCTTTCCCGATGTGTTTACATGAAGATCTACCTTTCTTGATGTGTTTACATGAAGATCTACCTTTCCTGATGTGTTTACATGAAGATCTGCTTTTCCTGATGTGTTTACATGAAGATCTACCTTTCCGGATGTGTTTACATGAAGATCTACCTTACCTGATGTGTTTACATGAAGATCTACCTTACCTGATGTGTTTACATGAAGATCTACCTTACCTGATGTGTTTACATGAAGAACTACCTTACCTGATGTGTTAACATGAAGATCTACCTTACCTGATGTGTTTACATGAAGATCGATCTACCTTACCTGATGTGTTTACATGAAGATCGATCTACCTTACCTGATGTGTTTACATGAAGATCTACCGTTCCTGATGTGTTTACATGAAGATCTACCTTTCCTGATGTGTTTACATGAAGATCTATCTTACCTGATGTGTTTACATGAAGATCTACCTTTCCTGATGTGTTTACATGAAGATCTACCTTACCTGATGTGTTTACATGAAGATCTACCTTACCTGATGTGTTTACATGAAGATCTACCTTTCCTGATGTGTTTACATGAAGATCTACCTTTCCTGATGTGTTTACATGAAGATCTACCTTTACAAATCGTCACCTACCACTCGTTCATATTTGAACTTGTCTAATGTACTTCACTTCTCTATCTGACGTCATTTACTCACACGCGTGTCACCTCGTCACCCCGGTGTCACCTATTTCACACAGGTGACACCAGTGTACCTTAACCACCCACTTCATCAAACTGAGAGCAAATTTTTTTTTCTTAAAGGAACAACGGATCAAGTTAGATCAGACAGACAAGCACTTGATTTCTGGAGGACTTTTTCAACTCATGTCGGCAATTTTATAACCTTTTTTTTTAGAATTTCACGTGGGACTGAAACAAATGAATAATAAATGAAATTACATGAAAAATGTTTTGTTTTTTAAAATATTTTTTATTTTAACACATTTTTTTTGTTCACACTTTTGATTACCGACACCTGCCTAATTCTTTAGTAAAACTACAATTAATGTTTCATTTTCGTACACGAAAAACCGTTCAATTTAACCTTTTAGAACTTCATCTGTCCAGGCGCTTTTATTTATAACATTGCTTTATCTTTTTACACAGAAAAGGAAAATTTTAGTACATTCAAATAGCATTTGCATCTATTGATATTTTACGTTTTAAAATTTAACATACAGCTGCTTTTATCGATTATTGTTTGCCTTTAAAAATACGTCGGGATGAACTCATTTGAAAATATCATTACAAGACCTTAGTGTTTGAAGTATATAGATCACATAACAAAAATGATTGACATAATAAATTTATAATTTTTTATTGTCCTATAAAGCATGCCGTTTTTACAAGCTTTTCTTTTTTTAATTCGCAACGTCTTTTTTTTTTGTTTGTTTCTTTGTGTGTTTGTGGCAAATCTTAAAACTCAATTTTGACACATTTCTAATGCAGCGATTTCGTTCAAACTTTTCACTCAGATACGTTCCACTTTGATTACAATGCAATTATTTTAAAAATTTAATTCTATGTTTAATTAGTCATTAAAAATTATTTAAACGGTTTCGGCACTAAGTGGAGATAACAAAATTAAATCGCTCGATAGATTACTATATTCAATAACTTAAGGGGAGATAACTAGCTAAACGTGATCACCCTAATAGTCTGGTGAGCTTTGGTTCACAAGAGTGTTTACAATAGAAGAGCTGGTTGTTCTAGCGAAGGCGATTAGGGGCTTATAATAAAGTTTTTAAACAGTTTGAACCTAAAGGGAGGTAAAAAAAAAAGAACTTGCTTTCGTCTGCAAAATATGGTCACGGACGGCTGCTTTTCAAGGAGCAGTTCTTTTAGATATCGCTAGCTACTGATGGTGTTCTAGAGCAAATATATTTAGTCGTGTCCACTTCATAAATCAGGATCACTAAAAAGTAGAAAATAAAACAAATAAAAAAAAACCTTTATAGCGACAAGCTTTTAGGTACACCTAAAAATAAAAGATTAAAACTAGATATAAGTAACCACTTTAAAATTTATTATTTTGTGGCGGGATTATGTAAATAAACCGGGAGTGATCTCCCCTAAACTTTCTCGAATATTCTTATATAAAACAACAGGGGATGGGAACTCGGGCTATAGACATGATTTTTAATCCATTTTAAATACTTAAAGTTTTAAAAATAGAATAAAATCTCGTAGACAAAAAAATTGCACACCAAGCGAACGCCAAATAAAAAAGTGCATAATAGTGCGCAATATTATTAGTACTTTAAAAATTTACATTAGTTTTTTGAGAAATCGAAAGTAGCGTAAATTACTACTTTCGGTCAACGGAAATTACTCAAAATTTAACAGAAGGTAGACAATTAAAACTTTTACTTACATGTGAAATTTCATTTATCTATCTGAAATAGTACTCAAGTTATAGGCTTTTGAAAACTTCAAAGTAGAAAAAGTACCACTTCCGGTTATCAGAAATCTCTCAAAAGTTGATACGGATCTACGATTTTGATAAAATACTTATATATGAAATTTCATCAACCTAGCTGTAACGGTACTCAAGTTATCGTGTTTACACAAACACAGACATACGGACAGAATTGCAAAGCCCAGTTTTTCTGACTGGATTACGCATAAAACCTCTTAATTTTGATAAATCTGGATTGATAATTTTTGCCCGATTAAAATAAGTCCTCTATACTTCGGATGTGATGAAGGACTGAGGTGCAATACTGTGAAAATTGTTAAAATTTCAAGTGATTTTTGTGCACGATTACTATACTTTCTCTATACTTCGTATACACGAGAAAGTAAAAATGCTGCTGTGCTAAAACATTTACAGTTGAATGACATATACTCTTGACAAAAATGTTTAAGATAAACAAATTTTAAAATTATTAATGGCTATAATACATAACGTTTTTTATTTTATTTATTTGTTTGAAGTGATCTGAAAGACGTACTTTACAGTTAGTATTGACTCAAAAAATAAATTCAGACGACTAGAATAATGACCACAGTTTTGTTTAATTTTTATAAAAAAAGGGAATAAATATATTTTTAGCGCTAGACTCTGTAATTATTTCCCTTTACTACTAGATCTTCTACGTCTGGCCAATAGTAATATCAATTTGGCTGGGATATTTAGTTGCTCTGTTAGGACTTTATTGTGTGGTTTTATGAGGATCATGGTTCTAGTATTGGTTGGCGTAGTCTGGTCGTTAAAGCTTAAAGCTTCTGATAACGTAAGCATATTCTACACGCGCCGTTATTTTAAGTTCTAATTTTAAAACGTGGTTATTTTGAGTTTATTACTTGAAAAAAAAAGATCTACATTGTCCTATCTTTGACAGAAAATATTGAGGTGGGCCTAATATGATTTGACAGGACGATCTATCAGGGAGGTCTAGATCTCATTGTTTTTTAACTTATGTTTCAATTCTTTGAAATGTTTACAGATGAGCTTGAAATACCGTGGAATGTGTTAGAAAATTGCCGAGGTCGATGTCACCCCACACCCTCTTCCTATAAACTTACATCTCTGATACATTTATTCACTCATTGAGCTGGTGTTTTTTAACACGAAAATAACCTGTTCAATTCATATTAAATATATATATGAAATATATTTTATATACATTTATTTTTTTTTTTTAATTTTGTTTACACTTTTAAACTTTTAGATGTAATATTTAGATATAAAATTAAACATGTGGACGACAGCATTGATCCGAACTCACCTATATTCCATCAAGACCCCCCCCCCCAATGATCAGTTCTCAGTGGTTCTTAATCGAGTTTTATTTCCCATACTTGTATTACTGCCAAATTTAGGATTAGAGTTAGTTCAAAAATAATGGTAACAAAGGTTCTTCCAGGCATCTCTTAGGGTGGAGGGGGCACACATACCTCCCCCCCCCCCCAACGAAATGTAATTTATATTGAAAACATACTTTTACCAGTGTTCGTCCGTCCCCCCCGGAAAATGTTGACCGCCCCACCCCCCCCCTAAAATAACAAGCGCACCCCCCCCCCCCGACCCCACCCGGAGAAAACAATTTGAAAGAAACACTTAAGGGTAGGGGTAGTGATACCAGCTTAAGTTTAGTTCTAGAACAACCACATATGTTTAGTGTAATACGGCCTCTGATTCTACAAACTTGGAAAAATTCGGGAAAATAAAATTTTACAAATCTAGAATGATATATTTAAGAAACAAACATTGTTTACACGGTCTTGTAAATAACTAAATGATATATTTAAGGAACAACATTGTTTACAATGTTTTGTAAATAACTAAATGATATATTTAAGGAACAACATTGTTTACAATGTTTTGTAAATAACTAAATGATATATTTAAGGAACAAACATTGTTTATAAGGTTTTGTAAATAACTAAAGAAATTAGAAGAAGTAACTATTTAAAAACTAAATGTGGAGGAATAACGAGTTTCATAGCGACGCAGGTGAAATTGTTAAAACATTACCTTTTTTTTCTTAATCCACTTAGCCTGACAGTAGATACTGTAGCAGTCAATTGATCACTTCATTTTAATTAACCAAAAATAGCTGCACTCGATGTGCTAAAATAAAGTGTGGATCATTTGACTATTGACACATAGGTGTAATGTTTATTTAATTGCTAGACGGTGTCTTACTTAGTCTGAGTTTTCGACAAGAGGTCAAGATGGGGTAATAACTGCAGGTGTGGGAACATTTTGGTATATAAGACACGGAATTACCATCTTGGTTCACAGTCTTCCCCCCTTACACTTGCAAGGTAGGAAAATGTATATTTCATTGTGTATTGTTACTAAGATAATCGCATTACTCGATATTAGTGTTCAAAAAGTATATTTATTTTAAGTTTTATTTTAAAACATTTAGTCTAAATGTATGTTTAATGTAATGCATACGCATGATATTGTAACATCTGTTTGATATAGTGTAGTTTTTTTTTTAGATGATGCAAAAGGGCCTGTTTGTTTTGGCGTCGTTCGTTGCCATAGCTACGTCTGTGTTTGGAAAACCATTCAATGACGAAGACGTGAACAGATTTAGACCAGATGTAAATATAGTTTTCTTTATTTTGTTTGCATGTCCTTATCTTAAATAAAATTATTTTCAGCCAGTATCCAGGTAATACAATAATAATCCAATAGGAAAAAAATATTGTAAAGACAAAGCAGTAGGCTAATCGGGATTCGATGCCGTGTCTTTACAAAACATAGAAATGCCCTGTCCCATGGCGTCGATATTGATTATCTATCTCTGTGAGTATCTCCATGAAAGAAACAGAAAATGAAATTGTAACGTGTTAAAGCTGGGTGTTATTTGCCGTCTATATTAGAGGACATTGACTAATCACTCATACGTGATAATGTTCTGTGACTTTAACATTGAATAACCGTCAGAATCACGGTGATAAGACTTTGACTAATTTAACTTAACGATTCGCCCATCTACAACAATGAGACGAAGACACCACTTAGACAATGACAACCAACCACTTAGACGAAATAACACATAAGCTTTAGAGAAACTTTTATTCCATGAGACTACACAAATACAAGACACAGACACAATGCTCAACTCTTTGTCCGATAACCTATAGTACTCACAGCAACAACCAACCATCACAAAAGATTCGCTGTCTCTTACGTATGTCACAGTTTTAAAATAAATCGCACTTTAATTTATTTGGATCTTTTCCAGATAAGCCCGCCATCCATTAAAATTAAATCCCTATCCGCCTCTGGTTAGAGTTAGGAATAAAAGCTAAAAGTGCAAGCAAGTTTCATAAATTTTTTCTTTGTTTTTTTTTTGGGGTGGCGGGTGTTAGCTTTTTTTTAGAGTGGTTTATAAGGAATACATCCATTCGCTTAACCTCAGTTCTTCCAAAACACACATACTCTCATACCCTAACATATACATACACAACATTGACTTCAAAACACAGAAGGCCTACATTACATTTTTTGTTTATTTTTGACGCAGGGATATGGTGATAGAGATCAAGATGGCCGCCACAAGGTCAACAACACGCTCTCCGGCTGGGGCGGTCAGCAACAGGAAGTTAACGTCAACGTTGGTGTGAACGTGTCAGGATTGGGTGGCCCTCGACATAGGGATCAAGACAATAGGGTCCCTTTGTTTCCTTGGAGAGATAGGACAAATAACGGTTGGGGTGATAAGACACAATATGGCTGGGGTGACAACACACAAAACGGCTGGGGGGATAAGACACAATATGGTTGGGGCGACAAGACACAAAACAACGGCTGGGGTGACAAGACACAAAACAATGGCTGGGATTACAAGACAGAAAATGGTTGGGGTGACAAGACACAAAACGGCTGGGGGGATAAGACACAATATGGTTGGGGCGACAAGACACAAAATGGTTGGGGTGATAAGACACAAAATGACTGGGGTGACAAGACACAATATGGCTGGGGTGACAAGAAACAAAACAACGGCTGGGGTGATAAGACGCAAAACAACGGCTGGGGTGACAAGACACAATATGGCTGGGGTGACAAGACACAAAATAACGGCTGGGTTGACAAGACACTCAATGGTTGGGGTGATAAGACACAAAATAACGGCTGGGGTGACAAGACACAAAATGGCTGGGGTGACAAGACACAAAATGGCTGGGGTGACAAGACACAAAATGGCTGGGGTGAAACCAACAAAGACAGCTGGTACGACTTTGAAATTGACGTGGCTGGATGGGCAGAGACTCCCAGCGACCACCGATCTGACAAGAACGACCTGAACGTCGACGTCTTTATCCAAATCTTGAAGTACGTGAAAACCAACCAATATGAGGATACTCGGTCTTTCATCGAACTGTTTAAGTATTTCACACAGGTAGGTTGATGTTTTATAAGTATTGCCTCTGCTGTTTCATGTAGTATACTCATATTTTGTTCTGAAATACAGCAACTATTTTTTTAACAACTAGAAAGTAACCCCCTACTCCGTTTATTAATTTAAAGTAAAATAATTCGAAATGATTTTAAAATAAAACAACTGATAATTGAAATAAATATTAGAATATTTTTTTTTAAATCGACAAAAGAGCTGAAACTATCATTAAGCATTTCTGATGGTTAAGATACCTAAAATTGTTAATTTGTTTCAAACATTATTAGATTTTCTAAAAACGAAAAAAAATGCAATACATATTTTCTTGAAGAAAAATGTATTGGCGCTTACTAAAACATATATTTTAAACTTCTGGTTTTGCACACTTATTAAATTTTTTTCGAATTTATGACTACATTCGCCGGTCATCATATTAAGTCCAACCAGTGTTTCTTCCAGACTTTTTTCTACGGGGGGGGGGAGGGGAGGGAGGGGGGCACATGATATTATCGGGGGCGAGGCGGTCAACATTTTCCGGGGGGGGGGGGGGCGAACACTAGTAAAAGTATATATTTTCTATATAAATTCCATTTCGTTCGGGGCGGTAGACTTTCTTCGGGGGGGGGGGGACTGCGCCCCCCTCCAAAGAGATGCCTGGAAGAAACTCTGAGTCCAAACATGAACTAGCTTAGATGTAACGCTTCCCGTTTTAACACTTCTAGATCACGTGGAACAAAGACACAAAGTACGGCTCCGGGCAGGGAAAATTCACAAACTCCGGCTCCAGCCTGTTCGACTCTTACGGCTCCGAGCAGCAGGAGTGGGACGAGCTGTGCGATGACGTCACGGTGGAAGACCGTCACAGGAGACTGTTCGGACTGTACTTGAAGTTCCGGGCCCACTCACAGAAACAGAGAGAGATGACGCTACTCACAGACTACCAGCCTGAGGTAGGGGCCGGTTAACTCTTTTTATTAACATAACTCTAATCTCTTACTTAACTTGTTTTATAAACATAACTCTAATCTATTACTTAACTTGTTTTATAAACATAACTCTAATATCTTAGTTAACTTGTTTTATTAACATAACTCTAATCTCTTACTTAACTTGTTTTATAAACATAACTCTAATCTATTACTTAACTTGTTTTATAAACATAACTCTAATATCTTAGTTAACTTGTTTTATTAACATAACTCTAATCTCTTACTTAACTTGTTTTATAAACATAACTCTAATCTATTACTTAACTTGTTTTATAAACATAACTCTAATATCTTAGTTAACTTGTTTTATTAACATAACTCTAATCTCTTACTTAACTTGTTTTATAAACATAACTCTAATCTATTACTTAACTTGTTTTATAAACATAACTCTAATATCTTAGTTAACTCGTTTTATTAACATAACTCTAATATCTTAGTTAACTTGTTTTATTAACATAACTCTAATCTCTTACTTAACTTGTTTTATAAACATAACTCTAATCTATTACTTAACTTGTTTTATAAACATAACTCTAATATCTTAGTTAACTTGTTTTATTAACATAACTCTAATCTCTTACTTAACTTGTTTTATAAACATAACTCTAATCTATTACTTAACTTGTTTTATAAACATAACTCTAATATCTTAGTTAACTTGTTTTATAAACATAACTCTAATATCTTAGTTAACTTGTTTTATAAACATAACTCTAATATCTTAGTTAACTTGTTTTATAAACACAACTCTAATATCTTAGTTAACTTGTTTTATAAACATAACTCTAATATCTCAGATTACTTGTTTTATAATCCTAACCCTAATCTCTCAGTTAACTTGCTTTATAATCCTAACTCTAATCTCTTAGTTAACTTGTTTTATAAACATAACTCTAACACCTTAGCCTTTTTTTATAATCCTAATTCTTATCTCTGTGTTAACTTGTTTTACAATTCCTATTCTAATCTCTTAGTTAATTTGTTTTACAATCCTAACCATAATCCAACTCCAATCTCTAAGTTAACCTGTTTTATAATTCTAACTTTAATCTCTTAGTTTACTTGTTGTATAATCCTAACTCTAATATTAACTCTAATCTCTCAGATTACTTGTTTTATAATCCTCCTCTAATCTTAAATCTCTTCCGGTAAGGGCATTGGCGTAGTCTAGCCGTAGAACTAGGACCTGTTGTTATACCTTAAGTTACGATCGTACTTAGCCCCATATTTAAACTAGGTTGCACGATACAGTGGGGGAGGGAGAAACAAAACAGTATTTAAAAAGTGTCTAGCGGCTGGTAACGGGGTTGAGAGAGAAATGCTCAAGTCTTAGCCGTGTTCTTATCTGATTGTCAATTGAGAATAGCTTTGAGCTGTTTGCTCAAGACAGCAAATATCTTACAGTAAATTGTGGAAATTATAGAAGTAAAATTTATGACGGTTAATATTACAAATATTTTTTTTTAAATCTAAAAATTTAAATTTCATAATAAATATTTCATTTCTTCTCCATACTGATAATGCATTTTAGAAAATGTTGCAATTTGTTACTAAAAGGGGTACTTTCTTATACATTAACAAACACTCACAACTAAGTATATCCACTATGTTCGTTTAACTTCCTCACCAGAAAAAAGTCAAGCTTCAGTTCGCTTTGTTCTCTGAAATGGTTTATTTCGCTCAACAACTGCGATACGACAACAAAGTAACTAGAAGCTTGTACAGCATCACCGAGGTAAATGTATTCACTGCTGAATATTGTTTTCTTAAACACATAGAGTATCCATAGCTCTACGGCTCAATAAAACCTGCATAAGCCATAGAACTGGTTAATGACCTACTTACCAGCCCTATACCTAACACTTCAAAATAATGCAACTCTTATGAGTAGTTTCAATATAGATTAAAGTATAAATATTTATTTTATCTTTTTTTTTCTGAAAAAAAGTTTAACAGTTAAAAACAAAATATATGCTAAATTCAACTTTTAAATTATAGGAAAAACGTACCTAAAAAATGGATATTTATTTTTAATTTTTTTATTCTGTGGAAGTCTGGACTATATGATTTCAAAATCTTTTACTGTAACGTGTTTAAAATTTTAGTAAAACTTTTATATAAACAAAAATCATGTTTTAAATATTTAGCTGAAGCTTAAACAAGAGTTCACAAGTTTCAAGCAATGTGCCTTCTATCGTAAATGTGAGAGATGGGGCGACAACTCAGTGAATGAATACTTCCGGGGTGACTTGAACTCACCAATCAACTTCTGTACGTATAACACCTCTTTCCTGCTGATACTGTTCTGTTTTTAGTATAGCAAGCAGTGTTTCTTCTCTTTTTCACTTTTCTCCTGCGGGAAGGGGGAGGGGGAAATGCACTTCCAACTTTCAAGGGGGTGGGGTGGGTGACAAAAAATTTCCGGGAGTCGGATACTGTTTAAAATATATATTTCTATATAAATTCTATTTCATTCATGGGTGGGGTGGTAGTCGAGCTTGTGTGTGTGTGTGGGGGGGGGGGGGGGGGGGGGTTGGTGGCCCCAAAGAGAATCTTAAAAGAAACACTAAGCTTAAACTTTGCACTGCTGACACTATATGAACTATGATGGATCTGACAAGTGTGGTTTCGCTGTAAATCCCTTCATATTTCAAAAATAATAAACGTTTACACTTTTTTAAAAAGCCAAACTCTGACGAGTCGCAACTATGTTTCTATTGTATCGTGACCTTAAATAACCACTCACTTTTTTAAATATTTTAACTCACAGACGGAGGAGACCGCTATGAGAAAGACGGCAGCCATTTTGCACTTTTCCTGAAGCTCCAACTACTGATCCAGTCCGCTCTACCACGTCATGACATCCCAGATGACCACAGTGTCTTCTCCCAGTGGGGGTTGGACTTGCTGGGTGGTGACCGGGTTGGCAAACAAGACAACCACCCAGTCTACGGCTCCCTCATGAGCATACGTCGACATCTAGACGACCATAAGCCTAACGATTTTAGACGATTTTTCGACGACGATGATGAAAACGAGGCTCGCAGTAAATTTGCGTTTTTCGCTGCCAAAGTAAGTAAACAAAGCGGTCCCGATCATAACACTATGTCAAATGAATATATAGTTAGGTATCTAATTGTAAAGTAGCAGTGCATATTTTGGCTATATTATAACATACTAACACAACAAACATAACCATAATGTTTCGAAATAAGACACGAGTTAGATTTAAGAATACTAATTCAAAAAATAGAAACAAATGTACACCACATGTTATGTTTTATTGTAGGTATGGTTTTAGTTGCTTTATAATGTTCATCTGAGCTTATACACATTTTTTTTTCTCACACAAAAAACTATCGTTTTAACATCAAATAAAGTATCACTTTTCATGTTTATTTGAAATACTTTATTCAGACCGCTTGTTATTGAAATTAACAAAACGTTTTTAGACTATATATTATTATGTGTAACTAAGTTGAATAAAGCATGGTCCATACTTATACGAGGTAGTTGAAACAACACAAGCAGGTTACAGACTATATTAACTGTTTAATTGTGTTAAAATAATTTCCAGGGCTACACACATCTTAAAGAGCAGAAGAATATGATCTTACAAAAGATCGAAGTCCAACAGATATTTGTTGAGTTTACGAAATTCCTACAGTTTCAGGAGGATTTAGGAGCTTGCGAGGATGATTACAACAAGTTTAAGGAATGGCAGAAAGTCAAAGAAAAGTAAGAAATTTAATTAGAGTTAGATCTCACTTTCTGACTGAGTGAAGACGGAGCTGATAAAAAAATGGCAAGACAACACATACAGCTGAAAATTAGTTCACTACGTTTTGTTGTTGGTACATTTTGGATTTTATATTCTAAATTTGATATAAAAAAATTATTCTACAGTATGGAGAAGGTGAAACAGTTTCTGGATTTCTTAGAAAAAATGGTAAACTGGACAGGAAATGGATGGGGATTAGACAACAAAGGATGGGGTGACAATAACAAAGGATGGGGTGACAATAACAAAGGATGGGGTGACAATAACAAAGGATGGGGTGACGTAATCAAAGGATGGGGTGACAATAACAAAAGATGGGGTGACGTAAGCAAAGGATGGGGTGACAATAATAAAGTATGGGGTGATAATAACAAAGGATGGGGTGATGTAATTAAAGGATGGGGTGAGGTAAGCAAAGGATGGGCTGACGTAAGCAAAGGATGGGGTGACAATAACAAAGGATGGGGAGACGATAACATAGGATGGGGTGATGCAATTAAAGGATGGGGTGAGGTAAGCAAAGGATGGGGTGACAATAACAAAGGATGGGCTGACAATAACAAAGGATGGGCTGACAATAAAAAAGGATGGGGTGACAATAACAAAGGATGGGGTGACGTAATCAAAGGATGGGGTGACAATAAAAAAGGATGGGGTGACAATAACAAAGGATGGAGTGACGTAATCAAAGGATGGGGTGACAATAACAAAGGATGGGGTGACGTAATCAAAGGATGGGGTGACAATAAAAAAGGATGGGGTGACAATAACAAAGGATGGAGTGACGTAATCAAAGGATGGGGTGACAATAACAAAGGATGGGGTGACGTAATCAAAGGATGGGGTGACAATAACAAAGGATGGGGTGACAATAAAAAAGGATGGGGTGACAATAACAAAGGATGGAGTGACGTAATCAAAGGATGGGGTGACAATAACAAAGGATGGGGTGATGGCATCAAAGGATGGGGTGACGATAACAAAGGATGGGGTGACAATAACAAAGGATGGGGTGACAGCAAGACCGTATTTTTAGGATGGAGTGGCGCTGCTACAGGTCGTATAGACGGCATCCCTGCTTACAAAAGACAGGTAAAACATAAACATTAAATCTTAGTTTTCGGAAATTTAGTTTAGGACGGTCAATTTTAATAGTACATTTGGTTTAGTTGTTATATATTCGACTATAATTTTAAAAAAAATTAATAAGTATTTTAAATGTTTTCACAGAAGAACTGAGTGAGTTACATTTGACTTGTCTGACGGCCTTTATGATATAAAGTCCAGATTTTGCCAGACATGCTAACAATAGAGCTGAATAAAGATATCTAACTTATACAGTCGTCTGTTAATTTTTTGATTGAATGCTACAAAGTTACAGTTTTTACAAGGTTAAATGCACGCATGGTTTTCAACTGCCGAATATGTGTAACAAATTAATCTCTTTTAAAATCGTAATTGAATATATTTCTTTCAACTTCACATGTATCTGTCTTTAACTTTAATCATAATGATAATGCTTTATACACCTACAACATTTTACCAAACATACAGCCACATCCACATAAACACACACACACACATATATATATATATATATATATATATATATATATATATATATATATATATATATATATATATATATATATAAACAGAGAGAGAGAGAGAGAGAGAGAGTGCATGTGCTTCGTGTATTTTTGAAAACTATTTAGGATTAAAATGTTATGCTAAAACCTATATAATAACTTTACTCTAGCAAACAACTGAAAAGAAGTTACAACGCTTAAAAAGCGCAATGCTTGATTCTGTTCTTGTAGAACACATAAAAACAAACTAGGAAAATGTTGAATCTTATTTAGGTATTTTGGGACCCTAGCCACTACGATTACTATTCGAGAGAGCATCGTAATAGTACGTGCGGGGTTACTTATTATACACCTGGCTTTCTTTTTCTTTAGCCTTCATCTTACGACAGCGAACGAAGACGAAGTATTGCCGGTAGGCTGGGTTAAACCCCGCGTATATCAAGATGGTGATAGCCCCGTGAATATTACCAAAGAGGTTGACCAGGTTGTTTAAAGTGTAGAAGTTAAACAGGTTCGAAACCGTCCATGAAAATATCTCCGGGTAAAAAAGTCGAACCCATCCTATGATAAAATTGGGTAAACTTGTCGGGATGTACAAAATGACAAGCAACAAAACCATTTTAACTAAACGTTTTTCTTTCACCGATAACGAATTCGCGTTTGGAGTTTCGGAGTTAAGAAAGTGATTTTTGCCAGCGGTACGAATTGTAGATGATTTTTGTAAAGCTCTGTACATGACAATCCCGCAAAAAGCTGACGAGAATTGGCAGACGCTTGACATGATAAGGCCGAAGATGATGTCATTGGACATGACAACCTCGTTGTGGAGTGTGGTCTCGCAGAGGAAGTACCGCATAAAATGTCGCGTGATGTCGTACTTGAGCTCAACACACATTGTCCAGAATAACGGCAGTTCGTTTGCCAGATAAAACAGAATGATGCTAAACAAGGTGATTAGAGTTTGTTTCATAGTGAACATTGATTTAAAAGTGAACGGAAAAGTGACGCAAAGACAGCGTTCTATCGAGATGTAAATTGTTATAGCGGATGAGAAATCTGTGAACGCGATGCGAGCGTATGCAAAAGCTCTTTGAGGTACTTTGTAATCTATGATAGAATCGGTAGGGAAAATTCTGGAGATACGGCAAACGTTGTAAGCTATAGTACAGCAACCCATGAAGCAATCGCTTGAAGAGAGGATGAACAAGGAAAGATTCATGGATGTCCTGAAGCCGATCTTGGCGAAGACGACTTGGTTGATGACGTTGGCGATAATGCCGAGGATGGCGACAAGAGTGGAGCCGACGGTGATGATGTAGACGTCCACGATGTATTGGCTCGTGTCTGTGAGAACCAGTTGTTGGAGTTCTGACGTGTTCTGCAGCATTTGTTCCTGATGGGTTTTACTTGTATCCATAACTTTAGGCAACTTTTGTCTGAAATATGATATGATTGTTGTGATTTAAAGGTTTATTTATAAGATGAAAGAGAAAAACATTATGAATCATGTTACGCCTTTGTACTTTTTTTAACATGCAATTCTTTTTGGGAAATAACGTAGTTTTGTTGGATATTTGTAATTACGCAAGTGTTTTGTTAAATTGACCCCGCTGCTCCACCAAGTGTTAAAGTTGCTGTGAGAGGGTTTTACCTTTCACACCATCATTTTAGGCGTTCCACTACCAATAGTCATTGGTCAAAGACAAAATGACTATAACAGACGGGATACTTATTTCTTTCTGTCTTTTTGGGTTTTATTCAAAAGTACATAACAACGACATTTTATTATCCAAGTAGACTGGTCATTTACAGTACGCAGATTTCCTTCCCCATCAATAGCATAACTGAACTACTTAGCATTCATTCTATGGCAACAACGTTGTCTACCTTGCAAGTCACTACCTTTTATACGCGTCACACCTCCATTTGTTCATTACAAACCCGCACCAACATTCATTCGTACCAATATGTACTCACAGAACACGCACCATAACATGCCTTATGAGGCTAAATCGTCCAGAAACATAATAAAACGTATATATTTTGTTTAATTCCATTGCGAGGAAATTTCATGTCAAGCAGGTACCTATACGAATTAGAAGGACTAGATTAAGTACCCACCAGAGAGTAAGAATTGGAAGGACTAAAGTCAGGGGCCCATCAGAGATTGGTAGAATCGGGTAACAATAAGAATTGGAAGGACTAGAGTCAAAGAGTGAGTAACCAGTCAGAGATGATTTGATCTAGGGAAGTCTACGAAAATACCAGAACGAATGAGTCGAAAAACTTTAGGTTTGGCAGTCTTGTGCTTTACTACACGGCCACATTACCCCTCAAATAAAGTATACAATGTATACACGTTTTGTTTTACTAATCTTCCAGTAAATCACATATATGACGAATAATAGTGTTTCATAGCCCAAGACATGAAATTAAAAAAAAAAACACTCTCTTTACTTTGTGAAATTTTAGGACCAGAGTTAAGCGAACATTTTCTTTTTCAACTGTTTTTGTGTGAAGATTTACACTGACTGTAAGTAGCAAAGGGGATATCACCATCCGTTCAACCAAGCTTGCCGGTGAAGTCATCTCCCCTTACCCCTTGTTAAAATACTTTATTCTAGTAAACATCGTATACATCTAATAGCATTATTACTTTTTGTATTTAACGTTAACCTTTAACAAAGTACATCGTAAATAAAACATAAATTCCTCAAGATTGACACAAAAATAGTTATATTTTTTATGGTTCATAAAGACTAGTAGTAAGTTATTATGTCAATCTGATATACGTCAAGTTGAACAGCTGTCTTTGTCAAATTTCTGAATGCCATTTTTTGTTTTGTTTTGATAATTCTAATTGGCTGCAAACACTCATAAAATCTTAGCTATCTACTTAACAATAGATAAAAAATAAAACGGGAACATTATCGTGATGCACGTCATTTTTTAAACAAATATATTGAATGAGTTTGTGACACAGAGTTCATTATTACAAAGATCAGTGAGAGTTGTCTCCCTGTGCGGTTAGCTGAAATGTCAACACACAAATGTATTGATTGTGTTTTTAAATATAGTTATAGTTTTCACCAACGGCTTTCAGAGTATTGGAAATAGTGATTTTCACTAAAAATCTAGTTATTGCTGTCATTTATTTT
Organism: Physella acuta; assembly: GCF_028476545.2. Classification (NCBI taxonomy): domain Eukaryota; kingdom Metazoa; phylum Mollusca; class Gastropoda; family Physidae; genus Physella; species Physella acuta. Next base: position 634,474 of record NW_026731556.1, read on the forward strand.
AATAACGACATTTGTTTTGTTCTTATTAATGTATAGATAGCGTGAGAAGATTGGGAGAGGGGGGGGGGTGGGAGAAAAGAGGGCGGTGGTGGTTTCTAGAATTGTTTTATCATATGGTGTGGCTGTTTGGAGTGGAAGCACTTTAATTAATATAACATATGCACGATCCCTAACTTGGTTGCTTATAGAGTATATAACTGTTTATACTCTTAATACTAAGACATGAATGAAAAATACATATTTTATAACATAACTACAATATATTTGATTGTCGACTCACTGCAAAGTTTTAGAAAATACTTTGGTGCGGCGTGGTACGGAGGTTGAAGTCATGATTGCTAAAACGAGCTCAAATCAACCTGGATGAGCGCCTTACCAACGGACAACAACCCACATAGGAGAGATAACTCCAATATTAAACAACAGTTACTGATGCTTTGTAGTTTATTCTTGGACGGACAATGCGAATGCACAAAAAAGCAGGCTGAAATTGGGGTCAACGGGCCATATGTCACACAACATGTTGACACGTAATACTCTGTGTTGTAGGAAATCTCGTCCCATATTGGAATTAAGAAAGAAGAAAACGAAGTTTTATTCAGTAATGAAGTTCGTTTGATCGACAACGACGACTAATACGTACAAATACATATTTGTTTCGAGTTAGATTTTATTGTATGGTTGTAGATCGTATACCATTATATCAAAATATGTTGTGACAAGTTTCTTTTTGCTGTTACGAATAACATAAAACTGCTTTTCATGCCGAGCGATACATTTCTTTTCTGCAGTTTTGAATTGTAGACGTCCTTCTTACAGAGACACATTTCAAGTTCTTCATAGACCGGACAGATTCGATAATTCATGGAGTATAAGTTTTATTCAGGTACCCATTAGAGTTGGACGGAATCGAGATTAGGTTCAAAACAGGAGAATTTCGCGTTCACAATCAAGCGCTGCACCTTATGTTGGCACAGACACACAGATTTTAAATATACTGTTTTCAGATTAAAATATGTTTGTCAACTATCAGCTATTCATAATTTTCATTTCTTTAATGTTTAGATACAGACACACCAGAGGCGTAGCGAGGGGTCGGGGGCGGCGGTGCGGACCGCACCGGATGACACCATTTAGGGGGGTGACACCAAAGCAAAAAATAGCAAAATATATAGAGATAAACTTGAAAGGGGGGGGGGTGCAAATCGAAAGTTTGAGGGGGGTGGGGTGCAAATCGAAAGTTTGAGGGGGGGTGCAAATCGAAAATTTGTCCCCGGGAAGGGTAGCTACGCCTGTGGGGGGTGACACCATTAAATGCCGCACCGTGTGACACCCGACCTCGCTACGCCACTGAGACACATAGATATAAAATATAAGCCTAATGTTTTCAGATTAAAACATTTGTGTCAACAATCCCTTATTTCATTACTTTACTGTTTAGGGTTTGAAGTGTGGAAGTTCTATTTCATATTTGGTTAAACTCATCCGATGTCTAACAATACATTGAAAGAAACGTCCAGAGGATGCTTTGTGTGCCCAATATTTGTAGACAGTGTAAGGTAAAAGTAAAAAGTTAAGTTTCCCTTTCAAACTTGACGGTCTATGGGGCAAGTGAAGTAGAGTTCACTTGTTTCTGTGACCTCGGCATATGAAGAGATAGTGTGGTCAGCACTATGCACAGCCGCCTTTACTTTCCATCAGAGTTGGGTGGACTCAGGGACGGTCTACTGACTTAAACCCGGATTCGAACTCGAGATTTACGGGTTAGCAGTCTAGCTCTCTACCGCTAGACCACTCCGTCCCTCACAGTGTGAGGTCTTTAATATCAAATCGAATACAATTCTGGATGGCGACTGGTTCGATAACACAAAGTCACAACATCGACAACTGACTTTATAACTTGTTTATGCATACATTTTGTATTTGATTTAGTGCTTATATTAATTTGCAGTCCCATTTGTATAAAAGCTACACAATCAGATTTTTTATACAATTTCGTGAAGTTTTAATGAAAGGGAAATGCAACATGAAAAATAGGCAAATAAATAATTTTTTACTTTCTCGTATGCTTTAGAAACAGTATTACAATCGTGTTAAAAATCGACGTTTTACACTTCCCTGAGTAGAAAACCTATATTTTCAATACTATCTGTAGAGTTTGAGCACGTGTGCTAAGTATGTATGGTGTAGTTTAATATGCTCATCTATTTACTTATGTTCTATTCATTCCTACACACCTCCTTTCTTTCGAAATGGGCGGTTTAGTTATATATATATATATATATATATATATATATATATATATATATATATATATATATATATACGTGCGGCGTCAAAACGGCCAATGACAAAATGACCCCGTCAAAACGACCCCAACAAATCGGCCCCGACAAATCGGCCCCGCCAAAATGACCCCGTCAAAAGGGCCAGCAACATATGGACCCCGTCATATAGGCTCCCGACAAATAGGCTCCCGTCATTTAGGCTACCGACTAATCGGCTCCCGTTATATATGCTCCCGACAAAAGGGCTCCAGTCAATAAGGCTCCTGACAAATAGGCTCCCGTCATTTTGGCTCCCGACATATAGGCTCCCGTCATTTAGTTTTTTTTTCTACAAAACGGCCCCCGTCATTACGACTCCCGACAAATAGGCTCCCGCCCTTTAGTTTCCACAAAAAGGCCCCCGTCATTACGACTCCCGACAAATAGGCTAGCGTCATTTTGGCTCACGACAAGAAGGCTCCTGTCAATTTGGCTCCAGACAAAATGACCACTGACACAGTGGCGTAGCTACCTTAAAGCTAGCGTAAGCAAGGAATAGGGGCCCTATAAATAAACATTTTTAGCAGTTGTAGGCAAACATAATAATATAGTATAAATACATAATCAGGACATATAAAATACAAAAATGTTGCCTTCAGAATATTTATATACTAGCGTACCCGTCCCCCGCGCGTTGCCGCGGGGATAGAAGTAAGTTTGACGAAATGTATTAGAAGGATTTCAGCAACGCGTTACCAATCATATATTCTTAGACGCGTAACCTTGTTTTCTCAAAGTGAGTTATTTAAATGTAAACAATGCCTGCGCTTGGATCATAAATACCGGGACACGGGTTTACCTACACTACCGCGTGAAATCCGTATGTTTACATTAATCACTCACCGAAATAATCAGGTAGAAGACACTTCGGTTACCACCCATGTGTCAGGGACGTAGAGGGGCGCTCTCAGGAGCACCTCCACTCGATTACACTACCGCATATGCGCCACGTACGGCTCCTGGCTCCTTAAAACTAACTGGAGCCATCGTGCCAAATAGCATCATGTTAATATTGATGCAGATTTCGTCATTCGCTAAAGTGACACAAATGAACAGGATTTTTTTCTTTAACACTTACAAAAATTAGTTGACGTGTTTTAAATATCAGTGTGACTGATGCAATGTGCTAGCGTTACTAATGGTCTATTATTAGATGCTCGATCTCAATTTCTGACTGGATTGTCTAATAATAGATGCTTATTGCATCATTCGCAAAGTGACGAAACTCTACAGTAGGCTCCTCATATTCAAAAAGTTATTTTTTCATCTTTCGCAAAGTGACGAAACTGTACAAAAGGATTTCCTCGCGTTACAAAGTTATTTTTAGAAGCCTGTTGTAGTTTTACCGCTGAATATAGTGGTACCCCTTACTCGCTATGCAGAACGCCCGATTAACGGATGCCAAGTGCCAACTTAGTCGCTCTAAAACTCTGGGCGCTGAATAGTGTATTGACGAAAGTTGTACCCTATATGGCGCCTCCCGTAAGAAACTTTAGTTTTCTTTTTCGCAGAAATATTCTCGGGAGGATTTTCATCTACTCCCTAAAGTTTCATGGCACTCGGATGAACCGCATCCGAGTTTTTTTTTTATATACCGTGTATAGAGAAAAAAATTGCTCCCCCGGGGGGCGCCGCCCTTGCAATATTAAACAATATTTTTTTGCAGAACCCTACCATTGAGTGATCTAATCATCTTCCCAAAGTTTCATGGTACACGGATGAACGGTGTGAAACCGAAATTTTATAAACCGTATATAGAGAAAAATCGCAGCCTCCCGTGGCGCCGCCCTTGCGAAATTAAAAACGATTTTTTACAGAACCCTTCCCTAGAGTTTTATAATGAACTCCCCAAAGTTTCATGCCTATCGGATAAACGGTGTCACTGCAATTCACTTTTATTATTTTTATATACCGTATATAGAGAAAAATCGCACCCTCCCGTGGCGCCGTCCTTGCGAAATTAAAAATTTTTTTTTAACAGAACCATTCCCTAAAGTGGTATAATGAAATCCCCAAAGTCTCATGGTTATCGGATGAACGATGCCAAACCAAAATCGACTTTTATTTTTATATACCGTATATTGAAAAAAAAACATATCGCGCCCTGCCGGGGCGCCACCCCGCGAATTTGAATTTTTTTTTCGCAGAAACCTCCCCAGGAATATTCTTAACAACTTCCCAAAGTTTCACGGCGATGTGATGAGAGGTGTAGTAATGCATAAAGGACAGACACACAGACATACATTGCTTTATATATATACTAGCGTACCCGTCCCCCGCGCGTTGCCGCGGGGATAGAAGTAAGTTTGACGAAATGTATTAGAAGGATTTCAGCAACGCGTTACCAATCATATATTCTTAGACGCGTAACCTTGTTTTCTCAAAGTGAGTTATTTAAATGTAAACAATGCCTGCGCTTGGATCATAAATACCGGGACACGGGTTTACCTACACTACCGCGTGAAATCCGTATGTGTACATTAATCACTCACCGAAATAATCAGGTAGAAGACACTTCGGTTACCACCCATGTGTCAGGGACGTAGAGGGGCGCTCTCAGGAGCACCTCCACTCGATTACACTACCGCATATGCGCCACGTACGGCTCCTGGCTCCTTAAAACTAACTGGAGCCATCGTGCCAAATAGCATCATGTTAATATTGATGCAGATTTCGTCATTCGCTAAAGTGACACAAATGAACAGGATTTTTTTCTTTAACACTTACAAAAATTAGTTGACGTGTTTTAAATATCAGTGTGACTGATGCAATGTGCTAGCGTTACTAATGGTCTATTATTAGATGCTCGATCTCAATTTCTGACTGGATTGTCTAATAATAGATGCTTATTGCATCATTCGCAAAGTGACGAAACTCTACAGTAGGCTCCTCATATTCAAAAAGTTATTTTTTCATCTTTCGCAAAGTGACGAAACTGTACAAAAGGATTTCCTCGCGTTACAAAGTTATTTTTAGAAGCCTGTTGTAGTTTTACCGCTGAATATAGTGGTACCCCTTACTCGCTATGCAGAACGCCCGATTAACGGATGCCAAGTGCCAACTTAGTCGCTCTAAAACTCTGGGCGCTGAATAGTGTATTGACGAAAGTTGTACCCTATATGGCGCCTCCCGTAAGAAACTTTAGTTTTCTTTTTCGCAGAAATATTCTCGGGAGGATTTTCATCTACTCCCTAAAGTTTCATGGCACTCGGATGAACCGCATCCGAGTTTTTTTTTTTATATACCGTGTATAGAGAAAAAAATTGCTCCCCCGGGGGGCGCCGCCCTTGCAATATTAAACAATATTTTTTTGCAGAACCCTACCATTGAGTGATCTAATCATCTTCCCAAAGTTTCATGGTACACGGATGAACGGTGTGAAACCGAAATTTTATAAACCGTATATAGAGAAAAATCGCAGCCTCCCGTGGCGCCGCCCTTGCGAAATTAAAAACGATTTTTTACAGAACCCTTCCCTAGAGTTTTATAATGAACTCCCCAAAGTTTCATGCCTATCGGATAAACGGTGTCACTGCAATTCACTTTTATTATTTTTATATACCGTATATAGAGAAAAATCGCACCCTCCCGTGGCGCCGTCCTTGCGAAATTAAAAACGATTTTTTACAGAACCCTTCCCTAGAGTTTTATAATGAACTCCCGCGTTACCAGCCATATGTTCTAAGACGCGTGACCGTCTTTTCTAAAAGTGAGTTATTTAAATGTAAAAAACTGTACAGAAGGATTTCCTCTCGTTACAAAGTTATTTTTAGAAGCCTGTTGTAGTTTTACCGCTGAATATAGTAGTACCCCTTACTCGCTATGCAGGACGCTCGATTAACGGTTGCCAAGTGCCAACATCGTCGCTCTAAAACTCTGGGCTCCAAACCGTGTATTGACGAAAGTTGTACCCTATATGGCGCTGCCCATAAGAAACTTTAGTTTTCTTTTTCGCAGAAATATTCTCGGGAGTATTCTCATCTACTCCCTAAAGTTTCATGGCACTCGGATGAACCGCATCCGAGTTTTTTTTTTTTATATACCGTGTATAGAGAAAAAAATTGCTCCCCCGGGGGGCGCCGCCCTTGCAATATTAAACAATATTTTTTTGCAGAACCCTACCATTGAGTGATCTAATCATCTTCCCAAAGTTTCATGGTACACGGATGAACGGTGTGAAACCGAAATTTTATAAACCGTATATAGAGAAAAATCGCAGCCTCCCGTGGCGCCGCCCTTGCGAAATTAAAAACGATTTTTTACAGAACCCTTCCCTAGAGTTTTATAATGAACTCCCCAAAGTTTCATGCCTATCGGATAAACGGTGTCACTGCAATTCACTTTTATTATTTTTATATACCGTATATAGAGAAAAATCGCACCCTCCCGTGGCGCCGTCCTTGCGAAATTAAAAATTTTTTTTTAACAGAACCATTCCCTAAAGTGGTATAATGAAATCCCCAAAGTCTCATGGTTATCGGATGAACGATGCCAAACCAAAATCGACTTTTATTTTTATATACCGTATATTGAAAAAAAAACATATCGCGCCCTGCCGGGGCGCCACCCCGCGAATTTGAATTTTTTTTTCGCAGAAACCTCCCCAGGAATATTCTTAACAACTTCCCAAAGTTTCACGGCGATGTGATGAGAGGTGTAGTAATGCATAAAGGACAGACACACAGACATACATTGCTTTATATATATACTAGCGTACCCGTCCCCCGCGCGTTGCCGCGGGGATAGAAGTAAGTTTGACGAAATGTATTAAAAGGATTTCAGCACCGCGTTACCAGCCATATGTTCTAAGACGCGTGACCGTCTTTTCTAAAAGTGAGTTATTTAAATGTAAAAAATGCCTGCGCTTGGTTCTTAAATATCGGGACACGGGTTTACCTACACTACCGCATGAAAACATTGAATGTACATTAATCACTCACCGAAATAATATGGTAGAACATACTTCGGTGACCGCCCATGTGTCAGAGACGTAGAGGGGCGCTCTCAGGGCCCCTACCCCCCGATTACACTACCGCATAGGCGCGGCGTACGACCCCTGGCTCCTTAAAACTAACCTGCGCCATCGTGCCAAATAGCATCATGTTAATAATGATGCAGATTTCGTCATTCGCTAAAGTGACACAAATGAACAGGATTTTTTTCTTTAACACGTAAAAAAAGTATTTGAAGTGTTTTAAACATCAGTGTGACAGATGCAATATGCTAACGTTACTAATGGTCTATAATTAGATGCTCGATCTCAATTTCTGACTGGATTGTCTAATAATGGATGCTTATTGCATCATTCGCAAAGTGACGGAACTCTACAGTAGGCTCCTCATATTCAAAAAGTTATTTTTTCATCTTTGGCAAGGTGACGAAACTGTACAGAAGGATTTCCTCTCGTTACAAAGTTATTTTTAGAAGCCTGTTGTAGTTTTACCGCTGAATATAGTAGTACCCCTTACTCGCTATGCAGGACGCTCGATTAACGGTTGCCAAGTGCCAACATCGTCGCTCTAAAACTCTGGGCTCCAAACCGTGTATTGACGAAAGTTGTACCCTGCCCATAAGAAACTTTAGTTTTCTTTTTCGCAGAAATATTCTCGGGAGTATTCTCATCTACTCCCTAAAGTTTCATGGCACTCGGATGAACCGCATCCGAGTTTTATTTTCGATATACCGTGTATAGAGAAAAAAAATCGCTCCCCCCCCCGGAGGGCGCCGCCCTTGCAATATTAAACAATTTTTTTTTTTGCAGAACCCACTATTGAGTGATCTAATCATCTCCCCGAAGTTTCATGGTACACGGATGAACGGTGTGAAACCGCAATAGACTTTTATTTTTATAAACCGTATATAGAGAAAAAAATCGCAGCCTCCCGTTGCGCCGCCCTTGCGAAATTAAAAATGATTTTTTACAGAACACTTCCCTAGAGTTTTATAATGAACTCCCCAAAGTTTCATGTCTATCGGATGAACGGTGTCACTGCAATTCACTTTTATTATTTTTATATACCGTATATAGAGAAAAATCGCACCCTCCCGTGGCGCCGCCCTTGCTAAATTAAAAATGATTTTTTACAGGACCCTTTCCTAGAGTTTTATAATGAACTCCCCAAAGTTTCATGTCTATCGTATGAGCGGTGTCACTGCAATTCACTTTTATTATTTTTATATACCGTATATAGAGAAAAATCGCACCCTCCCGTGGCGCCGCCCATGCGAAATTAATAATAATTTTTTACAGAACACTGCGCTAGAGAGTTCTAATCAATTCCCTAAAGTCTCATGGCTATAGTATGAGCGCTGTCAAACCAAAATCGACTTTTATTTTTATATACCGTATATAGAGAAAAACAAATCGCGCCCTGTCGGGGCGCCACCTCAGCGAATTTGAAATATTTTTTTTCGCAGAAACCTCCCCAGGAATATTCTCAACAACTTCCCAAAGTTTCACGGCGATGTGATGAGAGGTGTAGTAATGCATAAAGGACAGACACACAGACACACATACATACATTGCTTTTTATATATATAGATAGATAGATAGATAGATTAGAGAGAAAAATCGCACCCTCCTGTGGCGCCGCCCTTGCGAAATTAAATATGATTTTTCTACAGAACCCTTCCCCAGAGTGTCCTAATCAACACCCCCTAAGTTTCATGTCTATCGGGTGAACGGTGTCATTGCAATTCACTTTTATTATTTTTATATACCGTATATAGAGAAAAATCGCACCCTCCCGTGGCGCCGCCCTTGCGAAATTAAAAATGATTTTTTTACAGAACACTTCCCTAGAGTTTTATAATGAACTCCCCAAAGTTTCATGGCTATCGGATGAACGGTGTCACTGCAATTCACTTTTATTAATTTTATATACCGTAAATAGAGAAAAATCGCACCCTCCCGTGGCGCCGCCCTTGCGAAATTAAAAAATTATTTTTTTACATAACCCTTTCCTAGAGGGTTATAACGAACTCCCCAAAGTTTCAAGCCTATCGGATGAACAGTGTGAAATCAAAATAGACTTTTATTTTTATATACCGTATATAGAGAAAAAACAAATCGCGCCCTGCCGGGGCGCCACCCCTGCGAATTTGAATTTTTTTTTTCGCAGAAACCTCCCCAGGAATATTCTCAACAACTTCCTAAAGTTTCACGGCGATGTGATGAGAGGTGTAGTAATGCATAAAGGACAGACAAACAAACAAACAAACACACACACATACATTGCTTTTTATATATATAGATAGATAGATTAAAAAATATCCATCGTAAGTAGAAGTTGATCTCTTCGTTTAACTCCTCTGTAGCCTAACGCAGAGGCGTAGCGAAGGCGGGGCGGGGGGTGCGGGCCGCAACGGGTGACACCATTTAGGGGGTGACACCAAAGGCAAAAAATTGCAAAATTTAGAGAATGAAATGCCATTTTTTCAGATCCATTAGTTAAAGTTAAATAGTCTTCTAAGTACAAATCGAAAATTATATCAAGAGGGGGGGGGGGGTGACACCACGACGTAAACGTAAACTATAAAGAAAACAATGCTATATCCAACTGTATTATAAACAGACTGTAGATAAACATCGTTACTATTAAGTCTGCAGTGATTAAAGCTTAAACACGTACGTGTACCAGTATGTGGCATATATATAAATTTTAGGTCTATGTAGGCCGACACACACACACACATACATATATATATATATATATATATATATATATATATATATATATATATATATATATATATATATATATATATATATATATATGTAACTAGGGGAAGTTACCAAGAGACATAACGTGTTACAGTCTGACGTCACAGTGCAGGTGTTGGCTGATGCCAAGGCGTAATATCTCGGGAAGCGATACGAAAGACGGTCTGTCAACTTTGATGTGACAGGATGCAGGTGGCTTATTAAAATCGGACTGTACGACAGAAGCGGCGTAATTAACAGTCTGATGTAACGATTAGAATCGATTACAATTACGATTATGATAGGACCGAATATGAGTACGATTATGAAGGGGATAAATAAGGAAGGCGACGGCAGTCTCTCAGGCAGTCTCTCAGAAAGTCTCTCTCAGTCAGAAGGTCTGTCAGTCAGTCCGTCAGTCTGTGTGGCAGTATCCAGTTGGTTATATTGTGTTAAGAAGGACGTTAGACATGTGTATTCAGTTAGATGAAGCCTAGTGAGGACTGTTGGGGGTCCGTTGATTCAGACTATTATTGTGAAACATCTCTCTTGATTCAATATATTATTGTGAAACATTCTTTGATTCATGTAATAAAAGGATCAATAATGAACCTGCATCTTCGAGTATCTATGCTGTGGTCAATGTTGTGTGGAATGAGTGGTTAGACTCGGGAAGGTCACATTTGGCTCTGCGGGCAGGATAAGTCTCGTTACATTTGGCGTTGTCGGCAGGGTAGCCAGAGACTCGTTACATTTGGCGTTGTCGGCAGGATAGACTCGGGGACTCGTTACATTTGGCGCTGCGGACAGGATGAATTCAACGAGACTTGCCGCTTTAGGCACCCATGGTCAACCTAGTTCATAACTGTGTTTAGTGTGTGTGTGAATTCGGATATTCAGGAACAGTGAAAATTGAGGAACGAGGAAAATTTTTTTCATACACACACGGTAAGAAAGAACTCTTTTTTTTTACTAAAGGAATAAAATGTCTACTCTGGACGAGAAGCAGACCCATATTGTGGTCCTGCCCAGAGAGTCCCACATTAACAAATTTTACGGGGACGGTAATCCAACTTTAGCCAACAGGTTCAGTGAAGAGGTCAGGGCTGCCTGGGCCTCGAGATGCATGTCACCAGAGGAAAGATTAAGACTGCTGATGGGCAGTATAGGAGAGACGGTTAGGGCAGAGGTCAAATGCCACGATAAAACCGTCCAATCAGATCCAGATAAGGTGCTGGATCTAATTATGGAGACCTTTGGGGAGAGACGGTCGGGATCGCAACTGCTATCGGGGTTCGTAGGCGTAAAGCAGAGAATGGCGGAGAGTGTGATGGAGTATTCACACCGAATAAACAGGGCCTTTGATTCGGTAAAGGGCAAAACACCTGACATTGATGTACGCCTACTGAGGGACCAGTTCATCGAGGGGCTAGCAACCCCGATCTTAAGGAGTGAGTTGAAAGAGGAGGTCCACAAAGACCCGCAGTTGACCTTCCTTCAGGTCAGGAACTCAGCGATCCGCAGGTCCGAGGATGAGGACCAATCGAACTGTTCGGTGGACAAAGTCTCTGTGCCGGAACAGAAACAATCCCCACCCACGGGGACCGGCACGGTGGAAACCATGATGGCTCAACTGTTGGCCCACCTGGATAAGGTTAACCAAAGATTGGAGAGGTTAGAAAGCAGGTCAACAGCTGAGAATCAGGAAAAGAACGGGACAAAACAGAGACAGGTTGGACGGCCGCGACCCGCCGGTCCATCGCTCCGGTGGACGGCTGACGGTCGACCAATTTGTTTGTCCTGTTCACAACCCGGACATATGGCACGGTACTGCCAGGGAAACGGTCGTCCTCTGTAAGGCAGGGCCAGGCTACAGAGGGGCGAGGTTATGGCCCAAGAAGCAAAATGATGGGAGTCTGTCCCGAAATGTTGATTACGATTGGGGACATCGCGGTGAAGGCAATTGTGGATACAGGCTCCCAGGTGACGACAATCACGGAAAATTTTTACACCAAATGGATGAAAGGAAAAGACCATAGGTTGAGGTCTGACACATGCATGCGCCTGACGGCAGCTAATGGACTAACCATTCCTTACTGTGGTTATTTTCTGGCGGATGTCGTGGTGGCGGGACATAGGTTGAAGCAGGTTGGGGTGTTCGTTACGAAACACAACCTAGAGACAAATGTGTCAAATATACCTTGCCTGTTGGGCATGAATATTCTTGGCCAGTTGCCAGAATTTCTTACAAATATTGTCGGATCGACCACACCAGGTCGGGGATCCAAGTTGGCCAGGTTTGCCAAGACCAGAGGAAGGATATCAGTCCCGGCAAACACGGTCAAGGCAATCACATTACAAATTGGGGATAGAAGTGTGAATGGTGATGTGATGATAGAACCATGTGGCGCCGCACTGAGGGCAGGCGTCGTGTTACTGCGGACATACACATCAGCGGAAAATGGACTAGTTCAAGGACTAGTGGCAAATGTTTTGGATGAGGAAATTTTTATACCGCCTAATACTCTGGTAGGAGTACCACAGAACGTCGAGGTACAAAGGTCGGCACAGTGCATCGAACTGAGCAATACCAGCAGTAATGAAGTAACAATTAGGTCGGTCAATGTGACGGCCGAGGTGAAGAAAGAGGATGGCCGATCATATACATTCCCGGAAACTGAGGACCCAAAACTAAATGAATTGTTGAATAAGTACAGGGATATATTTGCCTCGTACGAGGGTGATTTGGGTTACACGGAAGTAATAAAACACCAGATACCCTTACTACAAGACAAGCCGGTGGCGCAACCTTATCGAAGATTACCACCGAGTCACTACTCTGCGGTGAAAGCTCACCTGAACGATCTACTAAAAAAGGGAATTATTACAACCAGCACTAGCCCGTATGCGGCACCGATAGTAGTGGTAAAAAAGAAGTCAGGGGAGATAAGACTGTGTTGTGATTACCGGAAATTGAACAATATCACAAGAAGGGATGCATTCCCCTTGCCTCGTATTGATGAATGTCTTGATGCGTTGGGGGGAGCAAGATTTTTTTCTACCTTGGATTTGGCTAGTGGCTACCACCAAGTGGCCATGCACCCCAACGATCAACATAAAACTGCATTTATTTCTCCACTGGGACTGTACGAGTGGACCCGTATGCCGTTTGGTCTAACTAATGCACCTGCTACATTCCAGCGAGTAATGCAGAGTGCTATGAGTGACTTTCTATTTCAAATAATGTTGGTGTACTTGGATGATATACTAGTTTATTCAAAAACTTGGGAGGACCATCTAGAAAGATTAGAACAAGTGTTTCTCCGTCTTAGGGAGATAGGAGTAAAGCTGAACCCAGACAAATGCTGCTTCGGTCTGAAATCGGTACATTTTTTGGGTTACGTGATTTCGTCGGATGGCATCGCCACTGACCCAGATAAAATTGCAGCTGTTAAAGAATGGAAACAGCCAACAACTACAGTAGAGGTCAGATCATTCTTGGGCTTTGCTTCCTATTATAGAAAATTTGTACCTGGTTTTGCAAAAATTGCCGCACCGTTGCATGACTTGGTAAACAAAATGACAAAGAAACACAGTAAGGAGAAAAAGAAAGGTAAAACACAACTGATAGGTGAATTATGGACTGATGAATGCCTGAACTCGTTTAAGCTATTGAAAAAGGCTTTGACAGAGGCGCCGATATTAGGATACGCAGACTTTGACAAACCATTTCGGCTAGAAATTGACGCCAGCTCTAAAGGTCTGGGAGCTGTGCTATCACAACAACAAAAGCAAGGTTTCAGGGTTATTGCTTATGCCAGTCGAGCTCTGAAGGAATCAGAGAAGAACATGACAAATTACAGCGCCATGAAACTAGAACTTTTGACATTAAAATGGGCTGTGACGGAAAAATTCAGGGACTATTTATTAGGTGCTAAATGTGTGGTATACACTGACAATAACCCCTTGAGTCACCTAAAGACAGCAAAGTTGGGATCCATCGAACAGCGATGGGCAGCAGAATTGGCACTCTTTGACCTAGAGATAAAATATCGCCCGGGGCGGTCCAACGGCAATGCGGACGCCTTATCAAGGAATCCTTACGAGAGACCGGGCGATGAGGAAGAAACGCTGACAGGAATATGTGAGGTCAGAGCGTCAACAGATATCCCTCACGGGGTGCAAGTGAGGCAAAACGGGCAGACCGGGGTGGAGCACATTTCCACAGAGCCCGGACATATGGACATTGGTGATTTTAGTTGCCTTAATCACAAAGAGATACGAGATGCCCAGAGAACGGATAGTGGCTTACAGCCGCTGTTGAAACACGTCCAGGAACAAAAATTCCCAGGAAGAAGGGAAAGAGAACAATTTGGTCGAGAAACAAAGAAAATACTGAGTCAGTGGGACCGTCTCAGTATACAGGATGGTGTTCTCATGCGGAGAATTCGTGACCAAATTGATGGGACAATACACCAGGTGGTGGTGCCTGGACAATTACGAGAAGAAGTGCTAAGGTTGGCACATGACAGGGCAGGACACCAGGGTCAGGACAGGACGCACAAAATATTACGACGAAGGTGTTACTGGCCCAATATGGAAATGGAGGTCAAACGCCATTGTGAGGCTTGTGTGAGGTGTCAGCATGCGAAAATGCCAGTTGTCAAAATGAGACAGCCATCGGGACACCTATTAGCGACAAAACCACTAGAGATTGTGGCTATGGACTTTACGTCGTTGGAGCAATCATCGGATGGGACGGAACATGTGTTGGTAATGACTGATGTTTTCACCAAATGGACTGTGGCGGTGCCCACACGAGATCAGACTGCCAAAACAGTGGCAAAGGTCTTAATAGAACATTGGTTCATCAAATATGGCATACCAAGACAATTACACTCTGACCAAGGAAGGGCCTTCGAGTCAGAAGTAATTAACCAACTGTGCAGCCACTACGGGATCAACAAATCTAGAACAACCACATTTAATCCGAAAGGAAACGGACAGTGCGAGCGGTTCAACCGCAGCATGCATGATTTGCTGCGTACTCTAGAACCTGAACAGAAAAAACGTTGGCCTGATTTTCTCCCAGAGTTGGTATATCTATACAACTGCACACCCCATGCCACAACCGGCTTTTCGCCATACATGTTGCTGTTCGGACGGGAGGCTCGACTCCCCCTTGACTTGTTCCTAGGAAAAAAGGAGAGTATGACTGGCTCATACACTGCACTGGAATATGTGAATGAACATATGAGACGAATTAGAGAAATGTACAGGGTAGTACAGGAAAGACTAGAACATGAAGCACGGCGAAGGGAACCGCCGGTACAGACAAAGGACCCGCCACTCAAACTGAACGACAGGGTATTACTGCGTAGCCACCCGTTAGGCAGAAACAAAATCCACGACCTCTGGGGACAGGAGATATGGCAAGTCGTGGAGATGCCTAAAGTAGCAGGTGGCCCCTTTAAGATAAGACCCATCGATCACACCAAACCGGATCGGTGGGCGAATATTGCTCAATTAAAGAAATATTGTCATAGTCAAGGAGAGCAGTTACACACAAGGAAATCCAAGACAATTAGGGAACCGGAAACTTGAACGGAAATTCACATACCCATCCCGGAACCATGTCACCATCAACAGCGCAACAGCGACACACAAAGGGAGGATACCGGCAACAAGGAGGATCCCGGTCCCTCCAAAAGCAGAGAGACAATAGACCATCAGATAAGTGGTCCGCGGAGAAGTTTGAGAAACAGAAAGAATACGAAATTTTTTGTCAGCAACCATCAATTCTTTCATGGTCGCGCTGGTATGAGAACAGACTGTTCAAAAAGTCATAAAAGTGAACTGGTGAAGGCACCAAACGAAAAAAGGTGGATGTGAATTCTAGATCTGTTTGGTGTCTGAGGAAGATGATGTAGACACATTGGATATGTGAAATAGGGATAACTGTCAATCTTATACGAATGTGACGACATTGACAGTGAGTGGAACAATGGATTTTTTTTTACGGTGGTGCGATGGACTTTGAAGGACTGCACCTGCCAAGCGTTGTTTGTGGTTGATAACACACAAAAAAAGGCAGGGGTGGATGTAACTAGGGGAAGTTACCAAGAGACATAACGTGTTACAGTCTGACGTCACAGTGCAGGTGTTGGCTGATGCCAAGGCGTAATATCTCGGGAAGCGATACGAAAGACGGTCTGTCAACTTTGATGTGACAGGATGCAGGTGGCTTATTAAAATCGGACTGTACGACAGAAGCGGCGTAATTAACAGTCTGATGTAACGATTAGAATCGATTACAATTACGATTATGATAGGACCGAATATGAGTACGATTATGAAGGGGATAAATAAGGAAGGCGACGGCAGTCTCTCAGGCAGTCTCTCAGAAAGTCTCTCTCAGTCAGAAGGTCTGTCAGTCAGTCCGTCAGTCTGTGTGGCAGTATCCAGTTGGTTATATTGTGTTAAGAAGGACGTTAGACATGTGTATTCAGTTAGATGAAGCCTAGTGAGGACTGTTGGGGGTCCGTTGATTCAGACTATTATTGTGAAACATCTCTCTTGATTCAATATATTATTGTGAAACATTCTTTGATTCATGTAATAAAAGGATCAATAATGAACCTGCATCTTCGAGTATCTATGCTGTGGTCAATGTTGTGTGGAATGAGTGGTTAGACTCGGGAAGGTCACATTTGGCTCTGCGGGCAGGATAAGTCTCGTTACATTTGGCGTTGTCGGCAGGGTAGCCAGAGACTCGTTACATTTGGCGTTGTCGGCAGGATAGACTCGGGGACTCGTTACATATATATATATATATATATATATATATATATATATATGTATATATATATATATATATATATATATATATATATATATATGTATATATATATATATATATATATATATATATATATATATATATATATATATATATATATATATATATATATATATATATATATATATATATATATATATATATATGCTTTGTTTCCTGGGAGGGGGTGACAATACGAAGTGCCGCACCGGGTGACACCCTACCTAGCGACGCCACTGGTCTAACGGCTGACGAAGGGGCCCACTGATAATTTTTGCATAGGGGCCCAAAAATCCTAGCTACGCCACTGCACTGACAATACCGTTTCTGTAGAGACTAAGTCTCCCGGCAAAGCGGTCTCTTTGAATATGACACCTGCCAGTGGGACCATTCTTTAGAGTTAGCTTATCCAACACTCTTATGTAATACAACGTATGCATCTCTTGTTCGGCAGGCCTTATTTTTATATTAGTTTATCTATTATAAAATATAGTATGTTTTAATTTAAGGGTCATCTATCTATGACATCCATAATTGAGTCGGTTATAGGCTGTTCCAACTCAGTGTGTGGGGAGAAGCAGAGGCGTAGCGACCCTTCCAGCGCCCGGGGACAAACTTTCAATTTGGCGCCCCACTCTGGAGCAAATTTTCAATTTGCACCCCCCCCCCCTCGAACTTTTCATTTACACCCCCCTTCAAACTTTAAATTTGGCGCCCCCCTCTAAGGTCGGCGCCCGGGGACATGAGTTCCCCCCCCCCCCCCCCCCCCTCGCTACGCTACTGGGGAGAAGGGTCCACGCTGTCCTTCCTAACTGCAGTATGCTTGTAGGTTATCAAAACAAAATGCTGTTATCATGAAACATCATGTATATCATACATTTACACTTCTGTGCTCGCTTTTAAGCAACAGATCTTTTCTGTTGTAAATTAAACATTATCAAACTTTAGAATTGGTGGAATTTAGCTGTTAAGGGCTCGATTTGTTTGTGAATTAATGTTGGTTCATGAAAAACAATTTCATTCGGGCATAGGACACAATGGTTACTTTAATGCCAATAGTGGTCATGCCATTCATTGGTCTGGAGCCAATATGTCGGGAGTCATTTTGGCAAAAGCCAATATGTCGGGAGCCCAATTGCCGGGAGCCAATATGTCGGGAGCCCATTTGTCGCTAGCCAATATGTCGGGATAACATTTGCCGGGAGCCCATTTGTCTTGAGCCCTTATGTCGGGAGCCAATATGTCGGGAGCCGCTTTGTCGGGAGCCAATATGCCCTGAGCCTATTTGTCAGGGGTTAATATGTCGGCAGTCCATTTGTCGGGAGCCTAAATATCGGGAGCCCATTTGTAGGGAGCCTATATGTCGCAAGTCAAAATGACGGGAGCCCATGTGACGGGTGCCAATAAGTCGGGGCCTTTTGACGGGGCTATTTTGACTGGGTCGTTTTGTCGGGGGTCGATTTGACGGGGTCAAATTAATATATATATATATATATATATATATATATATATATATATATATATATATATATATATATATATATATATATATATATATATATATATATATATATATATATATATATATATATATATGTGTATATATATATATATATAGTTAATATTAGAGTTCAACATTGAAACCTCAAAGTTAAAAACAAAATTTTAATTAAACATGAAATATATCCAATCCTATATACAAAATGAATGTAGAAGGTAAACAATCCTTATGTAAGTATAAAAAATGTTTTATTAAAATCAAAAACGAATTCTAAACATAAAATAATTATTTGAAATAATTATTTCATTATTTTTTAAACATAATATAAAAACGCGTTTCCTACTGATATACCTGTATGTATATATTTTCTTGGTTGTTAAACATGTTTCTACATATTAAATGCCAAAGACAGTAGCTATAGTAAATAAATGATTCAAAGTCATTTGAAACTTCATAAAATTATAATTAATCGATGCCTATGAAAACGTCAACCTCATGATTTTCTTTAACATTTTCAGAATTTTGAACCACCACCCCCCCCCCCCACCTTAACCACTAATCTCTCCTCGTCTGTGTAAATACACTTTCGACGAATCCCCCTTCTCAGCAACACAGATGTGGACGTCAACAAATATTTAGTTGACCGCTTAAAAGACTTACAATCAATACACTATTTCAGTAACATGAATTATGTAGCTAATAACTGATATGCGGCTTTAATATTTTTCTGAAATATCAAAAATAGAATCAATAGTAGAGAGAAACAGTATGTTTGAAACGTCAAAGTATATATATATATATATATATATATATATATATATATATATATATATATATATATATATATATATATATATATATATATATATATATATATATATATATATATATATATATATATATATATATATACGAGTTGACCCGCGCCGTAAGCATACGCCGCTATTTAGTTGTTTTATTATCTACTTTTTAGTAATTCATAATTTGTGAATTCAACACTACGAACGCTGCAACTGAAAATATGTTGCTTTAGAACACTATCAGTAGCTGGAGAAGGACGATTATGCTCACACTCCCTCCCCCCCCCCCCCCCACCCCCGCCCCCGTGCTAACGTGGTGCCTCGCATGGATCCATGAAGAGAATTATATATATATATATATATATATA
Organism: Physella acuta; assembly: GCF_028476545.2. NCBI lineage: Eukaryota > Metazoa > Mollusca > Gastropoda > Physidae > Physella > Physella acuta. Next base: position 654,010 of record NW_026731556.1, read on the forward strand.
TATATATATATATATATATATATATATATATATATATATATATATATATATATATATATATATATATATATATATATATATATAATTATCTACGTCGCCCAACGCAAGCCGACTCTCTAACCCTCATCCCGCCCTCTCCTTCGCTCTCCATGCATGCGCAACAGCCGTCTTCACCCGTCACTAAATAACGGAGATCGTTATGCCGCGGGTCGGCTCGTTTGTTTTACTTAATAAAAAAAAACGCTTCCTGGCTGAAAAGTAGAAAAAAAAACACGCACACACACATACACGCACACATACACGCACACACATATACACACACTCACACATACACGCAAACACACATACATACACGCACACGCACACATACACGTACACACACATGCACACACGTATACATACACACTCACACATACACGCACACACACAGACACACTCACTCACACACGACAAAATAACTAAATAAATGAGAAAAAAAGTAATGGAATAAATCTGAAACTTAAAGAACATTGTCCAAGCACAAAACAAATTATATCAAAAGTACGTTTTTTAATTATCGTTATGAGTCCTCAATGTCTGAAAACTGGAATATATTATCGTTTTTTAAGCACAAGCAAACATACTAATCTTCGTAGATAATTATTTCTGAAACAAAGAAAAAACTCATCCCATTATCAAAACGCAATGAACGATAAACCGGGAGTGATCTCCCCTAAATTTTATCGAATATTCTTATATTACTTATATGACACTACGGGGAATGGCAAAGCGGGATAAAGATATGATTTTTAATCAATTTTTAATTACTTAAATTTTTAAAATCGTATATTGTAGAAAAAAGAGTATTGCGCACCAAGTGAACACCAAACAATCTGAGTATATTAGTGCGGAATATTATTAGTACTTTATAAATTCATTTTCGTTTTTTTTTGAGATATCGGAAATAGCTTAAATTACTACTTCCGGTGAACAAAAACTACTCAAAATTTAAAGGCAGGCAAAAAATTAGATCTTTTGCTTTCATGTGAAATTTCGTCTTTCTGTCTGAAACTGTACTCATGTTATAGGCTTTTAAAAAACTAAGAGTAGAAAAAGGCCCCTTTCCGGTTATCGGAAATCGCTGAAAGTTGATACAGAATTACAAATTTGATATAATACTTATATTGAAATTTAATCAACCTATCTGTTATCGTGTTTACACACATACACACACACTTACACACGGTCAGAATTGCAAAACCCACTTTTTCTGAATCGAATACGCATAAAACGCCGAAATTTTGATAAATCTGCATTTAGAATTTTAGCCCGATTAAAAAAGTCCCCTATAATCCGTGTGTGATGAAGTACTGAGGCGTAAAACGGTGAAACCTGTCAAAATTTTATGTGATTTTTGTGCACGATTACAATACTTCCTCTATACCCTGTATACGAGAAAGTAAAAAAAAAATGTATTAATAACATCTTATTCATCCAAAATTTTCACATTATAACACAACTCACGGGTGCTAAACCGAAAAATCCCGAGTTCGAACCCCCGGGCATATGAAGCTCAATATTTGGGAAAAGAAACCCATCTTGGAAAGACAAAATCAAACTATTGCTGTTTTGTAGTTAGTTCTTGGATGGACAAAGGCTAAGGAAGCATATCCTCAAAAAAAAGTAGGCTGAAATCGGAGTCAATGGGCTAAATAAATATATTATGTACATATACAACTACAATACACGATTCCTATATGTACATCTATACATATAATTCTCTACGTCACCCAACCATGCGAGACACCACGCACGCCTGCCGACTCACTAATCCTCCTCCTGCCCCCCTCCCCCGCTCTCCAGGCATGCGCAACTATGTGTAACCACCCACCCCATTTGGACAAATGTATATTTCAGGATGTCTTCTGGTCGTATTATATAATTATGTCTTACAAACAGTTTACTAAACAAATTAATTCATAACATAAAAATGTGTCTTGCAAACAGCTCACTACACAAAGTGTCTAGTATTATACAATTATGTCTAGCCAACACCTTTAGCTGGCATGTTATCTGGACCTACGTTTCAACTGGTTATGCGCCATTGAGGCTATTGACTCCAGCCTGTTTCTCTTTCTGGATTTACTTTCATAGCCTTTGTCAAACCAAGAACAAACTACAAGGCAGCAGTTGTTTGATTTAGGAGTTGTCTCTCCTAGAACAGTGGCTGTCCGCAGCTAACGAGCTTCATCTGCCCGATGGTTCGGACTAGAGACTTTTCGGTTCAGCAACCATGAGCTTTACCGACTCGACCACGCCGACCCCTGGAGATCAGTAAAATGTAGGGAGAAGTTCAGTCAGTTAAGACAGTCGATTACGCAATTGTAGTACCAATTGTAGTACCAATTGTAGTACCAATTGTAGTACCAATTGTAGTACCAATTGTAGTACCAATTGTAGTACCAATTGTAGTACCACTTGTAGTACCAATTGTAGTACCAATTGTAGTACCAATTGTAGTACCAATTGTAGTACCAATTGTAGTACCAATTGTAGTACCAATTGTAGTACCAATTGTAGTACCAATTGTAGTACCAATTGTAGTACCAATTGTAGTACCAATTGTAGTACCAATTGTAGTACCACTTGTAGTACCAATTGTAGTACCAATTGTAGTACCAATTGTAGTACCAATTGTAGTACCAATTGTAGTACCAATTGTAGTACCTGGTTGCTCTAGTTAGCAGAACTGAAGCTAGTTGTATAGAAGCAGAAAAAAATAGTTTTACATCAAAAAGGTGTATCTCGTTTGATGTCAGTATTTCGTTGGGTCAACGAATAAAATGTATGAATATAATCTTAACAAGAGACTTCAGTGTTGCGTATACAGTTAGATAGTACTTAAGACAAACACTAAGTACAATTTAAAAAGATTTCTCCCCCCCCCTCCCTCCCCCCTCGCCTCCCACCCAGCAGCTATCTCATTCACATACCTAAATTCCTCGCACCACATCTATAGTATATTAAGTATTCCGAAAAACACAAAAACTCGGGTAGGATTACTTCCCGTGTTTCTTTCGTCATTTTTTTCAGAGGCTTGGAAGGGGGGAGGTGGGTGTAGATAACACACTCATTTAAGTATTATATGTCCTATATGAATTATATATTTTTACAATTTCATCTAGTTGTGTGGATACGAAAGTGCGCCCCCCCCCCTCCCCCCTCCTCCGCCGAAGAGAAAACTGAAATAAAAACCCTGGTTACTTTGAGGCAAAGAACGAAAGAAAGAAATTCCTTTTGGCCATTTTTATTTCACAGGTAAAATACACAGCATGTTTTCTAAAATGTCTTGTGATTACTTCTAATGTCGAAACAAAATATTGAAACTTATCTGGCCTTGCTCAAATTTCATATATTCCTTTAAACCTCTGCACAATTTTGATATTTAGTTAACTCAATAACTAAACACAGATCTGAAGCAACACATATTTTCTTAGTGACAGAAGCAGCAGTTCCGAGAAACACAACACTGTGGCGGACGAATGATGTGTTACACATTTAACCATCGCCTTTTGATGAAAGGTAATTTCTTAAAGCAGGTATAGACTTGTGGTGTAGATAAAAGCAGTGGCCTTGACATTGATGTTGAAGTCCGTGGTGAACCAGAGGCGAATCGTTGTATTCAATATTTCATGAAAACTCTGTGTAGCTCTCCAAAAGAAGAGAACACATACGGTGTTTAAAATTTGCCTCGAACTTTATTTATCGTATAAGAAATACACTGCAGATTAATGAGATTATACAATTGTATACGACAGTTTTTCTTTTTTATGTTTTCTTAAAAACTTTTCTTAAAATGTCCTCGTTTTTTGTCTTTACTTAATATAAAAGATTGTGGTCTCTTTTTCTCTAATCTAAATGTAACAAAATTGAACGAATCTTTCTCACAAATACTTTTTATTGTTACTTCAGTATTTCGTGTAGCCATAAATTCGGTAGATAAAATCCTTGGTCAAAGTAGATATACAGTAACTAGTACATGGTTTCCAAAACGGGTGTTTAAATTTTAGTCTTAACTTTACGTGAAGCGCGTTTAAAACTAGAAACAAATTATGATGCTGTAAACGAAATAAATGAAATGTGTAGATGAGGTATAGCAGCGATGCCAGGATATAAAGATTTCTGACGCTCATGTTCCATCGATTTGAGCTACACTAAAAAAATTAAAACTTCTTTCTTGAAACCACAGTCGTCGGGTAGAATTTGTAACCCGCTCTCAATGAAAATGCACTTGTTCAACTGTTTTATTTTTTTTTATAGTTAAAGCTATGTTCACTAGACATCGTGGAGGGGGGGGGGGTATTGTTATATGGATATACCAGACGATTAGAATTCATAATTTCGCTGCTATTTTTCAAAGCAGCATTGCAAATGTTTTAAGTTATCGAGCTATCGATGAAGACAATCAATACATTTGTTCGTGAAGTGATTGAACGTTACGAAACAGCCGTCGTTTGCAAATTGGGCAATTTTCGTTTTGCACAAGGTACGGTTGTAACGATGGATGGGAAAATAAGTTTATAATGATAATGAACTTATTGACTTAACCATAGCGCAAAACTAAGTAAACTCAGGTTTGTTGAGAATAAATAAATAAAATTACTACTAGGATGACTCAATCACGTTCAGCGTTATTTCAATCTTCATTTCCCATGTAGCTGAACCCAAAAAAGTTATCCCCGCGGCGCAAAAATATCGGAGCAAGATTTTAAATCGCGTGATGTCAATTTAGAACTTTCTCATTAGCTGTAAGACGATACCCAAGTAAATTACATGATATTTGCTTCTAGCCCCAGGGACATGATTTTTAACTCTACCTCATTTTGTCTTTAAAACTTCTGCCGATACCTAGATTGTTTTTTTTATCGATACGTACTCTTGTTAATATCGATTCTACGAAAATCTCCGTCTGCTGGTGATTACGAAGTATGTCTTTGTTTTCATAAGATACATAAGATTTGTTGTAGTTGCAAGCAACAAATCCCGTTCACTGATGATTCATTTAAATCTTTATATTTTTTCTTGTATACAAAGAAATGTTTGTATTTGTTCAGTATTTTTAAAATCGTCTTTAAATTTATACTTAAGCAGGTACATACTATTGTAAGGTTATCTTATGTCTTGCCACATTCGAAAAGAAAATTTTGAAAACAAATACTATTAATAATGATCAAATATAGATGGTATTTATGGCGAAATGAACTTTTAATCGTTAATTAATCTTCATTTGTTATATCTAATCCGATCAACATGCAAAACGAAACTTGAAGAATTATGGGGGTCTCTGTAGGAAACCAGACAAATAGGATTAAGGTTCCCCAATGAGAGTCTCAGTGTTGGGGACTTCCCTAAGGTTAGGTACCGAATAGGTGACTATTGAGTTAGACATCGGGCGCTCTAGCGCTAGGTCACACTCTTCTAGCTATTTCGATCAATGTATTGACATATTTAACAAGTTGGTGCACGGTACGATTTTTATTTGCTAATTTTATTTTGTCGAGCTTTCTGTAGCTTTTATATTACAATTCTCCGAATGGTCGTAATGTGAAATAAAACCAACCGAAATTATGCTACCTTGCATAGAGCAAGTCCTGCAAAAACCATAGTCAGAAACAAAAGTCCCCCATTTTACTGATTTTATTTTTTTCATTATTCACATAGTATTTTTGTTCTATCATGCTATGCTTTAAGCAAACGGATACTCTGTCACTTAAATGACTGGTTACAAAATGTGTTGGTAATTGCTTGTTGGCTTCTGAAACATTATTGGGTATTGGCGACTTGCTAATCCTTCCCCCACTACCACCCGAAGCAAGCTGAGATGATCCAGGTGTTGTTATCGTCTCCGCTCCCATCTCCAAACACCTGGTTGATCCAATGGAGAGGCTTTACCTACACAACTTGGCATCAGCTTGTCGCAATATCTGAGTCGGTGATCCTATCGCGTAAGAGGTGCATGCAACTGCCTTGGCTTTGACTTATTCTTTTGTAGCCCCTGGGCAGCGAAGAGCTGCAATCACACCTCTCCACCCTCGGGCAGATGAGTCTCGTTAGCTGGGGACAGACACTCTTCTAGGAGAGACAACGCTAAAATGAAACAACTGCTGCCTTGTAGTTTGTTCTTGGTTGGACGAAGGCTATGTAAGCAAATCCAAAAAGAAAAGCAGGCTGAAATCGGAGTCAATGGTCTCAATGGCGCATAACCACGTATCCTTAATTATGTTGGAGGGGGATCTCTTCCAACACTAAAATTAAGAACGAAGAAGAAGAAGACACCTCTTCACCTGGCTCGGTTTTGGGCAGCTCTCCTTTTCTGTGCCCACGTGAGCACAGCGGCCTTTGCCTCTTCTTCTACCGTCCTTCTTCGTGATTTTTAAGCCCGGTCTACTTTCCTCCTTCCCTGAGTATTCCAGTCCATAGCTTTCCTTGTGATATTATCTGGAAAGGGGTTCTACTACTTATTGATTTCAAAGTTTTCACGCCTAAAAGTATTGCTATATCCAGCTAACGAGCCTCATCTGTCCAGATGTTCGAACTCAGGACTTTACGGTTTAACAACCAAGCTTTCTCCCGCCGGACTACATCCAACATAGCGTACTCTATTCGTATTCTGTTGGATCCTGTATATTTTATTTAATACGATGATATTATTGGGACGGCGTGGCCTAGCAGTAGAGCGCTACACTGCTAAACTTAAGATATCGAGTTCAAATCCGGGTTCAAGCCAGTTGAACGTCCCTGAGTTAATCCAGCTTTGGTGGGTACCTAACTCACGTTAGGGAAAATAAAGGCGTTTTGGCATGTGCTGAGGTTAAATAAACAGGTAAAATCCTCTTCACCTGCCCGATGGACCGTCAAGTTTGAAAAGGGAAATGTACGAATATAGGCTAGTTTATCATTGCGCTGAGTGTGGCAAGGAAGTGCTATAGATTTCGGCATTCTGTTTAAGATCCGCAAAATATTTTCCCTTTAGAATCATTGGAATATGTAATTGGGCTTACAGTCATGTAATTTTGTTCTTTTTAACGTACACTAAGGTGTCGCTAATCTTTAAATTATTATTTCAAATAAAGGATGGTGGTCAAAAGATATTTTCTAAACGTAATTCTGAAGGAATTAAAAAACCCTCAGTTTTGTGTTGTATTAGATTTACACACTCTATTATAATCAGCGTTAGATTTTATTTTTATTAAAAGTTTTACAGGAATATTTTATACGAGCCGACCCGCAGCGTATCATACGCCGCTATTTAGTTGTTTTATTTTCTACTTTTCAGTAATTCATAATTTGTGAATTCGACAGTACCAATGCTGCCACTGAAAATATTTGCTTTAAAACACTAACCCCCCCCCCCCTTTCCCCTAACCCCGACCCTACACCACCCCCCCCCCCCCCCCCCCCGTGAAAGCAGCCTCCTCTTAGTTATTTCTTAGTTACCTCCTGTAAGTTTAAAATCAAACTAAATTATCTGCCCCTAATAGAAACCCGGCTCTACGGCTCTACGATTTGTAAACATTTAGCTTTGTAAACATTTAGAGTGACCACAACTCACCAGACAATGTGGCGGTGGGGTGGGGGTGGTAGTGATAGTGATAGAGAGAAAGAGAGGGGACTGCAAGGAGGCGCTTGCAGCTTGTTTTCTAACGGCTCCCAGAAGAGAATTATATATATATAGATTTACTCATAGTCAATTCAACATAAAGATCTGTCTAAAAAAATATTTCATTTTTACTTTACAGCAATGGCCAACAGCTCGTATATGAATATGGAAGAAGATCCATTCATCTCCAAAAGTACTTTCATCATCATCGTCTTCTGGTTGGTGTTTGTTGGACTATCCATCATCTCGATTGTGGGCATCTTGACCAACGCCATCAACCAGGTTATCTTCGTATACATGGACCTTAAAGAACACGTCAACTTCACTCTGTTTTGTCTGTCGTTGTCTGAACTATTTGCTGGGCTAACTACGTTCTTGTTTGTATTATTTAACACAAACGAAGTTCTATCATTGAAAAACACCGTCTTGGCTTTATTTGCCGGTCTGTTTTCTTGGGGGAGAATAATGTTCGGGAGTATATCTGTCGCGTTTATAATGTTTATATCAGTAGAACGTTCGCTTTGCGTAACCTTTCCGTTTACGTTTAAGATGGCTTTTAACATTCAGAAAACGAGAGTGATTTTATTGGTGATTACGATCGTGATTGTGACGTGTTTTATTCCTGTGTACGCCACACGGTGTATTTATTTACATGTAGATTCTGTGTACAACGTCACGTATTTAGACACATGCGATACCATGACGGGGGTTTTAGGTCAGTTTATCGGCGTCTTGTTTGGATTGTTGTTGTCCGTTTTCGCTTTGGTTTGCACGTTCGTGAGTGTCGTCACCATGCATGTTGTGTTGAGAAGGTCTTCTTTGATGAGAAAAAAAATGAATGGGTCGCCGGTAAGAAAAGACGAGATCAAAGACAGCGGAATGTCTCAAAAGGAAAGAAAAGTAGTGAGGCTTGTTTTGACAGTGGCTATTACATTCTTCGTGACCCACATCCCTAAAGCCCTTTACAACATCGCCGGGGCGTCTGTCCCAGCCCTGATAAACGGGCCCTACACCAATTTGTTCAATGTAATTGCTCTCATCTCCTACGCGACTGAAACTATGAACTCGTGTTCTCATATTTTTATCTACTACAAGTTTAACACCAACTATAGAAACAGGATGCAGAACATATTTCGAGGATTTTCTCTCAACAAATTTAAAATATAATAAGTATATGTGTCTTATCATAGTGTTATTCACAACGGTAAGAAAATATCATACAAAAAACGTAAGCATCAGTCGGTGTCATTTTGTATTCAACACAGTTAGTTTTCAAACTCCTGGTAGGTTTATGTGTGACATTGTTGTCTGTTTTGTTGTAGAAGACAAGATGAATAAAATTATTTATATATTTTAAAAGCAAGCTAGCCTTCATTTTATTTCATAATTTTATATTAAAAATTTAGATTCTGACGGTCGCCAACTTGTATACAAAAACAAAACAAAAATATTTACAATAATGCGTTTTGTAATATTTGCCAACGCCGGATTGATGAGGAAGTTTTTAGCAAGATAGCACAACATAAGTGCAAGTAATTTATTAATTTTGTATTATCTTTTCAGCTGAAATTAAAGGAAATGCAAATCCAGTTATTGTTTTTTTAATTATTAAATGTATTTTTTTGTTTTAACTAGACCTAGATTCTAGTTCTAAATCAAAGTTTAGTACTGGTTTGTATAGATCTGTTTTAGGTGTTGTTATATATTATTATATTGTAGTGAATTATTTGTTAATTTAATTAAATATTTTGGTTTCACTTTTTAAAATAAATTGTATGATGATAGTAGTTTATTACCTTTTTTTAAAAATTTAGACTGTCTCTATATGATTATAAGAGGTCATCAATAAATGACGACACGCTTTTTTGACGATTTTTACCTCCCCCTCCCTCTCCCCTCCGTCACACATTATCACGAAATACCAGACCCCTCTTAAATGACGTCACGCCTCAACCTACAACCCCTCCACCTCAAAATTGCAGTTGGATTTTTCTTAAAAAATCGATATTTTTCAAAAATCTTGTCTGAACTCCGTCAACATAGAGTATTTTAATCAACGAGCCGACCCGCAGTGTATCATACGCCGCTATTTAGTTGTTTTATTTTCTACTTTTCAGTAATTCATAATTTGTGAATTCGACAGTACCAATGCTGCCACAGAAAATATTTGCTTTAAAACACTAACCCCCCTTTCCCCTAACCCCGACCCTACACCCCCCCCCCCTTGAAAGCAGCCTCCTCTTAGTTATTTCTTAGTTACCTCCTGTAAGTTTAAAATCTAACTAAATTATCTGCCCCTAATAGAAACCCGACTCTACGGCTCTACGAACGATTTGTAAACATTTAGCTTTGTAAAAATTTAGCGTGACCACAGCTCACGCCAGACAATGTGGGGGTGGGGTGGGGGTGGTAGTGATAGTGATAGTGATAGAGAGAAAGAGAGGGGACTGCAAGGAGGCGATCGCAGCTTGTTTTCTAACGGCTCCCAGAAGAGAATTATATATATAGATTCCTATTACAATTTATTAAAACCGGTTTTTTAAACGCGAAATAACGGCTAAAACTAGTTTGCTAACCTTGCCTTTTTATAATGCAAAAGTGTGACGTCATTTATGGACGACCCCCCCCCCCCCCCCCCCCTATGTAAAAACTGATTAAAATAATGTCTGTATTCCGAGTTGCCATCCCCGTAGTGTTTTATAAGAATTATTCGCGAAAGTTTAAGGGAGATCACTACCGCTTTTTAAAAATTATCTGATTAAAATTATCGTTTTGAAAAAGAGGGATCGAGAATCGAAACTGTTCTGGAAGCTGTGCTATAGAATCTACGTGACTTTGTCCACTAGTTTAACATGTTACTGAGCAATAATGGTAAAATCACGATATAGCGTCGGTTATTATTCCGGAACTTTACAGCAGTAAAAAAACAGTCGAGCCGTTCCGGAAACCACCAGATATACTGTAAACCATCATTTATTTGCCGCCATATTATACATTTTAATACATAATGTTTAAAAATGTGCAAGGATTGATTATAGCAGAGTTTCTTCCATGCATCTCTTGGGGGGGGGGGCACCGCCCCCTGAAGAAAGTCTAGCGCCCCCCCCCCCCTGAACGAAATGAAATTTATAATTTATATAGGAAATATATACTTTTGACAGTGTCCGCCCCCCCCCCCCCCCCCGGAAATTGTTGTCCGCCCCCCCCCCGAAAATTTCAAGATCACCCCCGGAGAAAAAAAGTCTGGAGGAAACACTGGATTTTAGTTGCATTTAAATACTGTTTTACTAATTATTTTGTATTTTTATTTATTTTAAAAGTATGCGCTAATTATTGCTGCTAATAAACACCGTTCTAGTTCTTTTTTACTACTTTTAACTGTATTTTGTAAGTCAAATCGTCTTATTTTACCAACGGAAGTAGAGCTAGTTGTTGCAAATCTTCTGCAGGTTTTTTATGTGTTTCTTAAAAAAAAAAACATTAATTACTACACCCGACTTTATTAATAATATTTCGATTTACTAATTATTGCTAATTTTCTGTCAATTAAACATTAAATTAAGTTAAAATATTAATTTAATGCACTTGACTCAATTTTTATTTCAACGGTCAAATAAACTATGGTTTACAGTAACGAATGTTACCGAAACTCAACAAACATTACCAGATAATTACCGACGCTATATTGTGATTTTACCGCAATTATAATATACGAGAAAAATGGCCCGTTGAGGAAGGATACAACGGGCGCTAGGTTGACAGTGCTGTCTATTTTCTCGGTACTTTAATTTATACAAAATATAGTCATAGGCATATCCCTAAACCATGCACCTAATCTCATTCATGACAAAAGTCGCATTTAGAGTTTCTTTCAGGCAACTCTACTTGGGAGGCCCCCTACACACACACTCCAAAACATGTCTACCGTCCCATTCAACGAAATATAATTATATACTTTTTCCAGTGTCCGCCCCCTCCCAGAAAATTCTACCCCCGCCCCCGAAAATTTCATGTACCCCCAACCCTCTCCGGAGAGGAAAAAGTCTGAAAGAAACACTGGTCGCATTTGTAGATCATACAAACTAAAGGAAGAATCTGGGCGGGGCTTCGCCCCTACCGGAAGAGATGCTTGAAAAAAAAGGCACGCTAAACACTTTTTAGATTAGAAAATGTTCCCCCCTTCGGGGAGGAAAAAGTCTGAAAAAACACTGGTGTCGCGCTTAGCCACTACCCGAAGAATTGCATTAAAGAAATTGCAAGAAAACCACTTTTTAGATTAGACACATTAATTAGGCGGTAATTTTATTATAGAGTATCGATGAAGAAATTTCTTTTGAGTTGGGGAGGGGGGGGGGGGGCTCAGACGTTCTTACTTGGGGGGTGGGGCTTCGCACCTACCCGAAGAATTGTATGCAAGAAACTCTTCACGCAAACCATTTAGATTAGACAAAATTGCCTTTTTATTCAATGTTTACTCGAGAATCAATGACGTCATATTACTGTGTACACTCTCCGGCTTGATATTATTTTCTACTATATGACGTCATACTTCGTTTTTCGAATTACTATGCATGTTTTTAATTTGCTTGTGTTTTCTCTAGAGCGTTCTTGTCAGATACATACACAGATAGATAGACAGATAGATACACAGACAGCGACACTATTAGCATTAATACTATTTTTCTAACCCAATTGATGCCCGCAAACCATTTTTCTACCACTAGTATAAAATATTTTACTACACATTTACGCAATAATTATAGAACTTTAATTACTAAATTGGGCCTAGTAATAGTATAATGATGTAATTAGGAACTAATAAAATCTTACTGAGGAATAATAATCTCCTTAAGGATCGTCCATAAATGACATCACACTCGTAGGGGGGGGGGGTCCGTAATTTTGTGACTGTGTGTGGTGAGGGGGAGGGGGTTCAGATGATGCGACGTCACACTTTTGCATTATAAAAAAGCCATGTTAGAAAACTAATTTTAGACGTTATTTCGGGTTTTAGAAAACTGTTTTAATTAATTGTAAAAGGGATTGATTTAAAAAATCTATATAGACAGAGTTCAGACTAGATTTTAGAAAAATATCGATGTTTTAAGAAAAATTCAACTGCAATTTTGAGAGGGTGGGGGTGTTGTAGACTGAGGTGTGACGTCATTTTAGGGGTGGGGGGTCTGGCTTTTTGTGACGATGTTTGACGGAGGGGAAGGGGGGAGGTAAAGATCGTCAAAAAAGCGTGACGTTATTTATGGATGGCCTCCTAAATAATAAATACTTGCGGTCAGTTTAGTTTTAGTGATTAGTGTATTTGATGTTTTTGTTATTTTCGGTAACTAAACTAGATCTACTAAACACAGTTATTTATAAAAGTTAAAAAACACTTTGTTGTTTTCATTTTATTTTAATGTTAATCACTTTTAAAATGACAGCACTAGAAGCGTATAAAAATACTATCTATAAAATATAATAAAATAGAGTAATCTATCGCTTTAGCCTCATGTGTAAAATAAAGAATATCATTCATAGTTCCTGGCTACTGAAAAACTAAATGAAAGTTTAAGTTAGTTGATAAACTCAAACAAATTCAAAATTACTAAAATTAGTACAAAAAAAGCAGATTGGTATTCAGTCAACAGTAACACTAGCAAGAAATTTTACACTGGCATTTACATCTACCAGGTGTGCTGAGAAGACCGAATGAAATCATTATTTTTTGTATGAATAAATATTATGTTTTTAAAAATATTTTCTTAAAGAATATTTTAAAACTAAAAAAATGTAACACTTGAGAATGTATTAGATAAAGCTTTAAAGTGCAGATAATTTGAACAAACATTTTTTTTTAAACTCTGGTGCCACATTAAAATTTACTTTTGTACTTGTTTTAAATTTAAACCAATGCATTGTTTGGTAGTTTCCGTCTTTAAAATAAAACTTTATTGGCTGTTTAACTAATCATGATTATTTGTGTACTATACTAACTGTAATTATTTGAATTGTTGATTATAGTGGCTAATTTAATATCAAATAAAAGAAGTAGATTAATTGTGTTTTTACACGAGATGCAGTTATCTTCTTTGTTTAAAATAAATTACTATATTAAGAAATGGGTTAAAACTGATTTATAATAAAGGATGAAATATAACAGCCGTCTTTTCTTCAATATCACATTGTCCTGACTTGTCCCTTTTTGACAAAGCCATTTATCAGATCTCTTGCAAGTTACATGCCATTCCCATGTTTTACATATTGATCATTAAGTTTGATGTCAATGATAACATTTATTTTTTCAGACTACTTTGCATTTATCCTATTCACGAGCCTACACATTTATATAAAACAAACTACATGTAGAAATTATAAAATGTTGAAATTGTGAAAGTAATAAAAGTTATGTCATTTTCAGTATCATGTCTTATAGCAGGAAGGTGGGCCTAAATATCACAGAGGCAAGTTGAACAAGTGCCTAACAGCCATAATGTATTCATTTAATTAAAAACTCTTTCTAATATCCTTACATGAAAGTAAACTTCTAGTTGTAAAATGAAGCATCTTAAGTGAATAGACCATAAATTATGACTTTTTAACCTCAGAGATTTCTCCCTTATTATGATCTGGTGAGTTAGTTTGATAATTGTATAATATTATATTTTATCACATCCAATTTCTCTTAAGAAATTCATGTTAAATGGTGTTAATTTAATACATTTAAACAACAAAAATATAAGAATCATTAAATAATTTTTAGCCTATATTAGTTATTCAGGATAACAAATCTATCAAAAGCATTATTGAATAATTATATGACTATTTTAAGATTCAAAACAAATGATATAAAATATTAATATTTATAAAATAATTATAGAACTGAATGATTTGATCAAAGCAATATAACCATTTTGAAAGTGATTTAGATACAAATACAGATATAGTTCCTTTATAAACCTAATATTATGTTTGTAAATGTAAATTTAATAAAAAATTTATACATCCGGGAATCAGATATAAAGAAAGAAATAGACAGTATCTGTTACTATTTTAAAGCTAACATTAGAAAATTAAATATTAGATTGTCAAATAATCAATCTGACTTAAACAAAACAATATAAACTTTATAAAAGTTGACAATAAATACAAAAAGTTTCTTATAAAATACAATGACTTTGTAACAATCAATATTGTGAGTTATCCAAGAATAGTTTCAAGCAAGTAAGTAAAAACAAATATTCTCCAGCTAGCTTAACTAATCAAGTAAGCTCTACCTATTAGAACATTGTGGACTATGTTAAGTCTGCATAAATTGTAGACATAAAATACCAAAATAAAATAATTAAAATAATAACGCTCACTGAGATCACAGTTATAAAAAAATCATAATAAATTATAACACACCACTAAATATATAAGTACAGATGGTGGTTTAACAATCATCTCATTTTACTTACACCGGGTTTATAAACTTATAGTTATACTTTTCAGTAACTAATTTTATATAAATACTTTATAATTTGTTATATGCTTGTTGGTGTAAAAGCCATATACTCAATACTTTACTTTTGTATATTACTATTAAATAAATAAAATATAACACAGTATTATTATGTTGTATTAAAAAATGTCATGTTTATACTGTAAAAAATAAAATTTCTAGGTAAAATTAGTTAGTTCTATGAGCTCTCAAATATACAATTTACATTTAGATATTCTAAAGGTCTACAGTTGATTTCTTTTTGCATGTGACCTTGAAATATGGGGGACTTGTGTGGATATCACTTCCACCAGTTTAAGTATTGTGCCAGAGACATGAAACAAACTAACAGATAGCAGCTTAAATAAAAATATCTATGCCACATTCTCACTCTCAATGGCTGATTTTTCAAAGTACTGTGGCACATAGATTTTACAGTTGAAAAATCTCCCAAGTACCACTAAACATAAAAGAATTTTCATTTTATGCTAAAAAGTTTATGGAATGTGATGTACAATACTGAATTAAAGTAAATGGTAAAGTACAATATTTTAAAATTTGAGCTTTGTAAAACCACCGAAAACATGAACTTTTTAAAACTTAAACAGGCTGAAATGACCTGTACGAGTAATAATTGTGTTTATATCTAACTTAAAGTATAATAAAAAATTAAATTTAACATTAAAAAGGAGGGAGTAAGAAAAAAAATTACTAAGCTTTTTAAAACTGCACACAAAATAAATGTGTTTGTCTACAAATATGTAAATGGGGAGATTAATTAGATAAACCAGGATTCTTGTTGAGAAATAATTGCTATAATATATAAGTTATATGGTAGGTAATATTCTTTTAGAAAATAAATTTTCATTGTTTTCATTGTTAAATACTGAATAGGATTTAAAAAAAACATAAATCTAAACAGGTTAACGAGGAGTACTTTTGAAGAACAGTTTTCCTTGTTGCAACTGATTATGAGACTCTTAATGACATTTTTAACAAGCTAAAGAGATATATAAACTTCTATATTTATTGCTTTATCATAAATGTGTTCATCGGAATGTTGCAAGTTAACATTTCCGGCAAAAATAAGTTTTAAAAATCCAGAAAGGCATTTAAATATTTAGGACCAGGATTAAAACTTTCCAACAAGAAGGTCAATTTCTTTCTCAATTTCTTGCTTTCTTTTCACCAAATCATCTTTAAGCCTTGGATGGTACTGTATTCAAAGAGTAGAATGTTAATTTTAAATGTTGAACATAGACAAAATAAGTGTTATTTATGATCAGAAAATATTAATATAAAAATAGCAACTAAAAGAAAAGCAGCAATCTAGATCTAAAAACACATCTTTTGAGGTGTGTAACAGTTAAATGTAGATGAATGTATGTTTCGAATGGGTATCTTAAAAAGGCGATATGGATCTAAAATGAAAGGTGGGTGTGCGCATGCGCTAAGGAAAGGAAGCGAGAGGTAAATAGCGCGGGAACAACATGGCGATGTTTGCAGTGAAGGTGTTGTACATATGAACTAATAAATTATAGAAATTAACGGAACAAGGGTTGATTTTTGTTTTGAGTGTGTGCCATGAAATAGGTAGGAGAAAAAGCCTGTGACAAGGTGCAAATGTTTTCTAAAATAAATAAATCAATTGCTATTTATATCATGATTATCGTGTACAAAAATAAGATAAACTATACATTACCCTCGCTTGCTCTATTTTTCTTAGAATGTCAAAGCGCTGTACTATAAGTATTGGAAGATTACTAGGAATTTGTTTCTGCAATCGACTTGTATTAACAATAGTTGTTGCCTTAACACGCAATGGGACTGCTCCGGCTTTGGGTGGTTCTTCAAGTGAGATGCCAAACCCTCTTGGTCCTGAAAAGCTGAATCCAATGTAAAAATAAACTTTTTTCTGCCACATATTCCGTTTGGTGACTTTATGAGATGTTGGAATAATGATTTCAAAATTATTTCCCTCTTTAGTTTTAATGTTGTAAGTTATATTTTCACCTCCATGTTGCAGAAGACCAGTTTGGAGCTGCAGCTTTTCTCGCACACCTGGTAGACGCCATTTTTCTCTGAGGGATGCGTCATTCATAACTTCTAGCGAGTCCTGGTGTACAATGTCATATAATGGTCTCCCATTTCCAAGAAAGAAGAGAGTTGTGTCTTTTCTTTTTATTCGAAGCTGTTCACGCTCAAATTTGGGATAATTAGTTTTAAATGCCTCATGCCATTTAGTAAGAGCATTTATTAGGTTAATAGGTAGACAGAGTTCATACTCTTGTCGTTCTTGAGTAGGAAAGTTGTAGAGAACGAAATATAAATAGGGTTCTAAATACCAACGATTCGTTTCAGATGGTTTGCTTTCAAGGTATAGTTTTTTGCTCCATTCTAAGATATTCTCATATTTTAGTCCTGGTGGTGGTTCATCATCCAATAAAAGAACTGTCACTGTGTCCAGCATTGCTCGCAGATCGTCAAATCTGCATGAAGCTGAATTAACATTTTTCAGGAGAAGATCATAGATACTTAAAAGTGTATCTTGCTTCCGTTCTTGTCTCATTTTAAGCAAGAGGTGGAGTGATGTGGCGCCCAAATTTCTCGCTCGCCTATAGCGGTATTCACACTTGTCTTCTTCATTAAGATTGAGTGGTGCAACATCAGTTGTTTCACCAAAATGAGCATCCAAATTCTCCTTTAAACCAAGTAGGGACTTTTTGTTAAAATCAGCATTGGGTGTTATGACATCTAAGTTGATGCTGCCTTTCATTTGAAGATATTCCTCATCCAATCTCCGCATGGCTTCACTTGAATATTTTTCAAGATGTTTCAAAAACTCAGTCTCACTTTTATCAAAACAGCTTAGTTGGTAATTAGGATCAACTAAGAAGTCATGTAAATTACCCTTACTGAAAGTTGGGCAAAGCTCTAAGGCACTTAACAGAATAACTATTGCGCGTAGTTCCCCAAAATAACCAGCGAAATTGTTTTCTCCATTAGTGGTCACTTCACGCTCACTTTTCCTTTGCTCATGTCTAAAACAATCAATGCATTTTTCAGCAAGTTGAATTAGCTCATGAATTTCTTTCTCTGCAAATCCCTCAGCTTTATCCAGAGATTTCTGTGAATCTATTTTGTTATACATTTGGTTCTTAAAAACCTGGCCATACGTGTCCCAGAGAAAAGAACAATTCGGGAGCATTCCTGTGGCTCTTTTAGCAAAATATTCAGCCTTGTCCCAGTTTTTTAACTCTATGTAAAACCTGGCTATAAGCTGGGCCGTAAAAGGATCATGGTTTAACTCAAATAAATCAACCAATAGCCCCACAGCTGTTTCTGCTGCCTCGTTTTTTTGGACAGTTAATATGAACTGTGAAAATTTGTGCTTTTTTTTCCCGTCAGGCATGAACTCGCGCTTTTTCATGACACTGTTAATGACAGACTGAAGGTGTTTGGCATCGTAGCTGGTTTGATCAAATACCCCAGAGTTCATTAGCTGATGCATAATTTCACTTTCACTTTGATTTGTGCGTTCTTTCATTTTATTTAAAATTTCAAGAGCAATTATTTTATTAAAGACTCTTAATGATTTTCTTGCTCTCCCCGGGTGGTTTTTGTTTGAAGACAAATTGAGAAGTACTTTGACAGCTTGGCTGAGGTTAGCTTCCCAGCTGATGTTTCTCGAATATGGCTTTACTTGTCTATGTCCTCGTTGCTCATAGATAATTCTATCTAGGCACGACACTCGAATGGGCTTGAAATCAGGATCATAGTTGTTTAACAGTGAAACTATAGTCAAGAGCTTCACTTCCTTAGGTTCCTTTACGTCATCAGAAAACTCTTTCACTACTTTAGAAACATAATCCTTGTCGAAGTTCTTTCTTAAGATATTGAATGAAATTAGAAATTTAGGATTGACATGTTTTTCTTTATTTTTTTCAAATTGTGAGGTGAGTTTTTCATTTTTTTCTTTAAACCAGTGTAGTTCCTCACGTGAGAGTTCTTGGCGCAGGGAGATAATTTTACTTTTCAACTGTTTTGGTAAAGATGCTCTTCTAACACATAAAATGATTGTACAGTAAACTTGAAATGGATGCTCATCTTCATCCCTCCACCGTCTTCTTCCCCGCTCCTCCAGCTTTTCTCTAAGCATAATATATTTATCTTCATCTTCATTGTCTATCAGAACCAGCAGCGGTCTTGGAGTTTTGTCATCATATGCTCTAATCTCATCTAACTGTTCCCCTGTCTGGTCAGTAATTGTGTTAACAACACAGCATCTGTACTGTTTGCGCAAATCCCAAAGTATCTGTCTCGCTGAAGTTGTCCCCCCTGACCCTGGTTGATGCATCAATACCACTGTGGTAACTTTATCTTCTTCTCCCTTTTCATTAAGAGCGGCGTCAACTGACACCTTGAACTCATCATGAATACGTCGTTTCAAAACCTGATCATGAAAGTAGAAATTTAACCAGCTAACCTGCTCACCTCTATAAAAGTTTTCCTCTGCTTGTTTCATTTTATTCTTCACTTCTTTTTTGTCCTCAGAAATTTCAAACTCTCCTGCGGAAAGCAAATCAATGTCACTCCAGTCTTTAAGTTTCTTCTGTTTCACCTCTACTAAAGCTCCGTTAGAGCAGGGTAAGGTGCATTTATTTGTGTCTTGTTTCACTATCATATTGTTAACTGTTTCATTGACTTGATGCCATGGCATGCCCACGACGCATCTGTCTAGATCTGCTTTATCCACTCTACACCGAGACAACATCTGGTCTTTCCAGAGCTTGGCTATGTTTTCTGTTTCTGCAATGAGAACCCACTGTTCAGGAAATTTAGTCAAAATTTCATCACAGGCCTCGATCGTGGCGCTGTAGTTCTTGGAAAACAAGAAGATGATTATAATTATCCTGTCAACATCAAAATTATCTTTATACACATTTAAAGTATTCTGGAATGCAGTTCTTCTGTTCTTATTCCAGTTTTTTGGTTCCATTTCAAGGAAATTCATTGCCTCATAACCATTGCAAAATATCCAAGAAATGCGATTTTCATTACCAAGGCTATCTACAAAACTGTTATAATCCTCAAGTTTTGGTATAAGATTTCTATCAAAGTTATCAGTGGTTAGGACCCTCATCTCTTCATTTTGTTGGCTGTCTAAATTATGGTAAAGGCCATCTGTAGATCCCTTGGGGTCAAAGTCAAATACAACTTCAGGGTCCAGCTTTTTGATGAAGTTCATGTTTTGCAGTAGATACTCCTGATGCATGTGGCTATCAATGGGACTTGTCACTAAGAAAAAATAGACACCATCTTCAATAACTTCAGGCCCTCCTGTTAACCAGTTGCGTAACTTTATTCTTAGATTAGCTGGTGGTTCACAGCTTTGAAGACTTTCTTCTTGTTTTCTTTGCTCAATAATACGCTGTTGGTCTCTTTCATAGTCTATCAAATTTTCAGCAGATGCAACCATGGGTTCACCGTCTTCAGAGAATCTAAAAACTGCTGTTTTTTCCTTATGATTTTTGGTATGGTTCGGTAGGTGCTTCAGCTTTGTCCTAATTATAGCTTTATCTAAAACAACACTTGTGGGTACAACATCAACCTCAACAACAAAATTCTGAGCCTGATTTCTGCCAACGACTGGTATAAATCTGGCGTCTCTAACTGTACTAGAAATAATATTTTTCTGACTGTCGGCAAAAGATTTTTTTAGAAAACTATTGATCTCCATCTGACATTCTGTTTTATCCAAGCTCATTCCAACTATTTCCCCAGCTTTGTGCTTTTCAGATGCCCATGGGGAAATACCGAAGAAAATTGTACCATTTCTTCTGTCATTGAGACACGCTGATGCAAAAGGAACTAC